>NW_024040040.1:33049101-33570753 GCF_014851395.1 Micropterus salmoides | reverse complement strand
CACCCACCCCCCCCCCCCCCCCCCCCCCCCCCCCCCCCCCCACACACACACACACACACACACACACACACACACACATATATACCCATATTTATCTAGTCAGGGCATTGACAGTCTAATCCTTGTTTTCATATGTGTCATCTGTCAAATATAGAGCTGGAAGTTGCTTTCATCCATGTTTATTTTTCATACACCACTCCCATAATTTTTCAATCACTTTTGATTTCTAACACAACATTTCTTGACCTATAATGGATCCCAATGCTTTCCCTGGTTGTGACTTCAGATTAACACATGTAAGGCCTTTTCACAATGTGGGATAACAATTTGCTTGAGAGCAGAAAGATTAAAGAGGGAGCTGAGTGGAGTCTCGGCATGTTTATATTGACATGCACACCCTGGAATGTAAAGCTTTCACATCTTAAGCTCTTAAATTGCAAGTTACCACAAAAACCAAAACAAGACATGTATTTTAACCATTTAGCATAGTATTGATTGTTATAAATCTTTATTTCTTTATTCTGAAAACAAATTAACTTTTTAAAATAGATTTACTGTATATAGTTTGTTAAGAACTACCACTTGTGTCAAGATTGCAATAGTGGAACAACTCGCTTACAAAAACTAAAATTCACAAGACAAATTACATGTGATAAAATTGTCTTTCTGAAGTCTAACCTAGTTGCTCAGTGTCAAAAGTCAGCACAGTCCATCAAATATTCTAACACTGGAAACATGTTGATATGCACCGATGTTGAAAGCCTGTGTAAATATAGCACCAAATTCAAAACTGACACATCCACTGCTCGTCCATGGCTGCCACCTGCGTCATTTTGTGAAACTACTTCACTATCTGTCTTATATAAGTTCAAAAAAACAGTTTTTACATGTATATTTACTGTGGTATACCATCATATTGTAAAAACTTTGGGTGATACTTTTTGCTTGGGATGATGTTGAACTTTGCTACCTATTGCATCTTATGGTCTGTCAAATGCTGGGAGGCATTTTCCTGGGAAAAACAGCAAATTGTGACTTAAAGATATGGATAACCCAGTTTCAACTGTGAAATATGTGTTTGCCCAAGGGTAAGAGCAAAATAAATTTAAGGTTATCACTTCAAATCCATTTCTTGTACTTTCCCATTACACCCGACACAATTATCCTCGTTTATCTTTAAAGACCAGGATGATTTCTTATTTTCCCTCCACAGAAAACCACACAATTACTGCATGATGTCCAATCTTCTTGTCATCTTTTTGCTCCAGAAAATAAATGTTGTGAAAGCACTTCCACCAGCTTCATTTTCAACAGGGTAAATAGAGATTATCATTAGTTTTGGATAATTTAACTTCAATCTCTCTTAGAGTGGTTGATAACAAAAAATCTTCTTTTTTACACTGAAATTGAAGCAGTGATTTGTCCAAGTCCTTCCATTTGTGATATGAGGGTAAACAACAGTTTGCTGGAGACTCCTTCCTTGTGACTCATGAGCAACAAGTTCTCAGAAAGGATAGAGAGAGAGAGAGAATCTTGGGGAGGAGGGGGGACCATAATAACATCATTGTGGCTGTTTGAAGTCGCATCAGGCCTATTTCCCAGATACAGTAAGTACAGGCTGTCTGCATGTCTACTGGCCTCTCGCCATTCAAAGGCCACATTCATGGAGGCTCTGCCGCCCTCACAGAGGGCAATTGGATCCACCGGATACCCTTCCCTTCTCACGCAATGTTGTGTAAACCCAGGCAAAATGACCTCAATATGTCCTAAACGAGTTAAGGATGAAGATGCCGCACCCGCTCACATGTCTCAGGCATGATAATGTGGTGAAAGTTTTATAAATACACTCTCTCATGCACACACAGAAGCAGCAAATACTGATTGTCCTGTGTCTGTCAGTGTTTCTCTCTTGATGTAATGAATGTGTTTAAACAGAATGTGTTTAAACAGATCATTTGTACATATTTGAATCCTCTGTCTTTCATGTTGGCTTAAATAAAAAGTTTATCGGTAGCTTGTTATGGAAAACAGGTCGCGAGAACTAATTACATATTGAACTTATGAACTCCATAGGGCAGCCTCCCTTGGTGAGTTTAAACTGATATTGATTTTTTTTTTTAGAGAATCCATACAGAATAATTAAATAGGTTGCACTACAGAGCATCAGTATTGATCGTCTGTAAGTCTGTCACTCATTTGTGTACTCATGCAGCTTTATTGGACGGATTCAGCATGAAAATTGGTTCCTAATCTCAGCCGGACAAACCTGGTAAAATAAAGTTTAAACACATTGATTAATGTCATTCTAATTAACCTGACATAAATCAGCAATTATCTATTTCAGTGGACCTACAATAAATTTCTTTAAAAGCTACCAGAAGTTTCAACTCCCTTGAATTATTTGTGCTCTTCTTTTATCATACATGGTCTATTGCTTTCATTGTATTCAGATGTCAAGACAGCTGTGCCAGATTTTAAATTTGTTTTGCCATCTCTGAACTTGTTAATCTTCCATTTAATCCTTCCTCTCTTGTGGTGCCACCACTCCTTGGCCTGAAGGCCTGGACAACCTCAACCTGACTGCCTACGGGTGTGGCTTCAGTCTGCCTCCCACTCTCTCTCTCACTTACTATTCATTGTTTTTATCTTAGTGACTGAGGCTGCACATTCTTTGTTTTTTGGTTGCTTTACTTTTCTCACCTGCCCACTTCATGTCATCCTGCTCCCATTCTCACTCTACCTTGACTGTGACTCAGGCAAGACAATGAAAGATTAGCCATGACATTTTGTTAAATGTCTCTGTGAATAAGCATAGCAACTACTAAACAAGAAGACATTTGCAATGAGGTCAGCATGTCACGCTATGAGACAATACCATGAATGATTTTAACACAGTGAGAGGTGGATGGGGGTTGCATAAGGCGGAAAGCAGTCATGACATGGAAGGAGAGATAATGTTTTGCATAATTCATTGGGCCATCACAATACCAATTCTCCAATCATCCATCCTTGGACCACCATCTTTTTTAAAATGTCAGATGGGCCAATTCATGTAGAAAACTCACTTGACCTAATTGGCAGAGTCATATTATCACTGCTGGGACTAAGGCTGCTGTGGTGGACAACTAATTATAATTCAGATTTTCCAGAGAAATTATTAAGTCATTTTGTTGATAGATGACATATGGTTGACTCTATTTATCTACTTGTCAGACCAGAGTTTTTCAACATTTTTGTCAGATTCTTAGAAATTAGTACAGGGACAGAAGATTACAGAGATTACAGCCTGTCTGTACAGCTAATAGATTCTCTTGTAACACCCCCCATGTTTTTAGTCAGCAGCTGGATGGATAGCAGAGTCAAAACACCTGCCAAAAGCCTTCAGGCCTGAGCCTTTTCTCTTGGCAAGCCTCACCTCCCTGCTACTTCAAGTCCTTCTCCTTCTCATGCAACTTCTCCTTGCCAAATTCTCAGTCAATTTCCAGGCCATATTGAGGCTGTGTTCCTTCCTCCCCTGCTGGTGATGTCATGACAAAAAACACAAACTGAAATTTGATGAGCTGGAAAATCTCATTCCAGCTTGTAAAGAATTATAGTCCACTCTGTGTAAAGTAAAGTGTCAAAATGTCAACTTAGATTATACAGCTAGAGTGCAGTAATGTCTGAAATCAACAAGGATTCTTGTGTGTTTATACATTTATGCGGTACATTTATGCGTTTACACCGTTTAAGAATATGTTCGTATAGTGTTAGCATGTCCAGCTAGCTTACTAGCTATAGTAACAACCTAACCAGTGGCGGTTCTAGACCAATTTTATTGAGGAGGCCATGTTGGGCCCAGTTGTTTTGTCAGAGGGGCATATTCAATTTGGGAAAAAAGAGACAAAGGCAATGTTCAAGCTTTCAAAATGTCTTGTTTAGTATATAATGTGATGTTTTAGTAACTTACAGTTATTTGTTTCAGTAACAGGATCTTTTCAGTGACTTAGTTATAGTTTTATTAAATTACATTATACAAAAGAAAAACATTCTTGTTATCTTTAGCTCAAGTTACAGTACAGCCTTTGATGTAACACTTCCTTGTAAGGCTTAATGAACAGTTTAAGCTCTAGTGTACTAGACATTCTCTGGATCCCAATTTGTATTTTGTATCCCGCTATAACTTTTGCTAGGAAACAACAAACTTCTCCATATTCACTCCTGTTATTAGTCCTGATGTGAAGTATACACAAAATGAAATACTTGATAGTAGGCCATCATCTGTGCTTTATAAATGGGGATACATATTTTGGCAGACTGCATGTCCAGCCAGGTAGAACCAGTACTGTTATCGCTTTTTGTCTATGAAAAGTGCTGTTTAAATGCAATGCATTATTAAATTGTTATGATAATAATTTACCATTTAAGGAGGGGGACTCAGAACAATTTCCAGCAATATCCAAATGAAACATGCAGTACAAGGAGAAAATATTGTCTACAATGCTGCCTACAGTTTAATGTACATTTCATCGCAAGGAAGATATATTACTATGATCACTGCAGACCAGGGCTATTCAATTACAGATTCGATTGGGCCGGATTTTAAAACCAGGACACAGAGATGGGCGGACATTTTCTCAGGAGTTGGGATCATTAAGATTTTATTGACACACTTGTATTGGTAATCCTTATTGGTTCAGTTCTTTGTGGATGCTATTATCAGTCCTATTTATTACTAAATAATTGCATATATTATTAAAAAAATAATAAATAAACATTTTTTATTAACTAAATGTTGTTTCTAGAGTAGCAACATGATTTACAACAGGAAAGTCACTAATATCTTACTGGAAACAAATTTAACCAAATTTAACATGTCAGTTAAATAAATCATGTTCCTGACATCAACATACTGAGTGAATTTTAGAAAGAATGAACAACTCGGTCCCTCCTGTCCTCCTCCTTCAGCTGCTGCTGGTAGAGAGGAGGGTCTGTCTCAGCCACCAGCAGAGTTTATAATGTGCCATATTTTCAGGTAAGTGGCAAACAGTTAAGACAGACAGCTTTCACTTTAACTTGTTTGTAACAGTGAGCTATTATCTGAACTTGCGCGGTGCTTGTGTTAAACCAAAACACAGCTGCGGTGGATGAGAGACTGAGCAGATTAAAACATTGTGTTTTGCATGTTTATGCTTATTAAACAGGAGTGTTGGTAAAGAATTGGCTTTTTACTGGCTAAGTCTTTATTGCACCATGTACATACACTAACCAGCGTAGTTGTCATCAATGTCCGCTGATCAGCTGGCTGACGTCGATCCGTGTGTGTGCGTGCGCACGTGTGTGTGGAGGCGCTCTGCAGACACAGTGGGAGAGGCTGCAGGTCGGACAGTTCTGTTGAGCCTTGATTGGCGGTGATCGGTACAGCGTATGTGAAACTCAGCCATGATGATAATGAAACGATCTCACTCTTTAGCGACTTCCATTCACTATATATGTAATTTACAATTATTATATACATATCTGTTAGATTATGTGCTGGGCCACATGGAGGTAGCTTCGGGCCGGATATGGCCGCGGGCATAGGGGGGTTCACCAGCTCGTGAAGCTAATTTTTTTAATTTGCTTGCTAGCTACAGCTGAAAAAATCTGCTAGCAACAGCCGACAAAATCGACAGTCATAGGCCAGAAATTAAGTCTGCTATTCTCTTTCTCTATCTGAAATCAGTCATCCAGTGTTTAGAAAATGAATAAATGAATTCAATTATGCCACTGTTATTGTAAATTGCATTTTCCATGTGGGAACAAACACACACAACAGCGAGTGGGGGCGGTGCCTCCTGAGTGGGCAATTAGCAGCAGAATAATAGATTTAACTTCTACCCCTTCCCAACATATGTTTTGGTGATGGGAAATACTGGCTGCAAATGACAATAAACCCCAAGTTATAAAAATGCTTATTATGCTGTATGTACAAATGCAACTGACATAATTTTTGCAGTTTGTTGGAGCTAGAGGGAAACAAAACTGAGCAATGGAAAGAAAAGACAAGTGCATCTAAATGAGTATTTTGGGATTGGGTCTCACTCGGGCACATCCTTCATATATAAAAGACCAGACATTTGTAGGAATTTGCAAGTACTTTAGAAAAAGAAGGGTCCCTTTGTTTCTCTGTCTTCCTAAACCACTGTCTCTTCCTCTGGTTCCCTGTCATCCCTGGTTACTGTATATTCCTCCGTTGGCTATCCTGGTGGTAGAAAGGTGATGAGAGGGTGGAGAGGTGTTGGGAGAGGCAACGAGACATAAACAAGAGTACAGGGAGAAGGAGAGAAAAAGATGGATAGGCCCAGTCAGGCTAGGACACTGTGAGGCTCTGTCTTCTGGACACTGAAAGAATTCAACACACACACACGCACACGCACACATTAAGTCGTGCACATAGAAATCAGGGATGAAGAGAAATCGTTCTGTCCTCCGTTCAATGACCTTTGCATGCATTGCTTAGGAATTGACTCTCACCTGTACTAGCAACTGGCATCATTAAGTCATATGTGGTTTATGAGGCAAAGGCAAAGCATTTGTCTTCTAAGTATGCACTAACCACATAAAGAGATAATTTTTAATAATCCTTTGAAGCAGAATGTTACCAGAAGGCATATCGCCACAGTAATTAATTCACTGTCTATGTATTCTGCTCAGTAGAAATTCTAAAGATAATATTACATTTCCAAAAATGATTACAGTCAGAGATTTAATCTGAAAACCAGCTCTAGCCAGTGTTGCATTGCCACTTTGCAGCCACAGATTGCATATATGTGGCCAGCAGCGGAGGAATGCTTTGAGCAGAGAGAGCCAAAAATAGACATGCTGACCCTTTAAAAGCGGAGTCTGTAACATGTTGTGGCTGCTGGGAGAGAGCCGCACACTGTCCCTTTAAGACAGGCTTTAGTGCAGTGTAGTGTAGTATTTCTGTAGTAGTTTGTGTGCGTATATGTGTGTGCGTGTGCATGTAAAGCTGACTGAGCAGGCGAGGGGTTGCGTGACTACTGCAGACGAGGCTGTGACCTCAGAAAAGTGGTTATGAAAATGATCTGTCGAAGCGAGCGGAGAGAGAGGGAGAGTGAGCGAGTGAATGAAAGAGAAATGAGAGAAAGAGAGAGAGAGACCAGCCCTGCAGAAATGAGTTCATTTGCTTCCTACGCTACACTATCACTGAATGACACCGGAGCGCAGCAACACATAGGCCCATGCACATACACTACCTCTCACATGCAAACCTCCTGATGATTCTATACTGTATTTAGATTTTAACAGAGCCACACTAAAAGCCAGTTCGCACAGGGGAGCAGATAGTGTGCTTGGACAGAAGTGATACAAAGTCACAGATTAAAAAATAATAGAGCAAGGGAATATTTAATATTTTTATCAGAGAGACTTAGAGGGGGGAAAAGCAGGAGAGAGATGGAGAAGGAAAGTCAGGTATCATATTCCTTCTGTGGCAGTGGCATGCTCTGAAAATCCAGGAGAAATTCCTGAGGCTGACCACATGGAAACAATTCGAGATGGATGAAAGACAGGAAGGGGGAAACTGTTCAATTATATATTTTTATTTTATATTTGCATATTTCTACTTAGTTCATTAAAGGTTCAACTTCCTACAGACAGAGTGACGTAATGTGTTTTATGTTTCCGGTGCGTTTGAAATAATTAGAAGAACATCAGGTTAGGTTCCATAATGTGATTGCGGTGAGACCAGTGAATGTTTCTGCTCACTACTTGGTGAGCAAGAGAGGCTGTAAACATGTACTGTGTAATCAAAGAAAGATGTAAGCTTTTAATTTTCTTTGTCCAGATACTGCATATTTTGTTAACCAAGCTTTCAGGGCAAACAAGTGTAAATGTGCCAGAGAATGTGTGCATCTGAAAATGCAACTGCAAAAACATTAGTAACATTCAATAAGTTAAAAAATATGATGATAGATGAATGTCATTTCATCAAAAGAAATGAATTGAGTACACATTGCAATTTGTTGCACAACCTGTCAATGTGAGCTTGAATTTTACTGGTCCACCAGTTTCCCCAGCTGGGTCTTGAAAAATGGGGTAAGAATAATGAAGAAAGGATAAAAGATAGAAGAGAGAGGGAGCGAGAGAAACATGTCGGCGCAGATTGCGTGTGAACAGTAATGCTAGCCTTCAAAGAGCACAGTGGAGCACATTGTATCCATGCATGAGTCGCTCAACAGGGACAGCGGCATGACGGAGGGAGAGAGGGCACACCAGGACAAGGGCCGAGGGAGAGATGGAGAAAGAGGAAGAGAAGAGAGAAGAAGGGTGAACGAGTCTGTGTCATGACAATTGTGATCTTTGTAATGAACATGGTTGCCAACTCTCATGCCGAAAGCGTGAGATCCACTCTTTCAGGCTGTGTCACACTCTGAGGCTCCACATACAGGTCTTGCATGTCATTTTAAAGATACAGCAGGTTACTTTGTTACAGTTACAACTTATTGTTAACATTATACCGGTATGCTGTAATATGTAATAATTTCACTGAAAATTAAAATGATGATGGACAAAACAGCCTTAATTCCATGCCAATATGGAATTAGGGCTTTTCTTTTTCAGTGCTGGATGAAAACCTGATGACTTAGTTTAGTTTAGTTTTAAATAAATAAAAACACAGGTATGCCCAGAATGGGCTGAAACTTGGAAACCCTGCTTATGAACTCATCTCAGCAAACTGTTTGCTGTAAAAGTGGTCTATAATGAGGTGAGAGAAGGTGAAAAGTAGCTTTGTGTTGTTAAGTCCTGGGCAGCTCTGAGGATCTAGCATCTAATAATAGTTCACTGCTTTGAAAAATAGTTGTTACAGCTAATATATTAATGATAATAATCACCATAGTTTTTTAACACACTTCATAAAAAAGTAAAGTGCTATGATTTATAAAGTAAAGTAGGCAGTACATCAAACCCAGAAACATAAAAACTCAGGTAAAAGAAGTAAAAGCAGTGGGAATTAAAAAGTATTTCAGGGCTTGCAAAAATGAATGCTTCCTAAACTAAAAGTTTGTAGCTCTAGTAGATGGTAGGGAAGTGCATTCTAAAGCAGGAGGATAGTTCAGTTGAAGGCCCGATCTGCCATGAGAATTAGTCACAGGGTGCAAAGGTTCAAGAAATCATCTGATTTGAGGTTGCGAAGTTTGGGGGTTTTGGGGGTTAGCGTCTGGAGATCCCTCCTCTTTCAAGTTAGACATCCCAAAGAGGAGTACGTTCCAGTGGTGCCTCAGCCTTGTCTCTAATATTAATAAACAGTGATTTATTTATCTAAAAGCAGAGTTTATAGAATACTTTACATGATGTCTAGAGATACTGTATAAAGAGGCAAAAGGCAATCTGCCAGTGCAAAGGTAATGAAAACTTACAGAGGAACAGTCACTTAGCTACAGGTCTGTTAATGTTTCTACAGACATTTTACACATATATATACAACCAGGATGTAAAGAAAATACTGCAGTCCCTTAGACATGTCAAGCATGTGAAGATGTCCTACTGACAAAATTTTAAACGCAAACTGACAACACTGGCAGGAAAGAGAAGGAATGAAAACAAACGTACAACAAAGCAATAAACTTGAACATTAACCAGAAATAGAAGAAAAAGTTAAAATGTTCACATTGATTTAGCCCACAGATTTCCCCAACAGCTTATCATATATCAATAGCAAGGATATGAAATACCTGATTACCTCTATTTTTTGTATCTTTTTTTTTTGGTTTAAGAGTTTAAGTTCTGAAACCTTTTAGAAGAATCTTCCATGTCTGAAAAGTTCTCGGAAAAATCTTAAAATCTGTTTTGAATCTAGACTGATAACCGCTGTAACTATTTTAAAACTAGCGTGATGTTTATCTCATCTGAAAAAGAATCGTAGCTACTGCATTTTCCAGACCAGTGAATAACTTGAACTGTGAATGTGTGTGTGTGTGTGTGTATGTGTGTGTGTGTGTGTGTGTGTGTGAGAGAGAGAGAGATATCATCTCCCTGCTGGTGCAGGGAAAGGATATCACACACACAATATTGCACACATGTTGCCCTCCTTTCCAGGGTCAATATTTACAGTTCATCCTCTTCTACAAAATCACTCTGTCACAATGCCTTAACATCTCTCCCCCCCTTCCCTTCTTCTCTCTCTCTGTCTCTTTCCCTCTCCTTCCAATGCCTGTCACTTTTACTGTATGTTCCATTGGCTGAGCGTGATCAAGGCCAATTATGGCTTGTTTTGAGCGTGCAGGGCATTCTGTGGAAGCAATACATTACAGGCCACTCGTGCCAATCCTCCTCTCCATCCAAATGTGTGTCTTCCCCTCCATCTCTCCATCCATCCCTCCTGCATTACATGTAATAATTTATTCTCCCCACAGCTGTTGCATCCTATTGGAATGTGGGTAAATGTGAATTTAATGGTGTGGCGTTTGTTATGTATATAGAGTCATTTCTGTCTTGTCCTGGGGCACACTAGAGGATGTTCAATGCCCCACTTATGTTCTTCCAAAGAGGATTATTGTGTTCCTTGTCTTGCACGACAGTAAGTAGATCTGGTGACCAGACCTGATAAAGCTGCACCTTTTGTAGATTTTCTCCTTGGATTGTGCAAGAGAATAAACATGAAAGTCATTGAGGCAAGTCTGGTTCAAAAGTAAAATATCCACCATTTAACATTAGGAACACCTGACTTTTGATCCCTGCACATGGGTCCAAAGTTGTTGTGAAACTGTTGCAGCCTCAGAGACTGGTTGTGAAGCAACAAGGTGTAAAAATCTAGATTGCAAAAGACAGGAAAACATTATAGTGTTATTAACATGAACATTTTTAATAGTTTTATTATTTATTTAATACTGATTAATTAATTATTATTGTACATACGTAATTTTTTCCATCCATTGAACTGTCAGTGTTTAGGTCATTTTGGTGAAGTTTGCAATTGTTCTTTCACTCGTGGCAGAAACTGGACGTTTCATCGTTTATCCACGATGTATCAACTATTTATGCATTACTTTAGCTAACTATTTGAGCCATTTATCACTTTTGGCTGAATATGTAACCATTTATCCATTTATCTAACTATTTATTTTATTACTTTAAGCTAAACACTTCAACTGTGTATCCATTACATTTACCTATTTTATTTATTCAGTCATTACTTTTATCTATTTCAACCATTTATCTGTTACTTTGAGCTAGCCTTCTCTCCTCGCGTGCTAGCTGCTCTCAGTTGCAACATGTAGCATTCAGGTGTTACAGCTAACTCAACTGGGAGAAACACAGACTGTGCTTTTTCCAAAGTAAAAAACAAAGGTTATTCAAAATATCAACAACATGACAAGCATGACTCTTACTTCTTTGACATAGTACGATCCCGCTGAATATTTGATAAAAGGAATCAAGATTGGAGAAGGAGAGAATCAAGGACAGGATTTGGAAAACAAGTGGAGGCATCTTGTTTTTTTCCTGTCTCACTCTTGTTTTCTCCGTCATATGTAAAATGTTCTTGTATTTGCTACAATTTGTATTCGGCTTGTACTTTTATTTTTAATAATTTTTAAATAGCATATGACCTCCATTTATTGATCTTTATATTTCACTCAATAAACATTTATGTCAGGCCAAAGCACTAATGCTACAATTAGCCTATTTTGGGGATATCACAATGTTTCAAGATAATTTTGGACGAATAAAGAAATTGTTGTCTGAAAAAGAATCGGTTATTAAAGGTGATGTATATTGGTGGTTCTGCATAAATCTGCAAGATAACCCTCTGTCTGGCGTCCTGCCGCTCCAGTATGGTAGCAATTACATGACAATTGCACAGCGTTCAGTACCTCAAAGAAGCATCACATGTTTCTAATCAACCATTAGTAACACTCTTTAGTTCAGTTCTCTCGGGTTATCACCTTATCATCAGGATTGGTGCCATTTCATTTTGTGACATTGTCAATTTCTGGACCGTTTTCTCATTCCTTCTAACTTGCTTGTGGATTCCTCATATATTCATCAATGGCTCCAGAAGAAGAAGACATTGCGTGTCCATGCTGCTATTTAAGGCCTCAACGTATGTCAGGAAAAATTCAGCGGAATGTTGCTGAACTAATAATGTCTGAAGGCTTTTCCTGTGAGCTGCACAAGGGCTCCTTGGGGAATAAGTGAGAGTGAGAGAGCAGGTTGAGAGAGATTCAGAAAGAGAAGAGGGAGAGAGAAAGAGAGAGAGCAGAGCAGTAAGACAGTGTATAAAATGACCTCGCTGCCGTTGCGTTGCGTGCCATGGTTTGTTTTCAATACTGGCCACATGTTTGAACGTTACGTAACTCCTCAGATGCGGTTTGTAAATCATAAAGTATTTTAGGGTATAAAGGTGTGTGCCTAACAGCTTTAGCTTATTTATTTTCATGTAAATATCTTTTTTTATTAAAAGATCCTCCTTCATAATGCATGCAGGTCTCATAAATGCTGATCACACCCTTGAAAATTACTGATTACTGAGGAAAAAGTAATTTTCCAGTAATTCAAACAGTTAATCTCCCTTCTCTGCTTCTGTTTGTTCGACAGCTGTCTGGCTGTGTCTCACTGTCCTAACTGTGGGAGCTGTGGCCCAATTAAAGGCTAATTAAAAGGCCAGTCCATGAAAACAGGGAAGTCTTTGTAGGGCTGTTTGCACAGGTGTTGTGCATCACATGTTGTAATGGTGTCAGGTTTACAGATCAAGGCACCACACATAGACATGCATTAGCGCATATGCATTGTACATTGTATGCACACACTAAAATGAGGCAGGTTGCGTGCTTTGAACAGCATCATTTCTTTTTCATTAATGGTGTTAATTTCCAGACACTAACTGTTTAACAAATCAGTCAAACTGATTAACTAAACAGTTCTGAGATGTTTCACTTTGACTGTGAACAGCAGAGAAAAACAACTATCTACAGAAGGTAGTAAATCTGTCCAGAGACACTCTTCCTAGACCTCCATATCTCTTCTACCTGTTACTGAGTAGATAAGGTAAGGGAGTGTGTCCACCATATTATACACAGATTATGGAGTTGTTTGTTGTAGTTTTATTCATTGAGAGTACAGAATGCCAGGTTACAAGTGTGCAGCTCTCTGGTTTATAACACAGCTACTTTACAACAGAAAGGCTTTTAACCTGTAGGCTTTTACATGATTAATTAATCATGTAAAATGAATAGCTATTTCATTAAAACCTAGTTACAGATTATGTCAAGACTGAATCAGCATCACTGAAAATGCCATGTAGCTGTTGAACTGTTTTCCAGGTGAAAAAGAGATCAGACATAATGTTTCCCAGAGGAATGGCATCAGTTGGTCCAACGGACGCATTCCAAAATAAAATGCTCAACCACAGCATTTCAGACATGACAGAAGAAATATGTTGAAATTTAATGACATCTGCCATGTTTGTTGAGATCGACACCCTAAGCAAACACCAATGATGGCCCAGAAAATGGTATATTTGTCTAATCTAGATGTGGGAAAGTAAACAAGGACCGTCAGTCTTCTAGTGTGCATCGCATGTGAAATAATGCTTGTACTGAGACTTGCCAGATCACAATGAGGAAGGCAAAATTTGTGAGCTAACTTTGCGACTGCACTGTAGGTCCCAGATGCATAACCAGTTGCTCAGCAGTCCTCTTGCTAAGTAAACCTGAAGCTTGTAGGGTTTCATTATCCTCCTGTTGACAGATGGTTCTCTTGTACTGTAAGTCACCTCGATGCCAAATAATCCACTCATAGAGCTATACAGGACCATTCCTACCAAACTCTCTGGGATTCAGATTTTAACACTCTCCAAATTGAAATTCCATCCTCGCCGAGAATATTTCAACAATCCAAGGAGGAAACAGACTTTGTTTATCTGCGCACGGTAGAATATACTCTTCAAAAGGAAAAGCGTTTAACTGAAAAAAGTATGGAGGTGGAGAGCCAACCATTTCTCAGCAATGGCATGTTTTTAGTACAGTCAACCATAATAGTCTACACTTTCACCATGCATCCTCCCTCAATAACACACACACACAAACAGTTCAACTGTTTTTTCTTGTCAGCGTTCTGATCTGTTGTGGAATGACCACCCACACTGCAACCAAAACCTCCTCAACATGTGAGACTCATCAGCCAAAACTGCTTTTTAATTTCAAAAAACGCGTTTGTCTTAAGGTGTCATGGTGCCATGACGAATTCACAAACATACTGAGGATTAATCTAAAAGCATTCTTTGTAACAGCAGGTATACTGGGTCATTGCTTTCATATTTACGTGAGGTAAGTATCCATCTGTGTTTCGATGAGCGCTGCCGCGAGCATACAGGGGATATGCATTTCTACTAACACACTGTGGAGAGAAAGCGGGGTTGAGGTTAACCAGACAAGGGCTGTTATAGAGATAAGAGGTCTCGTTTGGTCACGGAAAGAGCAGCTATGGATTTAATGGGGATGACAGGTGAATAAATGGCTGAAATCCATTAACCCTCCCACGACACCAGCTTAAGCCTTGTACCTAACCGTTACACTGGCCTCTGTTACTGTTGTCTACTGTATGCGTTTCGGTGAGTATATAGGAGTGTGTGTGTGTGTGTGTGTATGTGTGGGGAGGCGTGGTTTAACTCGAGAGTCCCACCCTGCTGCACGCAATGCCTGGGAATCCGTGCCGGTTGAGGATTTACTAACACGCTTTAGGGAATCCCAGCTCTCTCTCTCTCTCTCTCCCACTTAGGCACACACACACCTTTAGGATATAGTGCTGGCATAGTTAACACCACCGTCCACACACCACTTGGATACAAAACACTGATGTTGCGCAGTCACATGTATAACTGTGTGACTGCACACACACACACACACACACACACACTTCTAAATGGCTTCAGGATGCAGAGCTGTCATACCTGACACTGATCAGATGAGATCACACAAAAAGATAGTCCTTTCAAGGAAGTGAACACACAAACCATCAGCACCTGGAAGGGCCAATCAAAAGCTTTCTCTGTTCTCCCTTTCCTTTATCAAGGTGCCTTTTATTTTGCTCCTCAAAAAAGAAACTGATGATGATGTGTGATCATGTGCCAAATTAAAAATGTACACTTGTTTCAAATAGGATTTATTTTAGAGTGAAAAAATGACTACATGAAAGAAACCAGAAGCATAACACTTTATGTTCCAGTTGGCAGCATATCAACCAGCTTGTCTGGCTTGGAGTCAAGAAAATATGAATTTGAGATAAAGACAGGCAACTATGGTATCTTAACTATAGCACTGATATATTAGCTAGATATAAATTTTAAAAATTAGCTTCCGGTGCAGCGGTAAATGAAGTATTTGTTGGTACCATGCAGTCGTTGCATGTCATGTCAGGATTCTCTGTCTTTTATTTATATCCCAAACCACATCTGAATTCTTTAATATTGTCAGTAACTATAACTTCTGTCTTTAGCAAGGTATACTTTCACCAGATGTCTAAGGGATGGAGAGGTATTGATTAAATTTTGATTTATTATTTAGATTAAAATCCGCAGTGATAAGTTAACATCTTCCAAAAAAAAAATTAGCACAAAAACGTGTAAACGCTTTGCCTTCCTTCCCCCGCTCCCCTTGCCATCTTGACTTCTCCCCTGGCTCAGTTATTCAAGCCGGTGAATTTCTCTATTGAGGCATAATGAGACAAAATGTTTAGACAGGGAGAAGCTGTGACTGTCAGGCAAGGGGAAGAGGAGAGGGAGGCAGGAAAGGAGAGGTGATGTCAGACGCTGACTTTCACATGGAGGAAGTGTTGAAATGAGGTTGGTGTTACAATATCCTTTGCTTTTGCTGCAACATTGTTTTTGCTCAAATACACAGGTACCTAAACAGCCATTATCCATGTTCGTATTACTTAATGTCGTAATGATGAGGACTTATTGGTGCAGTGGAGTGGTGTTCATCATCTTGTTGGTAGCTATATAATAAATCATATCTAATAAGTAATTTGGTGGGCGGTGTGCACAATGTACAAAAGATAACTGCATAATTAGGGTCAGAACTGTTGCTATCTATCTTTCATATGCTAACCATCTGGCTCTGTGTGAACATGGGCCAGACTGGATTGGATTTAATACAAACCCTGGGTCTGCTTCACTAAGACCCACTAAGTATCACAATGAAACTTGAAGCATGTTTGAGACACATCTGGAGCTCTCTCTGACTCTCCTTCACAGTGCAGTGGAGCCACAAAGGATTTCTCCTTCCTTCTAACACATACTTTTTCATGTTTTATTGTCCGGTGGGAGAAAGACTTTGAATCTCATTCTCTGTTCATTTTACGACGGTTCCCACCCTGGCTTCTCTTTATCTTTTCCTCCATTCTTTTCCCCTCCCAACTCGGCTTTGTTAGAGTTTTAGTTAGTAGCACGGGAATTGGTGCTTGAATTGTAATACCATATTGAGCCACCCTTAAGTTCCAATGCAAGTGTTTGTCCATAAACAAGTTCATGACGATTATTAGTTACCCAAACAGTTTGTTAAATCATTATCTTGGCGTAACTTCCATTCAAAGTGTTGTTTTGTGCAGAAAAAGTGGAAAGGTGAAATTATGCTGAGGCCATTCGGTCAAGTGCAATTGATCTTTTAGGAAACAGCGTGCCATTTAAACTCACTTCCACACATAGGACATATGAATTACTTTCCAGGAGTGAACTCCTTTTCCAGTGATGTTAAGCCTCCATCATCATATGCACAACCCTGAAGCAGATCTGTGCTCAGATCTTCCAGTCTGCTCTGCACAGTGCACTATAAAATTTGGTCTGAAACGAGATGTGTCTGTGCTTGAATGGACAGATTATAGCAAGCTATTTAAAGCTGAGGGGCCACAGTGGAAACAAAGACTGAATGACAAGACCACACACTCTTATGGGAAGAGAATCGCAGAGCTCTGTCTGTGTGTGTGTGTGTGTGTGTGTGTGAGACAGAGATCTCCTATGCCTTGGTACGTATGTCAAGTCCTGTGTGTGTTTTTGAAGCATGCATGTGTGTGATTTGTCACCGATAACGCGGCGCAGGACGCTGTAACGTTTGTTATCTCAAGCTTTATTTCTCCAGAGACAGTGATATCATCTGCCTTATTTAAACATCCCTACTGTGAACACATTAGGAAGCCCTCCGTTTAAAGTTACACACCAGGTGTCCTCTCGGCTCATCCTAACCACTTTGGACAGAGACAAAGGTGTTTTGCCAGTCCTAAATGGCTTTGCGGTGCTGGTAATAATCACTGGTGTCAGTGAGGAAATGGATTGGCTGACCACAGAGCTTTTTCTGAGCACTTCCTGCTGTGACCTCTCCATCTATTGCATTTAACCTATTCTTACTAATTTTCAATGAAATGCCCTGATGTCAGGAACCAGCTCTCTGTTATTTTCTACATTCACCCTACTGGGCTCTACTCGGAATTTCTGTCCTTATAGTCCTTTTTTCTTTTCTTTACTCCTCTTTTTTTCTTCTCTTCTCTTCCACAATGGAAAAAACAGTCACAGTAATTAATAATTATAAGCTGTGGCAGGCAATAAAAAGAAGCATGGGAGGGGGGGGGGGGAAAGAAGAAACAGGTTTCTCTCTTTTCCCTGTGCCGTCCCTTTTGACATGTAAAGCGCGTAAACTTGGCAGGGCCAAATTTGTTGATTGTGGGCTACTGATGTGACCCATCTGGGGTTGAAACATTGTATTAGGTCTTCGCACGCTATTCCCCGCCACTCCCTCAGCTCAACAGCTCACTCCCCCCTCTGTCACATGAGAAACAGTTGCAGTACTGTTGTTGGGTGAGGAGGATGTGGGTATTTGGAGTGTTTATTTTGTGTGTGTGCATAAAGTGTGTGTAACAGGAGACTGCCCCCGCAAATGGACAGCCCAAACTCTGCAGCAGCTGTGTGTCCTGTTGAAGTGTCCTTGGACAAAAGACCACATCCCTAATTGACTAGACTGTAAATGTGCCCCATGCTTGTGTTGTGTTTATGTGCGAGGTTGGGCGTGTGTGTCTGTGTGTGATGTGTGCATTTTCTGTGAGTGGATCAGAATCTGGAATGATGTGTGACAATTTCTTTGAACTGTGACAGTGCCATAACGCTCTCTCTCATTTTCCTGTGTATCTCAGTGAGAGGGGCAATAGAGAGTTTAACACATGTATCCAACTTTTCCAGAAACAGCTGACGTTATATGTTTTTAAACAAAATCTTTATCCCAATTTTGTCAAATTAGTTGAGTCACTCTGCAACTTGATTAAATGATAAATTAAATGCAAGGTGATGGGTGACCAAAGTACTGGAGCTGTTAGAGCCCTCTGTTTGACAGGATGTAAACTGTAAAAAAGCATAAAGAACATCTAAATGTCTCCATTGAAATAAATAAAAATCACACTCACCTTATGCTATATTAGAATAAATTAAATGATGTCATTGTTTATTTAGCTGAAAACCATGGAGAGTCATTCCATCAGATTTCATAACAGAACCAATGAGTAAAAGCACAGAAAACAAACCACAATATACAATATCCTTATGCAATCGAGAGTGAAAGAGGCATGCATTGCCTCGCGTGAGTTGGTCACAGTGACACTGCAGTGTTTTGAGCTGCTAATACCTTCCCAAATTAGAGAGGTTGCTCTTATTCTGGAGACATCGTGAAGCGATTGCAGAGGAATTTCTGTGGCCCAACTCATAAATCAAACTTCAGCTTCAAGCTGAGAATACTGGAGGACTGTTCCAGATAAACTGCTTTGGAAACGCATGTTCTTCACTTCAACCTCAGACATGTTTGATCTGAGGCATCTTAGTTGCAGTTTTTCTGCCTGGAAATCAAATTCTGTGTTTATGAAAGAAAAATATATATATTAATTATTTTAAAAATTGTTTAAAATCTTTCATCTATTTAAAGACTTCTCTCAGCAAGAATAGTGTTCTAATATGTCATTTTTGAAGATGCAATCTGAGTTAAATATTCGGTTAAACCAAGCCACGATACTGAAGTTGATTTTGGAACGCTCAGTAAGCAGTAACTTTAGTTTCGGAGTCTGGGTTTGAAATCACAAGACATCAGCATGTTTTCAAAAGCATTTCTCTCAAACAGCACCACGGTTAGATTTTATTAGATGAAACCTGAAGTGGTGAAACTAGAGACTAAAAGAGATGAGAAAAATAGAGAAGTAGAAGCTTGAAGTTGCCACTTTATTAGGTGCACAAGTCGTAGAGCTACTTCTAATTTCTCGATCGACACAGGATCAGAAAATATATGCATGAGTAGATGATAGCAAGTAGAAGTAACACCTTTGAATAAACCTTATACCTTCAATTTTCAAAAGATTAAAAGCTTCGATTTTAGTTTCATCTCAGGGTACTTAGGTTATGAGGTTGAAGAGAATTTCTTAGATGCCCAGTAACCCTTTGAATTCAGCAACAGCATGGAAATAGTAGTTACAGATAGGAGGATATGGGTCCTAGTCCAACTTGGTTGCCCACAGGTTTCAGCTTGCAGGGTGACACCAAAAAGCCAAAGTGGAAGTTTATATGCTGCTGAGACCAAATGGTGGTTTACTGACACACAGTGTAATGTGAGGTTCATTAGTGTGGAGGCGATAATTGTAAGGATAGTTTGAGAAGCGTGTCACATATTATGTCCTGATGTTCAGTTTAATGCATTTACTGTAAATGAGTTTCAAATAAGATTTATGTGTCCTTAGCCTTTCCCCTTGAAAAACGCAGACCTTTGGCATTCCCTTCATTGTTTAACTGAATATTTCTGAAGTACAAACTTTCCCGAAGTCATGTCAGGACCCCATGCCCTAACCATTGTTAGGTTTTAATTCTTGACAGATACATGTTTGATTACATTTCTATCTCCAGCTTAAAAACAAATATCAGATGCACATGAGGTCATCTTGCATTTCATCCAGGATTCAAATCAAATTATATAATGACAGAATGTTACCTACTATTTACATAAATCAAATTAGCCTGCGCTATTTGCTCTGAAAGGTTTTCCACATTTATCCCTTGCCTCAGCCTTGTCATTTGTCTTTACTGTCTTCTGATTCCTATGAGAACATAAAGGCACATTTAGCATTTAAACAGCTCTATAACTCTTTCTGTTAAGTTAACTAAGATGCATGCAATTTACCCTAAGTGTCCAAGTTTAAAATCCATTCTGGGATTTATTTGTTACATGCTATTATCCTGCAGCATTCAGACATGAAAAGATGTAGGAATATTTGTATGCTCATCCTGAATTTCTCTGGGTAGTTTCATTTTCCTGTAATGGTCTAAATGCTGTTTCAAAATGCCTAACAAGAATTGATTTCTCAACCACTTTATTCTCCATAAAAGTGGCCAAAGATAATATACATATTTGGAATATATACATTTTATACGGCCAGAACCTAGAACCAGGAGACTGGTGTTTGTGTCCCTTGTGAAACAAAAAGTCAACATTAAATATTTTTATATTTAAGTTATGTAGATTTCATAAGTAACGCAATTGATGTTAGTTAACTGATGTACATAGTTATTTTACCCCAAATCATGATCTTTTCCTAACCCTAACCAAGTACTTCATGTGCCTAAACCTAACCAAATTGCAACGTTTCGCAACTTTAACAATGTTCCGTTTCAAAATGACAATGTTTCGAAAAGCTTGCGTTTTATTTTGAAAGTGTAGCTGGATGTTGCATATTTATTATAATTTAAATTATTTATTTATATTGATTTATAATATATCTTATTTATACTTGTTATACTTATTTAATTAAATTCTAGTCTTTGCAATTTGAAAAGGGAACAAAGCCATATTGTGCCTTCAGTTTTAATTTGTTTGACAGATACTTTGCCAAATCAATGGCGAAAAACAACGTTAGAGACAGTTTATGGTATAATGAGAAGTTTGAGAAAGTTTTTGCTTCAATAAGAAACTGTTGTGGAACAGATTAGACTCTGGTGGGCTGCACTGGACTGGGAAAACGGGAGACACTGGACTGTACATGAAGTCATATCCCTATTTACATTCAAATAGGATGTAATTTTAATGGGATATCATAAGTGTTAGTATAATAAATAACTAGTTAGTAGCAAGTTGCTAATGCCAACCAACATTGTCATGCACCGATGTCTTTTTGGCTATTTGGAGCAAAGCATTTTACCAAACTATGAAAACTTATTTTTAACCACCAATGGAATTGGTACAAGTAGGCTATTATTTAACTTACCTCGCCATCAGGGGTCCTCAACTACATTTGTTCAAGGGCACAAATGTAACCCTAAATCCATAATGATAAATCTAGGCTAGGCCTAGAAAATACTTTCAGACCTCAGCCAAGGAGGCAGTTCACTGAGGAGTGATGGTTAAAATCTGTAATTGTAACTGTAACTCTGATTGGCATGCTATATTAATCAACCGGTTTTGACGCTATTATGCGGCTGTTCCGTTGTGCATGAGCCACCTGTAGTTACTGGTGTTAAACAGCAGATGCCTTTTAATCCCACAGGGCACAAAAGTCTGGGGCAGCTAAACAAACTATTGTGGGCAGTTATTTTTATTTTACATAATTATGTGAGCAGTCATGATCTGACTTCATGGTACATAAAACATGAGTCTGCGAACAGCGAAAGTGAAAGGAGTTGGTTACCTGGCTGAGAAGGTGGAGGTGCAGACTGTCGCCTGCAGCTCTTTTTCTAACAACTCACTGTGTCTGCTGCTGACAGTTGCATTACTCACTGCAATATTTCAAACTGGTCTGCTGTCAGAAAACTGTTGAAAATAACGGTTTACTTGTTGTGTAGATGCATGTTTGATGAGTGAGAGCGGTCAGCACTTATGTCACCTACAAACAGATTACATTTCCCGTGACTGCTTTAAAATAAAATTCTACTTGTATTTCGCCATATAAATGCTTTAATAAATGTGAAGCTGCAGCAGCATTAGCCGTAACTTAATACAGCATTTTTTCACAGCTTACACTGCACGATAAAGCTGTTGTTCTCATGCACTTGAAGCCAAAGTGGTCGTGAGTTTTTCCTTGCACTTTTACTCAGTAACGGATGTGATTGAAAATGTAGCGAAGTACAAGTACACAAAAAAACTACTCAATTACAGTAATGTGAGTAATTGTAATTTGTTACTTTCCACCTACCTATATATATATATTTATACCATATATGTATATATTTATACCTTATATATTGATACCTATATATATATATATATATATATATATATATATATATATATATATATATATATATATATAAATATGGCTGCATAACGAAACGAAATTTGGAGTTCCTTCATGCTACACACACAACATATAATTAAGTGTAGGCCTATTTTAACATATAAAATAAAATAAAACAATATATAACATACATACATACATACACGTATACACCCCAAACTTTCCACTGTGAAATTTTTTAATTTGCATCTGTGGTGAATGTAAACAGCAGCAGCCAGTTGATTATATGAAAGTTTCATCTTCACATTAAACAGTCTGACATTTGGAAAACAGAGTCCATCTTGATTGCACTTGTGCATTGATATAAAACACTTCTTATCTTGCGCTGACAGGTTGGAACACGGACCACCTGTCGAGCGCTTGATCCGGGAAGTTGATGGGGCAGGTCTCTGTAACGATGTGGGCACAGCTGTCTCTGAATTCAACTGTCTGGTCTATATGAGTCCCATTTTGTCCAGACTGGCTCTTTAGGAACAGAATTAAGTCCAAGCTGGGCCAGCATGGCTCTTTCCTCTCCTCTGAGCGATCACCGCACCCGCCGTGGCGCCTGGTCTGGTTGTTTGGGCCGGGTGGATCGTGGTCTGCTGCTCTTTAATCCAAAAAACCCCTTCTTCATCTTCCAATGACTGTACTTATGTCAGAGGTAACGCATGTTTTGGCAATAAAGCTGGAAATAACAGATAAAAAAACAAAAGTGGAGCGAAGTTTGAAGAAGCTACCGGCTGTTGCTTCTACAAGTGCTGCCGGTTGCCATTGTAACATATATTTGGAAAATATATACCCAATATATACCCACCTTCCAAGTGAAAATGTTTTTTAGTCTGAAAGCTGTATAGTAACTTCAAGGCAGCAAAACATACAGTTCAGTGTTTGTGTCTGTGTGGGACACAGAAGCTTTTGGGTCAGTGGACGGAGACACTCAATTCTGTCTGCTGACCCTACTGTGCCCTACTGTACTCTGTCTGCCTGTCCAAAACAATCCTTCTTTTACACTGATCCAAACACACATACACACACACACACAAGCAACACACACTGACAACTGCTTCCGACTTTGCTTCCGTGAGAAGCAGAGTCTCATTTTAGTGGACACAGAGATTGAGCCACATGTTGATCACCCGGGTGAAACGCACATATGCACATAAACAATTATGTGCATACACATACATAGGTGCAAAGAGCAACAAATAAAGACTGACCTACCGATTTACACAAATATAGACTCACAAAACCACACACATATGCGGGCACAGAAATCTTTCTTTTTTTACTCTTCTTAGATTTTTGCCAATAATTCCTTTAACTAAAATCCTTCTTTCACCCCTAAATTATGCCTTGGCCCTAGCTCTCTCTATTGCATAAGTGACCGTACCCCGGTTTTCACACAACTTAGTATAGTAACGCTTCCGCATACAAAGTTCTAGTAGGAAAATGACAACCTGTAGACCTAGCAGCTCAAAGTCAGGAGTAGGAATAGTTCCTTTTAAAAACTTATTCAAACCTGCCAGACTTGTTCAGGGTATCTGGACACTATATAACTATTATGTGATGGCAGAGACAATTACTTCTTTGTTTTGTCCATAAAAAGAATGTCATTATTTAATGGAAATCTGAGTTGTTTACAGGTCTCAGAGTGCCAAATAACTCTATAACTACTACTTTAGATTTAAAGGGTCCTCTAATTATTTGGTATTACATTTACATAATGTCAGGGCACTCAAAAGAGACACATTTAAAGAAAAATGGTCAAAATTGGTTCAGTGGAGGCTGAGATATCCGTAAATTAATTTTTAAACCCGGATCCTACATTTCCCATAATGCAGTTAATTGCATATTTTTCTTCAGTCCTCCTTGTCTAGTAAATGCCTTTGTCTTTCCAAAACCACACTTTCAGCTTATTGTACAGGCTTTGTTTTATATATGTGTAGTCTCCAAGACCAAGCTGAGATATCCCAGATGACATCACTATGACATCATCAGGTTATTTTGTCAGACTCGCAGAAGACATTATACAACTGTTTCCACAGACTGTGGAGAGCTCCTTTAGTAATTTGACCTTCAAGTGAAAAATAGACGCTGTGCAACTTTAAATAAAAAGTTTCTCTTAAAACTTTCATCTTACATTTTCCCTGTACTGCACACATCCAGGAAGATGATGGAGTGTGCTACAGTTGGGAGCTTTGCATGTACAATGAGAAAAATAGGGTTCCTATTCAGAGCAACAGCCTGTTTGGAAGGGGCAGACAAGTCGGTGTTTGTTTGCACTCTGAAAATCTCCTCAATTGGTTTGTAATTAAACATAACACACACACACATACACGTATACACTCTTAGCATCACGCAAACACCAGATGCCAGGGAGAAGAGTGGCGACAGAGTGGTATCTACAGCAAAGCCCTTCCATGCGTGACTCTCTCCTGACTTTGCCTCTTTTAGCAAGCTTGCGTGATCCCACTATCACTCCCCATCAAGCCCCCTTCCTATATCCTTCACTCACACACACACATATGCAAACACACATATCGCCTGCTGGGCATTAGCACAGGGGATATGTGCTCCCTCCCTGAGCCAAATGAAGTGATCGGAGCAAACACTGTTGGTATAAACACTCTTGGATTAGAGTGATGGGAGAATGTGAACTGGACAGCCACGATATGTCCAGACCTGACAATGGATTTCTTGCTGTGCTTACCTCACTTACTTTCACCTGTCCTCCCAGAGCTCACAACTAGAGCAAATAACATGTTTTTTGGAAAGCTGATACTATTGTTCTTGGAGCATTTTGTCTCAGTGTTCAATACTTTTAAATTTTAACTTCACTGTGTCTATTATGTATCAGCGATATAGGATTTTTAATATGAGCTTTCTATAAATTGGGCATACTGGAAACACATCCACGTAAATCATTTTGCATAATTTAGAATCTTACAGCACACTGGTAAGCACCACGACTCTCCTGGTGACACTGGTGAGATGCCCTGCCTTATTTCAATACTTAAAACTTTTTTTTGTCCTCACTTTCACAACCTTTTTGTCTATTTTCTAAATTCTCAAGTTGATGTGTAAAATGTCAAAGCAGCTGAGATGCCTCTGGGATGTTTCTTCGAGCATCCAGGGTTTGCCCGCTGCCCCAGCCTAATGCTCTGCAACACAGGGACAAGGTGTTAGGAGAAAGATAATCAGATTAGCGTGTTGCTTACTGAATTAGCTCTGTCAGAGGCCAAATTGTTGTGTGATATTGTTGGTGAGAAACGCAGGAGACGAGTCACTCATGATTAAATGAAGCTGACAGGTGATGCTACGTTAAATCAAATCAGGCTGAAACATTTAGGCCTTGCACTACTAGCATAGTCTGCCTTTCAATAAATAAAGGATAACATTGCATGAAATAATTAATTTCAGTGATGTAATAAATAGTTTTTCCTGGAATTTGGAAATATGAAATTAAAATGGAACGGGCCTTTTGTAATGAAAGAGATGCTTTTAATATTATGAAGGGCTGTGGAAGGGTAAATTGAACTATGACTGCATGTTGAGAGAGAGAGGAGGAGAGAGAGACCTTAAATACTGCATTATGCTATTGCTCTAGATTACCTGCTTCACGGATAGGTCGTGGATACATAACACCTCTGATAGTGTCTACTGACTGACAAGTTAATGTCTTTCATGCATAAAGCATGATCAGCATCATGGCTATCACTTGATCCCTGTCAACCCTGGACACATTAACCACCTCACACCCATTTAGTTACACACTGGTGGGCTGTTTTTACACATGTGTTTAGGTCTGGATTTTGCTAGGGACATATTGTATACAGTATGTTGCTGTGTATGTTAATACATTTTTTATTGTTCCTGAAAATCATGTGTTGCCAAATTTGGTTTTGATTTCTGTAGGGTTGTACTAAATACCAGACAAACCATTTAAAATCAAATTGGATTATCTAAAACACATTGTCACAAAGCAAACAAAAGTGTTTGTTCATAGCTCAAGATGCATGATATTTACACGACAGTATGATTTTACCCCAGCAGAGTTTCAGCAAAGCACTGTATACAAAGTACAAAAGTACCTCTATACTCTTTCCACCTATTTCATGTTTGCATTGCCTAGCTCTTCCATTGAACCCAGTACAACTTTAGTCATTAGTAGTCATTTCTTCTTTTTGTACTTACTTTGCCTGCACTAAAATGATGCCTTCTTTAGTAAAAGCTCCGCAAATGAACACAGCTTGTTGAAGTCGTAAAGTTCTCTTTTTCCACCCCGCCTTAGTGGTTAGCATTTGTTTAGCATTGCGTGCTACAGCAGTATTACTGCAGGTTCCCTCCCATATGGATTCAGCCTGAGGGACCATCTGCCCATTATTATGCCTCAATGGGCCGAAACGGCACCATAATCTTTTTAACAGATTACCCTCTTGTTATAGAGCTGTATGGATAAAAAAATGCTGACAGGATCACTGATGAAATCAACTTTTCATGAAAGGTGTGGCTCTTTTCCAGAAAACCTGTTGAATGTTCTGTTTACAGTGACCACAAAACAGGCAATGGTTGCTTTTTACTGGCCAACGGGGAGGAGAATACAAGAGGGATAATCTAAGGCTTGTTGTACTTCTTTCTCCCTGTTATTTTCAATAATGCGAGTGACACTAGATGGCACGCAAAAGAAGGAACCAGCATTTTGCTTGAGTGGAGGTGCATGTGGTGCTGCAGAATGTAACCTCTGCTCAACTCTCTGTCTTTCTATTGCTCTCCTCTTCTCTCATGCAGGAATGCAGCGAGACTAAAATACAGGGGTAGAAAACTAATAAGTATTCCCTGAGTTGGATTAGTTTTTTCTTTTTTAGTCTGAATAAGCAGGAGAGCAAAAAGAACTGGTGCATTCTGTAATGAAAAACTTGCAGTGGTAAATACTACAGGAAGACTGAGTGAAATAAGAGCTGTATATAAACATTTTATGGGTGTTTATTGTATACATTGTGGGCCAACAGTCCTGTGCTCTGCATTTGTTCGAGTCTAGATTTTAATGAAGTGAATTTACTTTAGACTTTTGGACCCAAGCCTGGCCCTAAGTTATGAGAAACCAAAATATTATTTATCCCCTGCCAGTCTTTCAGTCTTCCTCTCCGTCTTCATCCGTCCTCCTCCGTCCTCCTCCGTCCTCTTTGCGATTTCAACCATATTTAATTAATATAAAACTCTCACCTCTCATGGCATATCTGTTTCTGAGCGTCTTGTTTGTTTATCAAGCAAACAGTGGTTTTTATTTCAAATCTAGCTCAAATTAAACTCAGGATCAGTGAGATGGGCAACAAGCAAATATGCACATACACTTTACAGTTTAAGAGGACACGCTGTAAGTTAATTGAATCTCAGACTGCTTGTGAAAATGGAGATTGTGTGAGTACCGAAATAGATTGCTTGTGCTTTATTGTGGCCAGGTGGGGTTTCTGAATGCAACTTTTATTAACCACCAGCTCCTTGAGAGAGCAGCAAGCCACAGACATCCTCATCAAAACAGGAATCCAAGGAAAAGCTATTTATAGAGTAACCACACAAACGCATACATGCATGCAGGAGCTGATGTGATGTCTCTTACAGTAATGCAGTGTGTCTCAGATGTGAATATTGCAGTCCTCTGCATACATGGCACACATTATTTTTTAAAGAAATTTGCATTACAAATGTTTTCGTTCTTAGCATTAATTTAACAGTTAGCTGAACATAAAAAAATCACTTACACCAACAATAAAAATTATTTTTTTTGCTCTTGCTACAGCAGGGTATAAAGTTTACCTTCGGCAGGGCCATAGTTTCCCCACAAAAAATAAAGTATGTCTGGACACTGAGGTCCTCCATAAGGAAATTAATTTTGTCACTATTTGAATGCACCTTTCAGGGGAAGTTTGAGATGAATATAGAAGCAAAGGAGAGTGGAGAACAGGCCTAACAATGGAGTTTCCCCTTGACTTCCACAAAAGTTTACTTTCACACACAGGCTTCGGTGTGTACACGTGTGTTGTCATTCAGCTTCCAGGCAGAGTCATTGCAGGGATATACAGTATGTGACTCATGAGGGAGTTTGTATCCTGAGTTGGCCCTTGTTGAGCAGACTGAGGGCCAGGGTCAACGTTTAGCCGGTGGAACATGTCCGATCCCTGGCAACGGCAGGAAAACTGGATCATCTTGTTGTCTTCAATTAGAAAATACACTGTTGCATTCATTTGGATACAGTCAAATAAAAAGCTTTCCTGCATAACTGGCTCATCTCACGCAACACACGCCTGAATGCAGCCTCTGTGTGTGTGAGTCGAGAGCACTTTATTTCACACTGAAGCACATTCTCCCTGGGCCTCCAACCATTTGCATTCTGTTAGTTTTTCTAATTGTCTGTATAAACATTGCACCACACTGGCCTTATGTTGTGGTTAATTTTCCCAAGGCTTGACAAGCCAGATTTAGGAATTTAGTTAGCTCTGGCATGTGTTGTCGCTCATTCAACGGGTTCATCAGAAAAACAGTTTTCCCAGCAGACAAACATCATGCTTCCATAAAACATGTGTGCCAAGATTATTCATGTTCTCTATTTATAGAAGCAATCATATTATGATTGCTATTATAGTCCTCCATTGTGTGTGTGAGTGTGTGTGTGTGTGTGTGTAGAGTGCATGGCGCCAGTTTTATGATGCACCGTGTACTCAAGCCACATACAGTAGCAGTATACACGTTGTAGAGTAGTCGCCATACAAGTCTGTTTTGCCCAAGGGCTCATGTGTCAAGATGTATTTCTCCTGTTCAACATGGTGACTAGTGTGTCTCCTTGCCAACCAAAACAGAGAAGTGGAAACAATTGAGTTTACATCCCAATCTCCAATCTATGTGATCCCATTTGCTTTGTCATAATATCACTTCCCCTTCACTTCAGTGTCTAGGCGCACAACCAAATCCTTTGTTTATGTTCTATTCAGGAATACATTTTTTTTCCTTCTTCTTCAGAGATAGACTTCCCTCAGCAGCACCACATGCACACTCGCCACAAAAATCACTCACTCACCTTATAATCTCCTCTGAAAGATGAATATTTGTGATTCCTGCCCTGCCTCCAAGAAAAGTACTTTTTGCAGCTGTTGTTCTGTTAGCAGACAAAGGGAATTGCTCTAAATCCTGGCAGTCTATCCCTTCAAATGTAATCTTATATGTCACATGGACACAAAACATTCTGATCCAAAGCAATATCAGAAAGATTATAGACCTCAATCCAGTGTGAATATTGGTATCAAGAATGACTAAAGATGGAATCGTAGTTGAATGCATGCTACTAAGTGGAACAGAGTTAAAGTGGAAAAAGCTCCTGTTTGTCTTCAGAAAGTTATGAAAATGCCAAAAAAACTTCTTTCACTGCATCTTTTTTTCTTTTTGCCACATAACAAAAACAAGAAAAAGTTGAAATGGTAAGGGTTGGATTTGGACAGGGCGAGATCCCGACATTTGATCTGTGGCATAATGAAGTATTAGCTTCCATTACAGTGTAAGCTTAACCTTTTTGCGGAGCACCATTGAGCGCTTGCCAGCAGTCATCAATATTTAACAGCTGTTGCTATTATGAAATTCTTTATGGGCTAATGTGGCTCGCCGGCTTGCACGCAAGGCCTTGGCCGGCCGCCAGCACCCTGTCAGGAGGAAAGGGGGGGAGATTGACAGACGGCTCGCTCGCGTGACAACCAGCTCTTGATCAGCCAGCTTCCCTCTCTCTCTCTTTCTCTCTCTCTCTGTCTGTTGGTGTTGCTTTCTCTGCTGTGGATTTCCTGTGCCTGCGGAGAGAGAGAGAGAGACAGGGAGGGAGAGAGAGAGAGAGAGAGAGAGAGAGAGAGACAGAGAAAAAGAGTGCTGAGGGAAGGGGGCGGGAATAGGCAAAGGAAGTGGCTGTAAGCCAACCCAACCTCAACACACACACATGCACATACACACAGTTTTCTCTACTCACGCAAGCCTTGTAGGAGGGAGGGACTGCTGTGCTGCACAGCATGCGCATGCTCAGCTCTTCTTTTAAAGCCAAACATACAGCAGAGGATCAGCTGCCAAAAGATGGCACCCATGCCACTGAAATAAGGGAGACAGAGAACCTGAACACAGATAGATAACATTGATGTGTTTGGTGTCACAAAACACATCGGTTATCTAAGACATTTACAAAACACCAACCCTCTGACAAAAAATGTAATTAAAAAATTTTGGATATAATTACTTCTTACCAAGGAACCAAGGAAGTTTCATTAGCAAAAAGTATTAAAATTAAAAGTTTTCATGAAGCAGAAAAATGGCCCCTGTACTTATTGAAATTACTTATGTATATCTTATAGAAATAGAAATCAATTTAAATAGAAAACAAATTATTGCAAACAGGCAAAGTATAAAGTAATGAAATGTCAAGAAACACAATAGAATTGGCAGCAATAACCACTTGTTTGACTTGTTTTGGAGTAGCATGCATGCAGGTTGGTAAGTCCCAGGTTAAAACCGTGCAGCAGCTGGTGTTGTGTCTATGAGCAGCCATGTATGAACACTTACCTGCTCCTCACTGCATATTGTTCTGGATAGAAGCATGAGCCAATGAATAGATCTGGAGTATTACCTACCATTCAGTTCAAAATCCATGCTACTCTTGTACTCACAATTTATAAAATGCTTTGAGACATGCAACACAGCGCTCTTTAACATAATGTCATGCCATGCCATCGTTGAATCTAATGCTCTAATGTACAGGGTTGTATTGAAATATTAATCTGTGCATTTTTCATCATTTTGTGAGACATTTCTGTTTTATTAGTGTTTTATCTCCATTATCTCCAGAATTAAAGCATGTCAGTGACACTATGGGCCCACAGAGACATCTCTCCCTGCTTTTCACCACTCTCAGAGGAGAGGTTTCTTCTTTCTCTTCTCTGTTTTCTCTTCATATTTCTCTTTTTCAGCTGTTATTGGTAGTGTGGGAGGAAGTGGCTTTAGTGGAAAGAGTGTTGAAAGCAGACAAACACACACACACAGACAGTGCTGTACACACCCAAATGCTGCATGGCCAAACTCACCCCCTAGAGGTTGCAGAAATGAATATCTGGTTTATAGGAACTGTGTCCTCAACTCACACATACATACACTCCTTTTTTCATATGTGCTCATTCCCAGTCTCTGACAACAAGCAGTGAAAGTTGTGTAGAAGCAGGGAAAATTTAGCTGTTTTTTCACTATAACAGGAGCACCAGAAATAATTATTTTGGCACACAGCAATCTCAAAGCAATCACTCATAAATCTTATCGCATTTTACAACCAGTCTTTATAGATCTTTTCTCACCTCTCCTATTTCTTTCCTTCATATTCCCTTTCATAATATCAGATTATCTTTTTATTTCAATAAATCAAACTCATGTGATGTCATTTTAGGCTCCGTAGTTGCTCATTCTCTGATTTGGCGGGTGGTCCCAATATTTTGTGTACTCAGTGGAAGTGGAAAGACAGACCTGGCCAACCAACGGCACTAGACACTTTCAGCCTCACCCTTTGGCAGCATCTACATCCCGCTACCTGTCACTTTCTTACTTAACAACCTGTCCTCACACAGAGCACATAAGCTCCTCGCCATTACCTACTCTGTTTTCATTTTTAGACCAGAGAGGGAGAAAATATAGGCAAAGAAAAGCAAACCCGAAGACATGGGCGATGATGAATAAAGCCTGTATTGTTGGCAGAGGAAGTGCCGGTGCCGATAATTAATCATCCCGTATATTTGTCTTTCCTGACTCTGCATCCTCTCCAAAAGCTGCTGTAAGAGAGAAAACAAAAATACATGAGGCGTTGAAGGAGCAAAATAAAGAGGCTTATTAGATTCATTTCCCTCTGCACTAGTTTCCACTGGTTGGATGATTTTGCGGTGATTGAAGAGAATGGTTTTGTGTGTATGTGTGCGGTTGCCTGAGTCTGTTTGTCTGCATGTGTTTGCACCTAGCGGAGGTGATGACAAAATACTTAACATTATTACTGGCATTTATGAGTTCATGAGAAGCTGCCCGTCAATGCAGTAAACAGCGTTTAACCTGATTTTTAGCAGCAGACACACACACATTAAAGCCTTTATTTTCACCCATAGCTTGAAAAAACCTGGCCTTGCATGAGGGGGAATACAGGATTATATGCGAAAAAAATTAATCCAGGCAAAATGTATGGATAAAAAAAAAATTACACATTAGCTTTGCATGCTTCAGAAGGAAATTAAGAGAAGGGAAACTCTTTAAGCATCACGAAATCGGTTGTCGATCGCCTGCTAAGCTGAGTTAAATAAAGAAATGGAGGGGAGATGAGGAGAAGGAGGGTATAAGAAGCGTTTGGGGAGGTGGTGGGTGGACAGAGGACAGGGGATGGTAGAAGGTTTAAAGGGGAGGTATGGAAGCCGTAATGGGGTTAGTCAAGGGGGTGGGGACTATAAGAGACATCGGAAGATACATACATGCATAAATACTTACTTACATAGTAGATTTTCATAATGAGGCTATGGTGTGTGTGTGTGTGTGTGTGTGTGTGCGTGTGTTGCGTGACTAATCTGGGCCTGGTACAATGAGTGATGGAGCGTAGGGCTGATCTCTTGGAGTGAGCCACATGCCCCCCGACAGCACACCCATACGAGAAACACGCAAACATGCATGGAACACACGCAACACATACGTCACAAATGCACATGTGACAGTTCTGCACGCCACAGTCGTATAGGCTAATTGAATGTATACACACTCTGGCATGGAACATAGTATGTGTATAGTGGTTGATGGAGTGTGAATTAATTACTTTTTATCACTTTGATGAGTATTTCTACTTTATTAACAATCAGATAGCACAAAGGAGCAGGAGATTCGTGAAAAGCAAAATCAAGTGTTCTTCCGAGGATCCTACTTTGAGATCCATAGGCAAAACTTTCTTTTGTATTCTGCTCCCTTCACAAAGAGGTCAGAGGTCAGGCTCAGCTAGAGAACAGCAGCGCTGCAACTGGAAAGCTTTTACTGTTTCCTCAAGGACACTTCAGCGAGGATGAAGCTTGTCTTTACAGAATGTTATGAATGAAGAACATTGCACACCCTAAGCCATTTTAAACAAAAAATCTCCTATTCACATGAAAACAGCAAATGTTACACTGAATTCAGTGAACCTCTTAAACTATTTTTAAGATTTAAAAAGATAAATAAAACATGTTATTCATAATATATTTGCTGCTCTACATGTGTCTTTCTTTATATTTTTGAACGACCAGTTTACGCAACTCAACAATCAACCAGACCGTCCCAAACGCAGTGACTGCTGTCTTCTACCTCACTCTGTGTGGTAGAATGAGCGTTGCATGTGCATGTGGATATATCGTGTGAGAGGAATCCTGTAAAGTCCTGAAATCCTCCACTGTTTTGTCTTGGAAGGCAGGCCCACCACACACACTAATACCTGGCGTTAGTGCAGTATTAAAGGAGACTGATAAAGTTAATGTGTCCGCCATATGTCTGAGTGTCGGTCCAACTCTCTCACTGCCATATCACAGAGGTTGGGAGAGTTGGTAAGAATGCTTTGGAAAATAGTCATTGTTGTTATTCTCAAATGTTCTTTCCATTGTCACCTGCACTTGTAACAACCTTTGTTATCATTTCTGACATCCTTAAACCCACAGGTTGCTATTAGATTACTGTTTTAACATAAATACGGCCCTTTTTATGTTTACCCTTTTCTTTTTCTATTTTTATAGCAAACCAAGAAAAGGCCTCCAGGAAGCACATCATCAGCACAGCATCCTCTAACCCTGAATCCAGGAAAGAGAGCCTTCCAATGGGCACCACGGTCAATGAAAGCAGCCTCCTCCTGGAAGTAAGAAGCCACATATTTCTGTGTGTGTACGACCCCTGTTCATGTAAGAAACTGGACAGAAAGTATTGTGTGTATGTAAATACTGTCCTAAAGCTTTAATAATGCCAGTTTTTACTATGCTATTATCACATCGTTGCCTTTTTGGTTGCACGGTCTTGCCTCCTGCATGTCCCCTTTGATAAATTACTTGCTAGCTTGCATACACGCCAGTCAGGGGACCATTTGTGTCTGAGGGAGTGAGTGTGATTTGGGAGGGGGGGTTAAGGGTTTTTGTGTGTGTGTGTGTGTGTCTATGCGTGTGGGCCCTTCGCCCTTTGCCCTGACCTCCTTTGCAGAGCTGTGGTGTTGCGTGACAAAAGGGTGAGATGGGGTGTCAGAGTTGATGAAGGAGGTGGGGACTCACACATGCTAGAGGCTTGAACAGCCTGTCAAGTGTACGTGTGTGTGTGTGTGTGTGTGTGTGTGTGTGTGTGTGAGTGCATCTCTGTCTAAATACATGTGGTAAAGTGAGCAGAAGAGATCGAGAAGAACATATCAAACCTGTCGACAGTAATCAGAGCAAAGAGAATATTTGTTTTTTTGTCAGTTGACCTAAGACCTTTAATACGATTTTAACCACAGATTAAGTGTGCATTTATTCAGGGTATGACAAGTAATGTCCTATTATTTTGACTTGATATCAGGACACCCAATTGTACTTAGCTATGACCAATAACACACACATGCAAACAATGCATATTTTTATATATTTTAAATGAAACATGTGAAGACTGTTAAATTCCTACAAAGGCAAATGTTTCTGTTGAAGGTATCAATGCAAACAGGATGTCATAATCGCATGCTGTACAGCTGCACTACATGGGAGTTGTGAGAGCATCAGATCACTGCTACGCGCTCAATATCCTAATGGCTATCTGTTAAACAACAAATTATGACACTGATCATCGCCAACAACTGTGTGAGCATACACACACACAGTGCTGAGCTGATCCACTGATGCTTCTGTTAACGTGTTAGGTTGTCTCAGCGGGGTGGTACACAAAAGGATAGATTGACCGTAGTGATGTGATGCCTACCGTTGCGTGACTCAACCTGCGCTGGGGCCTCGTAGCAAACAGTGCATTAGTTGTTATGGTGATGGGATCCCAAGAGAGGGAAGAGACATTTGTGTGTGTGTGTGTGTGTGTGCATGGGTTTGTTTTATTATACTTTTATTATATTTGTGGGGTCCAAAAACTGTGATTCTACTATACATATGGGTGTTGGACCCCACAAGTTTAAAAGGCTTTTTGATGGTTAAGACTTGGTTTTAGGATTAGGGTTAGAATTAAGTAAAGGTTAGGGGTAGGGTTAAGGTTAGGCATGTAGTGATGGTTAAGGTTAGGGTAAGGGGCTAGGGAATACATTATGTCAATGACATGTCCCCATGGGGATAGAGGAATAAATGTGTGTGCTTGTGTTTATTTGTGTGTGTTTGTTGGGATTGCATGTCTTTGTATGTGTGTGTGCGTGTACAAGTGTTTTTTATTTATTTATTTATTTTTGGAGGTTCATACTCACAAAATACACAGTAATGTATATAAATATACAATATATTGGTTATTTTATTGTCTATATTGTATTTGCAATTTTGTATTATGTATATAAGATATGGAACATCTAAATAACAAGACTAAGAGTCCACAGCCACACTAGTGGCTCTTTGAGACTGTGGTCAGAGTTAGGGTTTCCCATGTTCAAAATTCTAAATTTTCAGGTCAGAGGTTAGGTTCAGCTTGAGAACAGCGGTGCTGGAGCTGGAAAGCTTTTACTGTTTCCTCTACACACTTCAGCGAGGATGAAGCTTGTCTTTACAGAATGTTATGAATGAAGAAAAATGCAAGTGCAAGTAAGCCATTTTTAACATGTAATCTCCTATTCACTTTTCAAATTCAAATTTTGTTTAAATCAAATAAAAACAGCAAATGTTACACTGGATTTAGTGAACCTCTTAAACAATATCATTTTCACCAGAAATACATTAATTTACTCTCTTGATGTTCACCAACTTAGTTTAGTTGGTAACATTTCCTACTTTACACAAAGTACACTATACTGCCATCCACAGCTAGCGTGGCTAAAAACTAAACTTCTGATTCTGTACTGTACTGTTTCTTATGTGTGACTGTGGCTACACTCTTTGGCTGATAGCCAAAATTACATCAGAATCCCATATTATTCTAAACTCAGGTTGTGTGTGTAGGATGTGGGTATGTTCCCAGTGGCAGAAGGTCTCCATGTTTGTCATGACCTCATCATCGCTGCTTTCATTCTGACAGCTAGACAGAAGGAAAACCAAAGAAACCCTGTCGAAAGAATGAGAGAAGGCTGCCCCACTACCACCATCACCACCACCTCCTACCTCTTCCCCTGCCCTCCCTTGCTTCCAAATCCAGTGAACCAATATTTTATTTTGGGCACTGCGTGCAAAGCGCCTCTTAAGATTTGTAAGTCAAAGCTTTTAGTCTCCCAGGGGCGGTTATGGGAGCCGGGGGTGTCTTAGTTGCAGATATGTAGCAGAGCGGGCCAGCAGCAGGTGCTTGTTTCCATTACGTAAAGGCTTTAGTATGCAAGGAACTCAGGGAAATATGAATGAGAAAACAAACAGAAAACAGCATGGTGCACAGTGCAGCCAATATCAATACATATTCTCTCTTTCTATCTATTACTATTTTCCTACTTTATAATAGACATATAAAGCTCTCTCTCTTGGTTCTTACTTAGTTTTTTGGTTTTTATAAATAAAATAGGATAATAATCACTATAGTTGTATAGGCATTTTGCTAATTTTTCTTTCGAGCTCTGTATCTGTGAAATAAATTGTAAATTACATTTATTCATTTAGCTGACGCTTTTAGCCAAAGCGACTTAAAATTGCTATACATGTCAGAGGTCGCACGCCTCTGGAGCAGCGAGGGGTTAAGTGTCTTGCTCAGGGACACAATGGTGGATGTCTCACAGTAGGAATCAAACCCGGTCTCCCACGCCAAAGGCAAGCATCTTATCTATGCACCACCACCAAATGGTCTGTCGTATTCCAACATAAATCATGGGTGTTCACATAATGGTTTTGGACATGTGAAAAATAAACGTTATTAAGAACACTGTATTAATCTAATATGTTTGCCAAGCATTCCATTTTGGAGAGCCAATTACAGCAATCAACCTACAAAATATACTGTTTTAGTCGGGCTCATTCAGGTCAAAAGTCCAAGTCCTATTTGTTCCAGAAGAATAAAAATATTTAATGGGTTTAAAATTTAATGTAGTATTTCAACAATTTAGTAGAGGAATAGAATAGGTGAACAGGGTAAATAAACCTAAATGAAGTCAGCGTGTAAATGTTGGCCGTTTTATGGCCTTGCAGGACCTCCTTAAGCCAACATCACATTCAAGTATAGTCAGGCTGTTTTCATGTCAATTGTTTGGACAGGTTCTCGAAATCCTAGATCACTGGGTCATTTATGAGAGTTCTATATGCAAGAAGCTTTACAGATGAGCTCTGTAACTGGAAGTATACTTTTAGTGCACTACTTTATATTTATGAATTAGATAAGATGTCTTAACTAAACAAGCAATCCCAGCTATGGACCTTAAAGCTATACCTTTTGTCTCCCAGACACATGATTTCAGTATAGTATATAAGATCCAAATTCTTGATCTAAAAACCAGACATTTTCATATTTTCAGCACTGACATGTTGGATTTGAACAAAATTCACTGTTTTCATAAATATATTAGATTTGGCCCTGACATGTTGTTACCAGATGTTCACACACTCCCATGCAACCAATACATTAAGTGTATTGGAAACTATACAAAGCTATACTGATCCCACATTACCCTATCTAAGCTTCAGAGCAGTCCAAACGGTGCTGTATGCCTTTTGCTGTACATAACATTACACACGGATCTTTGATCTTGCTATCTTGCTTCAAATGAAAGATGAAAAGTGATGCAGATATGCCTTCGTAGATGTGTATTGCGTCTATTATTGGGATGTGAGTGCCTGCTGGAGAACGCTGTGTGTCTGTGAGTCTGCAGGGGGATCACCCTCCCCCTGGATGTCATGAGCATGTGCCAGTTAAAATTGTCAAACATCATCTGCATCTACACCGCAAAGCACCTGAGTCATCTTCCCATCCCTGCTTCCCTGCCCATCATATATGTTTTTCACATGTCATGTCATAGTCAGGATATGTTTCTGACACAGTGTTGCTTTGTCACAGTGTGACTCAAATACCCTCAAAGTTAGGACAAAGGGCATTATTCACCCAGGTATCAGAGGGCATTATGTGGTTAAGGTGGAGCATGTGCAGTGACAGAGCATTACACTGCTCGCTAAGGCAATCAGATCACTGTTAGGAGAAAGTTAAAGAGGGAGACATAGAGGAAAAGTGAGTGTGATTGTGAATTTAGAGGCCGCATGGCTATATACCACATAAAATACACACACACACACACACACACACACACACACACACACACACACACACACACACACACCAGGGAGGACCTGCATAATCTCGCAGAAAAATAGAGGTGACAGACTCTGGCAGCAGCAGTCACGCAAGTCAAGTAGCCTTGCAGTTGTCACGCTATCACAGCTGTGCGCACACATGCGGACACACACACACACACGAAGGAACCCCCCCCCAACACTACCTTCCACGTCCCTTTCCTGTGTTTTCATTTTTCTCTCATACTCTTGCTTCCATCTCTTCCATCTGTCCATCCCGCCTCATTTGACTGAAGCCAGTTACATATTTATTTAAATTTTCTTTTTAATCAACACTTGTCTTTGTAAGCTGTGCTGGCAAAACACATTATCCCCCCATCGTGTGCACGGGTGTGTGTAAAGAGGGAAAGTGGGAACGAGATTGTTTGTGTCTAAAGTTTGTCTGCTTTTAATGAGTGTGTTTAGTATCGCAAATCAAAGCATGTTACCAGTCAAAGAGACTTAATTATCAAAGTTTCTAACTTGTGAAATATGTAAGTTTAAAGGCGAACAAATTGGTGTGCATGTCATCCTCAAGTGAATTGCTTTCAAAATACCATGAATCTAAATTCCACCCCAAAGTCAAAAAGTCTTTCAAAAGCAATATTTTGCGTTACAAATCAGCAAGTTTTGTTTGGCCGACTCATTTCCATGTCCATCTGTCTTTCATTCCTTCTCCAGTATTGTATTATTCTACCTTTTGTTCCATTTTTACTGTTATTTGCTGTTCTGAGAATTATGGAAAGAATGATATAAATTGAACATTGCGCTATAAAAAGTCTGGCTGGAGTCAAATTCTGGCTGTGTTTTGTCTCAAGCCTAAAAAAAATAATTGCACAGTGATGACTGTAACACAGCACAGTTGGGTCGCAAATAAAACCATTTGACTCTTTTGCACTGTGTTTCTGCTGGGTGCAATCATGCCATCTAAAGATAGCTTTGCAAACGTGGTGCTGGTTAAATGCAGTTGTTTGTGTTTGTCAATTATGTATTTGCTACATGATCTTTTTTCTGTGTGTGTTTGTAGTCTTTGACAGGCTTTGCCTTGGTGGTGAGCAGTGATGGGATGGTCTTTTATGCCTCCTCAACTATTGTGGACTATCTGGGATTTCATCAGGTGAGTTGAACATCTCAATTATATTTTTGATGTCCAATGTTGTGAGTAACAAGATGTATAATGAAGGTATAATACTGAATGATGAACACATCAATGGACAAACTAGTTAACAATGTCATCTTTCAAGCCCCAATGTGCAACATTTCTCTAAAAAAGGAGGGGTTTGTCATTTCCTCCCTCCACTCAGCTGGTCACATTACCTGCCCAACTTATCATGTTTTCGACAAATTGTCAGTCGTCCTCCTGCCTGAGGCTACGGTAACCTGAATCCATAAAATTATTTCAGGAATTTAGGCACCTGACAGCAAACACAACCAATATGAAAAAAATGCAACAATATTAAGGTTGAGTAATTTCTGGTCCTGGCCAAAAGAGAAAGTCTGCTTTGTAGATAACATAACTTGTTGTTTTTAAACTTTGGTTTTTGTACATATGAAATAAATGAGACATATCGGGTTCATTCGTGAGCTTTAGAGAGACTTGTAGGTGGTTGTCTTTATCTTCCAGTAGGGGTTCTTGTGCCACAAGATCTCATGATATTAAACATGATGATATCTCTCATCGAGGTGAAAACCTGCCTCGTGATATCAGCATGACAGAGTGAGAGGGTGAAACTAGCATTGAACATGCTTTAAAAAATTGTTTGTGTGGCAGCATTTTGGGTACCCAGTGGAAACAATAAACGGCAACTGAGTGAAAGACAAGACACAAACAATATGTAAGTAACATTTCAAAATGCACCTTCATTGTTTTGCATTTTGTAACTTTCAGTCGAATAAAAGACTGTAAAAGGATCGTCTTATCTCATTCTCGTGAACCCAATATCGTGTATCATCTCGTTTCGTCACACCCCTATCTTCCAGTCTTTAGGCTAAACTAAGCTAACCAGCTGCTAGCTTCAGCTTCATATATACATGAAAGTGATATCGATCTTCTCATCTTTCTAAAGCTTTTGATTATATAGGAAATGTCTATTCCTTTAATAGTTTGGATCAAATAAAATATATTTTATAATTTTAAAAATACTGGAGCAACAATTGAGGGCTAATAAATCCTCCCTGGTAGCCTCTCGCATAGTCACTCACAAGGTTTTCCCTCAACAAATGTCAGTAAATGGCATTAATCAGCAAGTTCACCTTTTTTTCCCCCTCAGCCAATCCTTTCTGTTCTCGTCCATTCCTCTCTTTCTACTTTCCTTTTCATCAGGATAATAAGCCAGAGTAAAAGTCTCTCTCACAGTCTGCCTCTCTGCTGCCTGATAACTCTATCTAGGGGGCAGAGTGAACCCACTAAGTCACAGCTAAGAGGCCACATGTAGGTGAAGACCTTTGTTTCACCCTGGCATACACTCTGTGTGTGTCTGTGAGTGTGTGTGTCTGTCTGCATGTGTGTGTGTGTGCAGGCACTGATAAGTCACCGACGGTTTAGCTTTCTTCCTCTCCAGCGGCCATACGCAGCCAGTCATTACTTATGGATGATATCAACACTGGCTCGCCTGTCCTGCGATGCTGAAATCATCTCGCTCCTTCAAAACCATGAATAAAGTGCTTTTCACTGTTAAAATCCCTCCTTTGCCCTCATGTCTGCTTACCAATGTGCACACACACACACACACACACACACACACACACAGCACACGTACACTTTGGGGTAGAAATTCTTCTGCAACAGCGCTCCCACTTGGCTTACAAGCAGACGAGGGCAGTAACGTAGCGGCATGAAATCGACATCAAAACCAAAGCGGTCTGAACGATCCAGCCAGAGTGTGTGCCTGTGTGCACATGGGTGTGTGTGTGCACAGTGGCATGGGAGTGACAGACAAAGGAAATGAAAACTGAATGGTGCATAAAATGGGTGTATCCATGTGTGTGTTGGTGGGTCTGTCAACAGGTTTTAATGTGGGATGTCTTGTATGTTGCAAAATGTTGACACATTTAGTATTAAGCTAATTAGTTTTTCTGTGTCAACTTATGTTTGACACATGCTGTCTGATGTTATGTAATGTTAGATGTAAACAAAGACAGAACACCTTTGAATATACTTAAATGATACCATGAATGTCCATACAAAATGTCATGGCAAACCATCTGGTAGTTGCTGAGATATTCCAGTCCAGACCAAAGCGGTGGACCAACAAACAGACCAACAGTGCCGTCCCTAGAGCTACGTGGTTAAAAAGACCAGATATGGTTTATGTTTGCATGCAAATGTGGAACAAGTGAAGTCTTGGGATCAGGAGTGGTTGCTATATTTCATGCTGTCTGATGTAATGTTGGATGGAAAGCAAAAAAATGCACCTGACAAAATTCACCAACAGACCATTAAACCACAACAGGTCCTCTGTGTACAGTAAAGCTGTAGCAGTATGTCACACATAAGACATGTTCATGACGCCACTGATTCCATATCAATATTTTAAATTTGACAAATGCAAAAACATACTTTGCTAACTCAGGAGAAAGAGACATGGTATTGACAGGCAGCAAACTTGGTTGGGAGCCAAAGCAACCCAGCATGTAAAGCAGCCAAAGCATTTTGTGTGATGTGGTGGTGTATGATCACCAGAGGCAGTAGAAAATCAATGTTTATCTATACACAAGATCAACTTCCAGTTCAAATAGTGTAGCTCTCTGTACAAGTCAATACTGAAAACTAAGAACCAAAATTCAGGTGATTTTTAATACATCATTCTACTGTATACAAGAAAACCTAAGAATAAATTTGTTGTTGACAATAAAAAGTCTGTCCTTGCAGTGCATAAACATATTAAAAATCCTTTAAGTACATACAGATCATCATGTTATATTTCAGAGACTGTCATCAAAACATTCTTTTAGCCTTTCCCCACATGTTCAATTCTCGCAAAGGAGCTATTGGTTGTTTTTAAGTCTCATAGTTTGCCTTTAAGGCCTTGACAACATGTCACATAATTTGAGCCCACAATTGTAGTCAGAAGGACACTTATACTTAATATACCACAGGGAAAAAAAGAAAAGAGAACACTTCACTAAGTAGCACCACAAGAAAGCCCTGGAGAAGAGCAGAAAACCTCCATTGGCCTTTGATCCCATTTGTTACTGGGGCAGTTAGCCTTTGAAGGTCAGCAAAAATATCACTTATTCTCCTTTTTTTCCCCTCTTCTTTTCCTCTCTGTGCTTTTTACGAGAAACATAAACAATAGTCACTCGATCCGTATGTCTGCCTGACTGCCGGTAGGGAACCAAACCACAGGACGAAGCGCCCGCCGAAGACGGTGGGAACAGATTGTGTTTTAAGAGGCAGGCGATCAAAAACCATCGCGTGCCACCAGTGTGGAAATTACGGAGAGAGTGCAAGGAGGAGGGAGAGAGGGAAGAGGAGAAGGTTGAACATTTTAGTGAGGAATCTGTCATGGAATGACAGAAAGCAAATCTATTGCTGGAAAAGAAAGAGAGGCCATGACGAGAGTGGGCTGAAACCCGACTCACTCTATGTATGTGTGTGTGTGTGTGTGTGTGTAGATGTGTATGGATGCGGAGGGTAAGCTGGGCTGGACTGCTGTTCAGGAGCCGGTGTCACGCGATGTTTGACAAACACAGCTGCCCTCACTGGCCCTCCAGCTACCCTTAGACTGTTACTGTACTGGGGAAATGCTCCTGCTTGTGTGTATGTGCAGACATCTATCTATACAAGTGTGCATGCATGTTTCTGTGACTTCCATTGACTTTGTGTGTACAGTATAGTCCTTGTGTGTGAGATGGGGGCAGTTGGCATGGTTATGAGGTATATAGCCATGCACGGAAACCTGAGGCAGACTGAATGTATCTGAGGCAGCACACTGCAGCTACAGAACCAGCTACACTGATAGCAGGAAAACACAGTGGTCTGCGGACAGTGCTATGAACACGCAATGTCATGTCTCTGAAGACTTTCAGGAGATGACGTGATAAAAAAAAGCTAACATAAAACTAGAAATGTCTCTATACATACATGTTTTAATAAAATGTTTTTTTCAACAAATTTCTTCAACAAACTAACCCACTAACTTTCCCCCACAGACTGACGTGATGCACCAGAATGTGTTTGACTATATTCACATAGACGACCGTCAGGAGTTCAGGCAGCAGCTCCACTGGGCCATGTGTCCTCCGCAGCACCAGGGGACGTCGGCTCATCAGGATAACCCGGCAGTTGCAGGGAGTGGTGGGTAGCTTACTGGGAACAGAGGCACCAGTGTTATTGAGCAGACTGCTTGGTTAAAAGTTAACAGGTATATGGTGGTGATCGTGGATTGTCTTTGTTAAATATTTAGATCACGATCCGATTTTGAAGTTTTGCTGGTTACTTTTAGGCAGATATACATTATGTCATCAGTAGAGAGATGCACATAAATTTCTTCCCACTTAAGTCAGACCAGCAAAATCACATTATATTATGGCAGATCAACTTTAAACATCTATTTTTATCATATAATTTCATAAAAGCTACATCCATCTCTAAAAAGACAAAGTCTATCGGTATATCATAATTTGCCAACCAATGACCAACTAATATTACCTTTTGAAAACTTATATACGTTTCATAATAAATAGATGATCTTTGTTTTTCCCCTTTTCCTGACAATGAAGCACATTGTAGGTTTGCCACACAAATTGCTGTTCATACAAAATTATTTTCCTTTCCTCCATCTTTCTCTATTACATCTCAGGTGAGGACATAGTAGTGAGCAGCCTGTTCCATTCTCCGGAGTCAGGGGGAATTCCTCCTGAGCTCTCCTGCTTTCTCAACAGATGTTTCATTGCCAGAGTCCGATGCCTTTTGGACAGCACCTCTGGATTCTTGGTGAGTGGTCTGAACCAAACTGCCAGCTTAAGTGAACAGTTCTTATATTAAAGTTTACACAAAACAAAACAGAAAAATGCAGAATATTGCAATAGAAATGAAGCATGGAGTGTGTGGCCCACTTTCTGGAGGATTACAACCCCTTTGGTACAGCAAAACTTGATTTTGAATTGTTGTGTATACAGGTATTTATAGCTGTAATGCAAGGCGTTATGTGGTAATTGGGTGCCTTGACACAGCAGCAGAATAGAAGCCTAGTTCATCCCTCATGGCTGTGACTAGAGTGGTTTGGAGAACAGCAGTGGAAAAGCCTAGAGGCCCTGATGACAGAGCAACAAGAATATGGTTTTGGACCATTTCATCAGGGTCAGAAGAGTTCACTGTCTCCAAGTCTGCTCTGGTTGCACTAACGTTGGCTGCACTATAGAAATTCTAGATGGCAATTTTCTGACATATACTGGAAGCACTTCTAGCCAAGTAGTGAGCAAATATTGGTGAGATGCTTTCCTCATCAGTCAACATAATTACAGTAGGGACACAAAATGTGTAATGCAATGCACAATACTCATTCTGTTAGCAAATAATACGGCCAAAGAATCTTCCGGCCAAAGAATCGTCCATCCCTGTTGAAAGAATACAATTAAATTAGCTTTATTGAGCATGCTAGCCACAGTGGCGGCGTGGCTTCATGGATGGCAATGTTGGTTTATTGGTCTACCACTTTGGTCCACACTGGAATATCTCAACAACTTATAAAATTCCCATCAATCTCAACTGTACTTTGTGTTTAGTGCAAATTAGCTAATGTAGCGTTAGCTAACAGGCAAAACTAAGATGGTGAAACTGGTAAACTACCTCCACTTAGTAAATTCTAACTCTCTTCTCTCCCAGACTATACAGTTCCAGGGTCGGCTGAAGTTCCTCCACGGTCAGAAAAAGAAGTCAGCCTCCGGGGCTCTGATGCCTCCCCAGCTGGCTCTATTCTGCATAGGTGTACCCCTCCTACTGCCCTCCATCACTGAGATGAAAATGAAGAACATGTTAATGCGGGGAAAGAACAAGGGAGGAGGAGGAGGGATTATCTCTGCACTGGAGCATGGGTAAGAGGGAATGAAACCTCAAACATGAGCAATATCCTTGCATTACTTTAACTTAAGTTGGAGGGATGATGTATATTCACACTGTGTCCTAGTTTAAATCCCCTGATTGTTTTAATTGGGGTGCTATACTATAATTAAAGGTCAAGCTTTTCAACACAAACTTGTTGTCTCAGACACCATTGGTCCAAACTTGAGGTTTGATGCATTTTGGCACCTTGTTATGGCCTCTACACTGATTTGCCTGATGGGGGAGAACATTTGAAACTTTCAAAGGCCACAGCCGCTACATCATCAGTTATGTTTTATTGAAGCTTGGAGTTATGGTGCACATTGTCAGCAGTCAACCCAGAGATGGTCTCATAATTCATAAGGGGTGACATGTTTACTTTGGAATAGTGCAGTTTACATGTAAAAACATACTTAGTGACTGGCTTGACTAAGATCCATGAGGCAAGGGTACATAAAAACACACTCAAAACAGTGTAAGAGTGATGAAAAATTACGTGGGAATCAGACCTTGTGTGTTATTTATTCATTTTTGAGTTTATTTGGAGATATACTGGCTTATTACGCAGCGACAGTTTTATGAACATAAAAGCAATTACCCTGACACCCAGTTACCAACACAAACATATGCCCTTTCTTCACCCAGCAGGCTTGACACCAACAAGTGCTGGACGCCTTACCTGTGGCCAATTAGGAGCAAATTACATGTCTCAGCTTGGATAGGGCCCCCTGTGCTTCATGCATCATTAACATGTTTGGGAGGCTGAGAAGACTGCCATGTACAGTATAGATGGCACCTGATTTAAACAAGTACCACAGGTCAGCTAATATCAAGTGGATATTTACATATAATGCAATGGGCAATACTTGTGTATGATAATGTGTATATTTACATATGTAATGTTGTTGAATAGGCATAAAATACCTCCCCTGTGCTGTCAAATCCACCAAGAGATATTGCTTAATTTCTCCACCTACATATGCTGCATAAAACTTTGGATCATAAAAGACGTTCACAGTGCAACAGATTCAGTGGTAAATTAATCATCCTAAATGAGGAGATCAGATAATCAAAATGATTGTTACATACTCAACAAGGCCAAAGGCTGAAGCACAATTGCCTCTAGACTGGAGTGTTTTAAGAGAAGGTTTAAGAGGAAATATTCTGCATTAAACTTGTGCTGGCCGTCTGGCTGTCATTGATCTTTGGGTCCTGGATGTTGACTCTGTTCTCAATTTTCAGATGAGATGAATCCTGGAAAAAATGAGTCACTTCTGGAATGATTCTCTCATGAACTTAAGTGAACCAAACATAGATGTTTGTGTTCTGAGTCAATTATCAATCAATAGAAAAAACATGCAGTTTGTGGACATTCCCATATGGATATCTGAGTGGACCAGAGATATTTTAAGAGACCACCTCTTTTTGAATGTTCCCAAGGACTACAGAAACTTTGAATAATCTGCACTGATTGAGCTGTCTTTTTGTGACTAATGATCTTATTCTCCTTTTTTGATCCCTCTCTCCTTCCCAACCCATTTTCCACCTCTCCCTCACAGTGAGCGAGGGGAACACCTCCGGAGGCACTCCTTCAGTGGAGGAATGGGTGACATTGTAGACCCTCTCCTCCTCTCCTGTCCTACTCCTGGCCCTACCCAGCGAGGTCACCACACTCCCTGGACCCCACTCTCCAAAGACAATCTCAAATACCGCCCTGATGGTTACTACAACCAGGAGGAGCCCCTCAACTACTGCAAGTCTTCGATGGCTCCCCATAAAGGCATCAGCCCAGGCCTGGGCGGTGGCTGGCCTCTTCGGCCAAATTCAGGTCCCCTCAGAGCAGGCCAGGGTGTCGGCTACATACCTTCTAACCGCTTGAATAAAGCTGGCCAGTACGGGAAGCCATACCGCCTCTCCCCCAGCTGCCACAGCAGCAGAGGTGGTGAGGTGTTTGTCTCTAAGCTCTACGGGAGCGTCCAGATTCCCACAGACCCAGATGCCTACTGCGTGGACCTGGTGAAGAGCGAGAACGGCTACGGAGAATGCTACGATGGCCATCTGATGCCCGACATGGCTCCCATCAAGGTGGAGCACGACTCAGACTCTGAGAATGGCTGCGATGCCTACGGGCGACCCTGGGCTTGCCGCGACCCAGAGGCCATTGACCGTCGCTATGGTAACGGGGTATACGACCAGAGCTCAGGCCTCCATCTCAAATCAGAGGCAGATTATTATGATCCAGAGTACTCGCCCTGTCAGCGAGGGAAAGCAGGAATCAGCCCACCGTACAACAACAGCAACTATCAGAACTATGCAGTCAACAACAGCGGCAACACACCCGGACGTCTGTTAAAATGTGACAAAGCCATGGGCAATAACAATGACAACACCCAGTTTAGTCCTCAGAGACTCTCTCACTCAGACTCTCTATGCAGCAACCAATCTGTCAACCTCATGGACTCGCATGTCTACGACCCTCACAAAGCCTACATGCACCAGGACTACAACAAGCACGACGCCTATGAGTTCAAAGGTCATGGCCTGATCCACTCGATCAAGCGAGAGCCCATAGACTCCCCACCGTGGCCCGAGAGCGGTCACGACATAAGCCAGTCCATGATGGTTGGTCCTAGGAACGTTATGCCATGTGTGATGAGCACAGGGCACCACAAGTCCAGTCCCTACATTTATATGCCGTAAGAGTGATTGGTGCGAACACATCAGATATTTACCTGTCCCCAACCCTCCGCCCCACTCCCCACCCTCCACACAAGCAAGCAATCAGTGTGCATTAAAGTACTTTCTATTGCGCCACATGCACCAGCATTACAAAAGGACAGTCTTTGAATACAAGGATTCCCAGGATGTCAACATTTATATTACTTCTTCTATTTGATGAAGAGGTCACAAACAAGGCTCAGGTTCTAGTGTTAGTGTTGTGACAATCAAAAATAATACTTTTAATCCAATTTATGGATAGATGATTTAGTTTTTAAGGAATACATTTTGTAGTTGGTTCCAAGCACTTTTGGATTTAGTGACAATGAGACAAATTACGTCTAGAAACACAATTTCATTTTGTTTTATGTGTTGTGTACACGTGGCTTTTGTGGCAAAGATTTTGCTGTAAAAAATACTTTTTTTAAAAATGTTGTACACAGGAGATGACTCACACTTAACTACTGGGCTTATCAAGGGAGATGGGTGATTATGAGAGCACACTTAGCAGTCATTGATATCAACTTAAAGGATGATCTGCCTTGATGGTGGTTTCCCATGTTTAAAAGCTTTACCTATACATCACCTACCTTTTTCAATACTGCCTCCAGTGATGTCTGATGGAAACTACTGGTTTCTATGCATTTTACATAGACTTCAAAACTTAATCAATTGCCATAAAAAATAATTACTTGGTAAACGTTATATAATTATCGCAACATAACATGTTTGCAACCATCATTCCTACAGTAAAGGACTCTGATATCTAATACTGAGCAGCTGTGGAAAAGCAGTTTTTATTGCATGAAAACCAAATTCACATTATCTTTTTCACAACATCCCTGTTTACTCAATCTTTGTATTTTGAATTAGATTTTTCAAGACCATAGCTTACAATGCAATGCTTTTGTCAGAGCATCCTTGAATTCACCATTACAGGCCTTTATTTATTTAAAAAAAAAAAATTGTATCTCCTTGCAAATGCAGAATCCATTGAAAAACTTGACAGTAATGTAAAGTTTATGCAATTTCAAGTTAATGGACCAAAACATGTGAAAACTATTAGTACGGCCAAAGCTTTAAGCAGCCCATATTCACTACATTGCCCGCTTACACACATAAAGGCATTATATAAGAAGGGGTAATAAACCCTTAACCACAAACCATTGGTTCAAGCATGTGTCCTGCCTGAAGCATTTTTTTAGCAAGGTACTGAATCCTAACATGATCTGCAGGGGGCCACTCTGTCCCTGCTCGTTGGCTTTAAACTCCTTGTGGAAGGGATAAAAGGAAAAGTGAAATTCAGTGAGCATAATAAAAAGCATAAGGATGTTGATGGCAAAACTGATTTAACTATAAATCACAATTACGATTCTACAGCATTATATTTGCATCAACTCATCATCATCATCATCATCATCATCTCAACTCAGATCACACCAGAATTGACCTTAAATTTGCAAGACGAACTAAAAAATGACTATATTAATTATTAGTTAAAGGTTTTTTCTGGACAAAGTTAAAGTGTTAGTTTGAACTGAAGGAAAAGTAGGCAGTGTTGTTAAATGGTTCGATGTTAATTCTAATTTCAATGAGCAGAATAATTTCATAATCCTAAATCATAACTCCTGTTGAAAGTACAAATATTATGTCATTTTATGTCAACGTTAATGTTGTATAGTGTGGATTACATTGAAATGCTTTTCAACACAATGCAGCCTATCTCACTGCAGATACCACACATTTCCTTTGAAATGAATATACACTTTTAATATCGTCTTTTCAGTCCAAAAACATCAGACAATGTCTTCACAATCAGTATTTTTGCACAATGTTATTAAAAGCACCAAATTGATTCAATGTCAGAGTCTCAGTTCTGTGAAGCTGCTGTGGTAGTTTCTAAATTGCACTACTGGGAGCAGTTCAGTTGAAGTTCAGACTAGCCAGACAAGTTTTTGAGTCGACATGCACAACTGTACATGGTGTCACTGTTTTGAATTTGTCTTTTTCTCTTTGTGTGTGTTCATTTCAATAAATGTTTGATGATTCGTATTTATTGAAAGGCAAAAGTACATAATTTAAAAACTACAATTTTGAAGGCTTTTCTGTTTCACCTAGGTAAATAAACATGGCTTTTTTTTGTCTCACGGAGGAGGTAGCTGCAAGGTAGCGAACACAGTGTATATATGCAGTGTCTTCCATTGTTTCTACGTGTTTTTGCAAATGGGACTTATCTATTAAAATACTTTTCTTTATATGGAAGATCTGGGTGAAGTGCTGTTCTTTTGCCATTAGGCACATAATAAACAAATACTAAACTGCCAGCTTGGTGGGCGAGTAACATGAACATGTCACATGTGATGACATTCTGGACAATCACAAAAAACATATCCAGAGCAATCAGATTACAGACAATTAGTTACTTAGAATATGAATATTACACAGCAATAAATGAGTGAAAGCACACAGCAACATGTAGTTTGTGGCTTTATGAAAGAAACACAGCAGGATCCACTTGACTAAACCAGATGTTGCAGTTTTCAAAAGCTTGGTACAATGTTCAATGGACTTTGTCATAGTATAAAAATATATATTGATACACCAGAATATCATAGAGCTCAAATTTATGGGAAATTATGTACAACATGGTCACTCTATTAATATAATGGTTTCTTGCTCTCATAACTTTTCCAGAATGAAAAATGGCCACATTCTGTTGTTCAGTTAACGCCCTTGTCTCTTTAGTAGCTTCTGAATTTTTCACGTATATCAAATGTGGTCTGCATCCTTCAGATTTGTGTCTCTATTAATAATAAATACTCAGCAGAACAGAATACAGAGTATCTCTAGCCACATTGCTTGTATGATTAATGTGCTGTAAAGCTGGCATGACAGCTCCTTCACACGATCTGGGAAACTTAACACTAGTCTCTTACTGCTGTCTGGGACATGTTCTAAAGCCAGGGGAATGTTGGCATCCACAGAGGGGTAGATGGCATGAAGAGAGGCAGGGGACAGGAAGATTAAGAGATGTAACCTAAAAGCTGTGGTTAAATCTTAGTCCTCAGGATTCCCAGTGGAACTGGTAGGTCTTTTTTTATTCACTTGGTAGTTAGGTTTAGAATAGTCCCTGAACATTCATTGTCTTTATTATCCCATGTTTCTCCCTCTGAACACTGGAGCAATAACAAAATTACTCAGTTTGGATTACAGTTCGTAGCATTTTTCAAACCCTTCTCCAAAATTTAATTGCATTGTGACAGTGACAATAAGGTAAATGATCACCCACCCTTATAGGTAGATCATACACATTTTTCTACACAGTAATAAAAATGAAGTGTATGCAGATTCATTTATTAATGGTCTTTGGCCTAATTTGCTTATATGATATTTAAATTAGATCAAAATAAACTTCTCTAGTCATGTGATTGCAAATAATAGGACACAAAACATGGGTTTATAAATAGAGAAAATGCAGTTTACTAAACAGTGGGTGATAATTACCACACCTAAACATGGAAACTACGCATTAAGAGTAATAACTGGATTTACCACAGGAATAGCTGCTGCAGGACTAGTGCTCTGTTGTGCAACATTATTTGGCATAGTGGCCACATTCAAAACCGCAAGTTATATGACACCCTGGGACTGGGAAAACTGTAAAACTAAGAAACAAGATCCACAGAAAATAAGCATGATTTGAATTGAGAGAAATTCTTTTTGTCCTGCTAGGGTAAAAAGCTAGCCAAAGCTAGGGTAGGCAACATTGGCATAACTAGCTTGAAGCAGCTAGATTTTAGTATCCAACTGAAAAAACACCAACCCACTCCCTTTTAGCCACCCTCCAGAGACGAATCGGCCCGAATTAAATGATTGGCCATGCTTATTACAGTCCTGCAACAGCCACAGATACCAGACTTTTTTATTATTGTGTCAGGGCATTTGATTTATTGATTGTTGCCAGGATGTAAAGACAATTTCAACAAATCCAACAAAAAATGCTTCTGAAATAAATTGCCATCCCCTCGCCTTGAGATTACTTTTTTGCCGTTACAGATACAGAATTCAGATTTTGTATAATATTGTACTCTGTGCAGCCATGAGCTCTTGATTTTATGTGGCCGTTACCTCACTGGTTTGCTCTGATTTGAAGGAACAAGCCTCTTCTACTAATTCCACAGCTATGGTCATTCCTCTCTCTACTCCCTCGCAGAAGCTTGTGTTTATTTAGCAGGCAGCATAGTTTAAAGGGAATTACCGGATACACAAGGATCAGTTAGTGGTGGGATTTTACTTAATGGGATGATTGGATTGGATGATGAGTGTATGTACGTGTGTGTCTGTGTGTGTGTGTGTGTGTGTGTTTGCATGCTTGTATATCCAGTAAGTACCAGATAACCAAATATTATTATTTGTTTGCGAACAGACTACTAATGAAATTACCAGAAATCCTGTTATGATCTTTAACTAATATTATTCACCATGTGTTTCAGGACCAACATTCAGACACAGTACAGGTTCATTGTATCACCTTGTTGTTGTTGTTTTTTAAGTATTAGGCTTTTTGATTAATTTATTACTATCCTCTTCAGCACCATGCAATATAACTCATAAACCCTGAACAAAAAAGATACTGGAAAATAATAATCTCGTGTAAATACAATGTGCTTAATAATGCATGAAACTTTTCTGTCAACAATTCAGTCAAAAAATATTTTTTTTATTCCAACAGTTGTGGATTTACAATAGCTGAAGGTTCACATCCTGCCTCAAAAACCACATAAGTCACTTGTGCACATTGTTTATAATGGAAGTCCATGTTGGTCAACGTGTGTCAGTGTGTTGAATTCTATATACATATATTATTGTCAAAAGATGAATGGTATCGTCAAAGCTAGTATTTCTCCATTTTAAACTACACTTCCCATACAGCAACCCTTGTTAATTCCTCTGGTGAACTGTATTTTGCTAATTTACTATTTAACACGTTATACAATGGCCTTTGATATTTTGTACAACCATGTATACCCAGACAGTTGTACAGAAGAACTTTTCTCTTCCTCTTGTCTTAACACATGCACTATGCAATTAAGACCATACTTCCTCCTCTAGTTGTGGTCCTGAGATGAAACACTGCATTCAGTTGTTTGTGCCTTCAATTGAACAAGGTCTTGTATTGTCCTTGTATTGTATAGTATTTCATCTTAAGAGGGAGTTTCTAAAGATTCCCTTTAACTTGTAACGTTTGCATGCAGCGCTGTAGGGCTTATTGTGACAGGTTAGCCAGAACATTTTTGAGATTCAGTACTTGGCAGTTGGTAAGGAGTAGGAAAATACAGTTGAGGAGGGATATTAAAAGCTAAATGATGTTCATAACATACAGTAATAATCCATGAATAATCCATGGACAGCACTGTATGGTTTATAGCTCTGGCTCTGAAAATACTCTTTAAAGGAACTTACATTTTCTGTTTTACAGGAAGAAGTCATTTCTGTTTTGCTAACTAGACTTGCACTCAATCAATGATTATTAAAAGGTATAATGGAATATACACACCAAGTAGTAGTAGTAGTAGTGCCTTTCTGTGGCCTTACTGGGATCAAGCTCTATCACATCAGTTACATATGCAATTGTGTCTCTCTCTTGTACGTACACACACACACATACACACAGCTCTCTTGAGTAATAACTAAGTCGATACAGTGAGTAGCATCTCTATCTTTTCCCCAAAGGAGTACTTTGCTTTTGTCTCACTGTAGTTTCATGACTGATGATGTGACGATGGGGGGGGGGTTATGACGCTGACTTTAAATGATTTATACTTGTCCGCATGCACGCAAGCTTCCATCACGCCATCTGTATGACACTTGTTCTGTACAGGGAGGAGAAAGAGTGAGAATGACAAAGAAAGAGACAGAGACACAGAGAGAGAGAGAGAGGTGGAGAGACAAAACCTGGAGGTGAGAAGTTAGCATGGGAAGGGGGTGTAAACAATGAAAAGAGCACATCCAATCAAGAGAGAGGAGTGACCGCTTAGGGCAACTGTAATGTAGGCAAAGTGTTTGATGCTTGTTGACAGCTGTAAGGGGGAGAGAGTACGTGTCTGTGTGTGTGTGTATGTGTGTGCAAATCAAGACCTATAATCCTATACCATGCAAGGTTGCGTGACCGTTCATACCCCACTCTTTGCTTTTCTGCACACCATATGCTCTAATTGGTCACGCCCACTCTGTGTCTTTCTCACACACACTAATACACACTCATATTAGCAGATGCACTTATGCACATATAGACACAACAATGTCCGCATCTCCTCTACCCGTATCCCCTGGTGACAACAAGGACAATCCTTGAGGTTATGTCCCACAAACGCATGTACATACACATATGCATGCACATTGTCATGCACATATACACACACCCTACTAAGCATGTGGAAGTCACGCAATCCCCCGCCCATAGCCCCCACAACCTTGCCACTTCTTGCTTTGTGAGTACAATTAGCTAATGAACAATAAACAGTACCTTGTCTTATTGTCTTTAGTATCAATGCCTCTAAAACAGTGGTTGCCAACCGTTTCTGTCTGATGATTTAAATTGGATGTTATTTAAAACTATTGATTGTATAAAGGCGGGGTGTGGCAATTATTTCACATAACTGAACTCTCAGTGTTTAGGTCTTTGTTCAGGTTTTTATTTGTAGGCTACGACCACCACTTGAAAGTCAGACATTTCAACCATTTACCCAGTACTTTTAGCTATTTATTCCGGAAGTTAGGTAAGTAAGCTATTTTAACCCTTTATCTAGCACCATTTTCCCTTGAGCATATCTATGCTCCCAGGGTCATAGTATGTTCCCCAGTTCAATATCCTCTGAATATGACACACTGAGGATATATTTCAAAGGGTTTTATGCTCTCTTTCCCTAGTTCAAATGTTTAGTATTTTTTCCCAGCCGGGTCAAAATATTGAAATCACCCACTTACAGCTTATGAAGCTTACTGATGTTATACTCCTTAAACCTACACCCTCAAATATGCAGACTATACAGTTTTCTTGACTTAAGACATTGATATCTCCACAGTAACTAATTAGATTTTTACTATTCAAACAGCATTTGAAATGTCCATCTCCCTACTTTCTTTTGCAATTTGAACTGTGAAGATAGCCCTTTTTAATTTACTATTTAAACTGTTTATCCATTACTTTTAGCTATCTGAATGATCTATGAATTTTTAATGTTGTTAACCTTTTATCCATTACTTTTAGCTATTATCCATTTATCCATGATACAGTTCATTGACCTAACCCTTTGAACATATTTATTCATTACTTTTAGCCATTTATTTGAATAATTAAACCATTTATTTTAGCTATCTGTTCTGCTTCTCTACAATCTTGCTAACTACTTTAAAATCACACTCAATCACTACATGTTCAGGTGTTACACCTGATCAGTATTATCAGAATATATGTTGATATTATGTAGGCTATTTTAAGAACTGCAATTTATATTTTGTCAAATAAACTGAGCCACTTTAAAATCTTTCCAAGTACCCCCAGGCAACTGCAGAGATACCTTCTGGGGTACAAGTATCAAGTAAAAGTATAAAAGTAAGTAACATTAAAGGAAGGAAGTGGAAGGGGAAAAAAACATTCAACATTCATAGCTATTTTTCAGTCCCAGGGATTTAAAAGTAAAATGCTGAATGTGATGGTATTCAGTAGGATGCAGTGTTAAAATTAAATAATATATGTGCCCAGGGGCAACTAGCCAGTTGAAAGGTTACTGAGTGCAACCTAGTGATTCATAAACTAGATATGCAGGCTGCAGCTGACCGTGAGTCATACACACATGCACGCACATACACAACACACAAGCAAACTCTTTCACTCACACAGAGACACAAACTGCTTTACGAAAAAGGTCTCAAGAAAGCCACTCAACCCTAACTACTGTGTATTTCAATTCTTTTACACAAACACATGCATCCACGCCACACGTACATACATGTTATTATTATTATAGACACAAGTAATCTCGTGGAGAAGTGCCAGCAATCATGTTCAGAACCTACAGGACTAAAGTGAATGCTCTAATAGTTTCCATGTGAGATTACGGGGAGTACGGTGAGATTATGGAGCCACTGCCAGCACTGTTTGTATTGGTTGTGTTCATGCTCCAGATGACTGATTAATCTAGAGGGTTACTTGAGGATAGATGCTCAAACTGTCTTCTGCTGGCGAATGCTTCCACCTTCTGGTCTGAACTGCACACTGCACATCTTTTCGCATGAATGTTGAAGCCATGGCTGAAACTGACATAGACAAATGACAGCAGTTGCTACAGAACAGAATGATTCTGTATCTGTACTTAGCTGATCTGAATAGAAGATAATATCCTGCTCTGTAATCACATATTAGTTTAAGTAATCAGTATTCCTTTGGTTCACCTGTAGCCAAATTAGAGTAGTTCTCCACTTACATCCCAATGGGATTCACAGGAATGCTTTTAGTTTCCATTTCATTGTATACGTTATTGGACCAGAGTGGTGAGTTACAAAAGTATAAACTGTTGAATCTAAACTTAACCCTAACCCACAAGCATTCCTTTGTCAAATTGTTAACATTGTCTTCTTATTCAGCACTAGAATATGTGATGTGTGATGACTATTTGTCTGTATAACACAGATGATGATAATTTTGTTTTGTCTTTGACAAATATTGGATAAAAATGTAAAGATTATCTCTACTATTATAAATGAAGCAACCAATTGCCATGGGTGTCAGTGCCTCAAGTCATAACAAAGAGAGCAACTGTATCAATGATTGTTGAATTTTTCTGCCACACTCAAGCACAAAAAAATAAATTTTCACAACGTTTGAATTTTATGCAAAGTTTCATGAGTTTTCGAGCTTGTTTAGACCACCAAAAGAAAAGAAAGAAGAAAAAAGAATTCCTTCAGTTTCAACAGGGTCCTTGCATGTTTCATGTTCAGGCCCTTAAAATAAAACAGTGTCATGTCCCTTTAATACCTACAGGGGAGCTCATGCTCCATCCAGGTCCCGGGGTTGACATCATCGTACTGAGACTAGAGGGGCCCACTCGCTGTCAGGGCAGACCGGTGGCGCACATGCACAGTTCAACCGTACGTTCTGTCCGCTATTTCTCAGGGGTACAGAACACACTTCGCTATGAAACCACCCAGATTCAACTGTGTTAGGGTCAGTGGCCTAGGAGGTGTGGAAGTACAACGACTTCCCCGAGTTGGTTGATGGAAAAGGACTTAGAGGAGATGAGAGATCAGATTCAAACCACACCTTTATTGAGACAGATATATCTGGAGACCCTTCCTGTACGCTACCTAAGTCAGGGTCTGACTACTCTTCCACTGTGTATATGTTGATGAGACATCACCCAGCTGCACATCCCATGTTACCTTATATGGAAGTTGTCAATAGGTGTAGAATATTTCTAGTGTGCCTTAAGGGCTGTCATGTGAGTGTGTGTGTGTGTGTGTGTGTGTGACTGTATTAAGAAAAGTGTGAAGTGTGTCAGAGTGTATTATTGTCAGGGCCCGGGTTTCCTGTTATTCAGCATAAGCTTCTATCTGTCTTAACTGCTGAGTTACCTAAGATAAGCATGTCACACAATATTGAGTATCATAAGTGCAATCATAAGTAATAAGTAAGCATATAAGAGAATCATATCATGCAATATCACTGTAGGGTTGTGTTGTATATCCACAATTTCCCCCTTTTGATCTCTTTTAAGAGAACACTCCTCAAATTGGAGTTGATCCACCTGGTGCTTATCATCAGCTAACAGGGGCATCATATGCATGTGCTGACCATCTCTCTTCTCCACACCAGTGGTGATCACCCTTTGGATCAAATCACGAATACAAGGAATACAACAACAACCACATGTAACTAAAATAGCCATAAAAGTAGCAAATGATAACAATTCCCACTGATAACCCCCCCAACAGCGTAGGATTTCCCCACATCCCCATTTTAACACTCCTCTCTTTGGTTCTAGTTCTAGAAACTCTGAACTAGGAAACCTCCTGAGCACTACTACGCTGCTGCAGTCTTCTTCCTGGATGTGGATCTCCTTCTGCTGATCTTCTTTCTTCAGTCTCAGGGGTAGACTACCCTGAGACCCTTAACACAGACCAGGGGATTATTCTGCCCCTATGTTGAGGTCTGGTTTCTTTCTGACTCGTCCGAGTCAGTGTTCTGTGCTTGGTTGTGCAGGTCCTTCTGCACCTCTGTTAGGGACCTCATTGGTTCTGGTGCTGCTGCACACTGGCTCCAATGGTACCACGTGTCACCTTTTCCCTTGAGTCTCACTGCATGAGATGTTCTTTCCACCACCTGGAATGGTCCTGTCCACCTTGGCTCCGACCACTTCCGTTTTATCACATTCAGCAGCACCCAGTCAGCTTGTGGCACTGTGTACTGCTTCCCGTGTGTGCCTCTCTCACCCACCTGGTTGGAGAAACCTGAAACGAGAGCTTGCAGTTCATTAAAATATGCTCTGAGGGAAACCTCATTTTCAAACCCTTCTTGCATTTTCAGTTCAGCTCCTGGGCCTGGAAACTGCCTCCCTGTCAGTAACTCATAGGGAGTAAACCCTGTTTTCTGGTTCACAGAGCTCCTTACTGACATCAGAGCTAGTGGTAGTGCATCCACCCAGTTTAATTTCGCCTGTGCACAGATTTTAGCCAATTTACCTTTAATGTTCTGGTTCACTCTCTCAACCCTTCCCTGTGACTGTGGGTGATACACTGTACCAAATGCATGCTTCAACCCCAACATTGTCTCCACCTGCTGGAGATGTGTGTTCTTGAAATGTGTACCATTGTCAGATCTGATTTTTTCAGGAAACCCGTGTCCTGGAATGTAGTGATTAATCAGACATTTAATCACCGATTTGCTGTCTTCCTTTTTTGTAGGCCACGCCTCTGGCCACCCTGTGAAGGTGTCAGCGCACATCAATACGTACCTGTACACCCTCACGGTGTCCACCATGTCTGTGTAACCAATGGAAATTTCATGCCCTGGCCTAGTGATCATTGGAAATGCACCCATTTCCGGTTTCACTGTTGGCCTTGGATTATACACCATACATACCTGACACCTTCGCATGAACTCCTTTGTCATATCTGTCAGATATGGATGCCACCAATGGCACAAATGCCTGTTCATCTGAGCGGGACCAGCATGTCCTACTCCTTGAGCCTCTTCCAGTACCTTCTGTCTGATGGTAGGGGGAAGAACTAATCTCCTATCTGGTCCTCTCCAGAGACCACCTGTATCTGTCGCTCCTCTTTGTTTCCACACTGTTTTCTCCTGTGGAGAGGCCTTTTGCTGACACCGTTTGATACGTTCCTCAGTGAGGCTCGTGTGTTGTTGCACTTCCTCCTCTGTGCTTATCATTTGTAGTGAGGGGGAATATCCCACCACTTGCTTAGCAGCCTGGTCTGCTGCTTGATTTCCTTTGGCCACTGGTGTGTTTGTGGTGTCATGACCCTTTACACTTGACAATTGCTACCTCACTCGGGAGGAGCAATGCCTCTGCTAGTTCCTTCATTTCCTCTTCATGTCTGATTGGTTTATTTCCAGCAGTGAGAAACCCTGCTCTTTTCCATTGTCCCAGTTGTAGATGTGCTGCTCCTGCTGCATAGGCTGAGTCAGTGTAGATGGTTATCTTTTTTTCTTCCCCTTGCTTCAGTGACTCTATTACTGCTCTGACCTCTGCCCTTTGCGCTGACTGCTGTCCCTTCAACCTTTCTGCCTTCACTGTTCTGTATGTATGCCCCTCTCGTCTGACTACTGCATATCCTGCCCTCAGTCCTTCTGTTTCATGTCTAAAACAGCAACCATCTGTGAACAGTTCTTCTGAGCCTTGTAGTGGCTGTGCCTGCAAATCTGGCCTCACTTTTTCCTCTTTGGTCACTTCCTGTTCGCACATGTGAGGAGTCCCTACTCCTATTCTGTCTGCCATATTAATCCCTTCATGAGTAAACCTCAAATTTGGTGCCTCTAGCACCTTACTCAGTCGCTGCTGTCTTAGTGATGTCATTTTAAAAATCTGTGAGTTGACATACGAGACTACATTATGTGATGTGAGTACCTGTAGTGGATGTCCCATGACTATGTGTGCTGTTTTCAAAATGATTTTTGCTACCCCTGCCGCATGTTGAGTACACCTGGGATGTCGTTTTTCCATGGCATCTAGCATTACGCTGATGTACATAAGCACCCTTCTCTCTCTCCCTTTTTTCTGAAACAGAACGCCATTCACCACTCCCCCTGTTTCAGAAACATCAAGATGAAATGGAATGGAGTTATCTGGTAATGTGAGATCGGCTGCTTGAGCCAGTTTCTGTTTAAGGGAGATGAACGCATCTTCTGCCTCTTTTGTCCAGTTTAGCCGATCATTAATGTTACACATGCCCTGTTCTTTCACCAAGTCCCTCAGCACCTGAGTCAGGCCAGTGTAGCTGGGGATGTAGATGCGACTATATCCTGTTAATCCCAGAAAAGAGAGCATTTCTTTAACCACCTGTGGCTGGGAGTGATGCAAAATGGTGGACCTTTGTGCCGAAGATAGTCCCGCCCCTTTTTGTGACAATGTGCGCCCTAAAAAAGATACTTGCGTCCGCTCCAACTGCAGTTTGTCTTTACTGACTTTAAACCCTTTGTCAGAGAGTCTCTACAACATGGACCTGGTAGCCTGCAAACAAGCAGATGGCGAGGGAGCGGCCAACAGGAGATCGTCCACGTATTGCAGCAGTGTCACAACTGGTGGCTAGGGACAGCCTGCTAATGCCTCTTTAAGAAACTGGTTGAATATTCCAGGGGATAAAGCGAACCCTTGTGGCAAATGAGCGTAACGCCATTGTTGACCTTTGTGAGTAAAGGAAAAGATGTCTCTACACGAGTCAGCCAAAGGCACGCAGAAAAAAGCTTTGGCAAGATCAATGCAAGTGAACCATTTTTGTTTAGGAGAGAGGTTATTCAGTGCCACATAGGGGTTGGGAACTGGAATGGTGGGGGTGGTAAGAATCAAATTGATGGATCTCAGATCATGTGCCATGCGATATTTACCTGTTCCGTGTTTTTCAACGGGCAGAATGGGAGTGTTCCAGGCTGACTGTGAAGGTTCCAACACCCCTGACATTATCAATCCTTCAATGGTCTGAGCAATCCCCTCCTCTGCAGCAGGTTTGTGTGGTTCGAGGAGGGTGATCCATTTTTTCCCCTGGAGATAGAAGCTCATCGGGTTCCCTTTTTCTGGAGCCCCAATAGATGTCAGCTGTGTGAGCCTGCAAAGGTTGTAACAACCATTGTCCAGTCTGAGGGTATCCACATCGAAATTGAGTTCCATCTGGTAGGGTAACTACCAGTCCATCAGCGCTGCACAGGATGGTGGCTCCTAGTTTTATCAGGAGGTCTTTCCCCAGTAGGTTTACAGGGACTGTAGGGGACACCACAAATGGATGAAGCAAGCATTGGTGTCCCAATTGTGTTGTCAGCGGTTCGGTCACTGGCAGTTTCTGTCCTACCCCAGAGATACCTACAACCTCCACGGTGTCATTGGAGATTTGGTCACGTGGTGGGGTCTCTGCGTAGCTCCCTGACTCCCTTGGTGGTTAGTTGGATTTTGCGGGCAGTTTCTAGCCCAATGGGAGGTGTTTCCACATATGAAACATCCTCCATACCCTCCTCCTCCTCGTGGTGCCCGCTGGAATCCACCTCTACCTCTCCCCCTTCCACGACCACCTCTGTTTCCCCCCCTGGGAGGTCCCCATGACTGTTAGTTCCACCCTCGATTCTGAGAGGGATGGTGTGGATCCACCCACGTTGGGATTGGATATAAATCTGGAGTATGTGGGTCAGTAGGTGGAGCTCCAGCCACCAATTGCTTATTAGGGCCCTTCTTTTTCTCATTTACCTCCTGTCTCGCCCTCCCCAGCTGCAGCTTCAGTAGCTGTGTCTGTAACTCTTTTATCTCATTCTATTTTCCTTCCTCCTGGTCCTTTGTCGCTGCAGATTGTGTACTACGTGTCTTTCCCACACCTGTGGCTCACTTCCTGGAAGGTCTGGGTTGCTCAACATGGCTTCTTTAACTGAGTTTGGCACTCCCTCCAGTACTGCTCTGCGGAACCACTCCTGCTGGACTCCACTGTGGCCATGGTGGCATGTTTTTTTGTCCATATTTCTTTACATTGATCTAAATAGTCTCGGGGATTTTGGCCTGGCTTCCATGGGAGTTTGGGGACCGTAGCTGCATTCGGCAAGGGAAATCTCTCTCTCATAGCTCTCCCTATTTTAGTCACTACTGCCATAAATGGCTTGTTATCTGGCTCATGCTCAGTCCCTGCATCTTCCTCTAACTCCCTCATTACATCTCCTGGCAGGCACCTGGCTGCTACAGCTCTCCAGTAACCTAAAGCTAGCCTCTGACCTGCTGTAAGCTTATCTAACTGATCTAACCATAAACCTCCCCCTTCCGCTACTGGGGGCATTTTGTCTACCAGTGCCTGTACATCCCCTAGTGCCCAAGGTTTGTATTTTTCCCTATATCCTCCCCCTAACTGGACCAGTGGCATAACGTCTATGACTGCCTGCGCTCCCTTAATTCTTTTGTGTGTTTTCTCCTCTGCTCTATCTCGTCCAGCTTTTCCTTTGCTCCTTTGTTTCTCCCTAGAATCCTGTAGTAAGGCTTGTACTTCCTCACTTATATGTTCTATCCCTGTGTTCGTTGGACTCTGGTAGGTGTGTCCATCGGCTTCCCCTGCAGCCTCCCCAAACAACTCTGCGACTGTCAGTATTAGAGAGCCTGTCCCCTCACCTTCCTCCTCAGCACTATCCTCATCCTCTGGTTCCCTGTCCTCTGTATCCATGTCCACGACAGTTTCATCCTTCTTCCAGATTCCGGACAATTGGCCCCATATCTCCGCTCTGTGTGTTGGGTCTCTTCTCCTTTGCTGGGGCTTCTTCAGCCCCTCTTCTCTTCGTGCTCGAGCCTAAAATGGTTGATAGTCTCGTTCTTTTTGGGGTTTCTCTTCTCTTCCCAGTCTCCCTCTCCAACTTTGGCATCGATGATCCTTGAGTTTGATGCTGTGGTTTGGTTTCTACCCTAAACTTACCTCCAGAAACCTCCAATACCGGGTAGATACTCACCGGAGGAGCTGTGGGTTCTGTGGGACCGGCATAGGGTGGTGGTAGACCTTTTGTTTCTCTTTTGTTTCTCCTGTGCGTCCACCGTGAGGGTGAACCACTCCTTTCTCTCCTTATCCATTTTCTCCACTTCAGCTCTGCACTTTCTCTTTTGCAACAAACTTGCAGTCAACACAGAGTGTAGAGACCACTTACCTTCCTCCCCCTTGGGGACCTCTGCTACTGCACTCTCCATTCGGCGTTTCGCGTCCTCTTTTTGCTTTTGTTTATCTTTAGGTTTACTTCTGTTGCTTGTTACCAACAACACATTATCAATTTGCTCCCCCCACGGCTTCCACGAGCCCCAACCTCCATCATCAATTTCTCTATCAAATTCTCCGTCCATCCTGACCCTGCCTAACGTGTGTACCAGCCAGTCAGTTTGTATGGAATTCACTCGAGCAACTAACCTAATCAAACAGTAGTTCTCACTCCCTGTCTCAGTTCACTTCAGTTGTCACTGTTAGGTTTCTGTGAACAAAGTGGAGGCTTTTCCTGTTTGAGACACTGATGCACAAAAATATCCCTTGGAGAATATCACTCACACTCACATTCACTCTTCCGTTCGTTCACACGTAGCGTGCTGAGGTCCCAGATCTCTACTTTAATTTAACTTGTGAGAGCCTAAACCACGATGCTTGGAAAGTCCAACTATCCGGGCCTTCCACCCTTGACACTTCGGGAGTCCTGAATTCCCCGGGACTCAAACCCAGCTTCGGTATTCCAAACAGAGCACTCTTCTTTTCCAGAAAGTGAGGAGACTGGAGACGCCACTCTCAAGGACAAAAAAATTGTATAATCACCTAAACAGTCTTTTCGTTGGATTGGAAATTTGGATCCTAAACCATAACAATTTGTACAGTTCCCGAAACAGTATTTTCTCACAAAATTTGAATGTCACCTAAACCGTCTGTCTCTCTCTCTATTTTGGCACTTCACAGTCAGGACTCTCTCAACTCTACACCATGAGGACGAAATAGCATCCCTGCTAAATAAACAAGTAATCTGAGCCATCCCGGGCAAGGAAGCTGTGGTGTCCGATCAATAATGCTGCGATGATGTGTTGAGAAGAAATCCGCTTGACACTGTTCTTGATCATAAAAGTTTTACATCAAGGAGTTCAGCATCAATTACAAGCTCTGCAGCAGCTTGGAGAGTGACCCAACCTGATGGCCACTCTGTCTCTCTGTACATCAAACACAGCTTATATAGGACATGTTTAGGTATCTGCTAAATACCCTATAAGGGTCAGAGTCTGCAAACTAAGGCACCAATCCATATAAGAGCAAAGTTCTATAGGATAAGTGTAGACACTTGCTGGACACCAGATAAGGGTCTGAGCCTCCACGTAACCACTGACCTCTACTCTCCCCTTAAAGGTCACTAATCCTCTATCCAGCTGCTACAGTGCTATGTTAAACTGTTATGCGTCAAATGCACATATGTTTACTGCCTCGATCCAAAGAAAGTGCGCTAAACAAACACTGCGTCGCACAGGGGGAGATGTCTTTCAGGGTGAACATGACAATGGACGCGTGCGTCCCTGTCACAGTGGGGGCCGACCATATCAGGCATGGTTTTTTCTGCACTTTCTCCAAGATTGCCATATCTTGGTGAAAACGCACAACTCCACCGCGGCAGTAGCATACATCAACCTTCAGGGCGGCGTGCAGTAGCACAGGTCAGCAGGCCTCACAAAGGTCTACCTACAGTGAGCGAGGATCAGCTGTTAATAGCTGGGGCTACTCCTTGTAAAGGCAAGAGATTATCTTGCCAGCAGCTGTCCCACTTAACTGGCCTGTAGGCCAGAGACTATCTCTCTGTAAGAGTTTGCAGCCCCCCCCAGGCTTTGAGGGCTCATTAGAGAGAAATATGAGCTTGTGTCAAATTGGTGAACCAAAGATTCACCAATCATATGCATCACTTTACAAATTTCTACAATAATCCTCAAGGGTGGGTTCACACCTAAAGGTCCGGTTCCTGAATCAAACCACTAAAAGGAAACTACCAATGAATATGTCATTTAAAATACTACTTATTATTATTACTGTAAATGCTGTATTGTTGTTATTTATAATATTTAATATTTATACATTTTATTCAGTTCGGGCTAAAGTTCTTGGAAATACTGAAGACACATCTGTTAAGGATAGTGCTGAAACTGGTGACGATCAGTACATACAGTCTTTAAACACATCCTCTTTAGTAAGTAATATAACCTACTGCTACATTTGTGGAACTCTTGAAGTTCACCGCATGGAGGTCCCCTCTTTGGTAGGTATTGTTCAAGGATCCAAGTGCCCTCTTGGCAATTTCTTGAAGACAATATTCTCGTTTTATTTTCACAGACTCCCATCATTGGCCTACGGTAACCCCTCCTAGTCTCTTATCATTGGCTCACGGCTAACTCTGCCCATCCTCTTATTTTGTATGTGACAGCATGTGGGAAATAACGGGTGAGGGGTTGGGGACCGTTACTTCTGGTACAACCAGATTATTATATAAAGTCTGTAGTTCCAAACTCTTGTCTCCGGCTGATAAAAATAGGTTCCTGTTTTGAAAACAAACTCTGTCTGATAAACCTAGACCGTTTTTAACAACTGGAGTCTAGGGTTATAGATAACCATAGTTAATAACTGGTCTACAAGATTACCTGAAGATGAAGAAGAAGACAAATAAAACACACAACTTGATGTGGCTAATTGAGAAAAAGGAGGGAGTGGAGGGATGGAAGGAGGTGCGGTGGGGTGGAGCACATTCCTCAATTCACCCTGCACAGCCTATGCTACACCAGAAAGAGAGAGGACAGAGAAGAAGAGACACAGACTCTAGAAGGATTAAAGTTTTAAGACTCACAAGTTTAAGACTAGGCTACAGCTTTTCACAAGAGTGATAATGATGGCAAGTTTGTAAGACAAAGCACTAGCAAAGATTTTATAAAGTTTAATTTTGGAACTCTCTCTTATTTTGCTTCATGCTGTTGAAGGTAATTTAAAATGCTGTTTAATTTAACTCACCTTTATTCCACTTTACTGCTTTACTGTAATTATTTCAATTTATTCTTTACTTGTTTAATAATAAAGACTGACTTGATTCCAAATCAATGAAGAAACCTCCTACTGATCCTTTGCTGGCCCCGCAGATTCCTCACTGCTTTATTTTTTTAAATGATAAATTTTAATTAATAAATACCTACTAGTTAATTCATTCAAGTTCATGTTTTATTACTTAATGAAGTCTTTAAATCAATGAAATGATTATCCAATTATCAGTCAAAAACACACAACGGAAGGATGTACACACCCCTCTTATCAGTTACACACACATATCCGGTATGGGGGCGGGACCGGAAGTAGCCGTCAAAATTAGTTTGATGGAATGTCATCTATATTTCTCTCTCTCTCATTCTATGAGGGGTGTTGACACTTTGCTGGCCCCGGTTCTTTGATAACAGAGTGAGTTGTTCCACCATTAGTTCCCTGCTTGCATAGACATGACAGAAATCGGTCTGAATCAACTGTGGTATTAAGAGGAGGGGTACCCCTAGCACAGCTCGACCTGTCTGTCAGTGACAGACCAGGTATTTAATCACCAGCACAAAAAACTGTGGACCCCAGCAAGAATAGCTGTTACTTCGGCAACAGCTAATGGGGATCCTACTAAATTAAATGAAACTGCGGCCCATCATGTTGCCAGAGGTACAGATAAAATGCATAAGGGTTCATAATTGCATACAATAGCTGGCTCTAATAATACTTCACTGTCTGTCCACTGCGAGTCCCCAAAAGTATCCTGCTTAGAGTTCCCAGAGGTACCGCTTATGTGGGAAATATTGAGTTGAGAAGAAGACTTTACGTTTCACTGAATATTTGATTTGTGTAGTAATAAGTACAGAAGATCCTTTAGAGGCCAAATGCCTTATTTTGCATTTAAAGGACTTCACTACCCACAATGCTCTCATAAGAGAAGGAAGAAGGCAATGTTTGTTTTTAACTTTAGACAGCTATTGTGAGCAACCAAGCTGTACCCTCATCATCATGAGCTAAGTATCACTATGTCTGATTTTAAGTCTTCATTTTGAAAGCAGTTAGACTAAGCTATATGTAACCAGCTACTCAATGGCTGGCCACTTACACATAACATGACCAGTTCAAACCTGCATGTAAGCTCTTGTTCATTACAGTCTATATTTGTTATATGCTGTTACATCCCAAGGTCTAGGGGTATCCTGGACGCAACATTCCCAAGCAATGCCAGAACAAATAAAATACAATTTAGCAGTTTTAATAGCTTCAGAGTTGAGCAGTGCCCAAAACAACAACCAAAACACTCTAATAAACCTAAAACTTTCCTAACCCAAAAAGTAAAGAAAAGACAAAGCTCTAAACTAGGCTTCTGATCTCAAAAAAGGGGGGGGGGGGGGGGGGGGTGCAAACAATAAGGGCTTCTCCCTCCTACACACTGCTAGTAGCTGACACAAGGAAGCTAAAACAAAGAAAATGGCTAAAGCCAACAAAAGAAGGTTGTCAACAACAATAAGAATAACAACGCTACGCTATTTAAACTTCAATGTGTCCACTTCATAGATTGACTTTCAAAGTCTCATCTAATCACAACAGTGCTCTACTCATGACAGACATAACACACAGTACACAGGCTCAGGTTGGGAATGGCAGAGAGAGAGAGAGAAGGGAGTGCCTGTCAGTGGGGCTTAAGATGGCTGCTGTCATCCAGGTGACCAATCAGGAGGCTCCAATCAGCTCTGCAGGACCAATCCCACCTGTTCTCTATTACCTACACACACTCTAAGGGAGAACAGCTGACGATGCAGGGAGAGAGATAAACAAAATATGTCCCCAGGGTCATAGCAATGCATAAAGGAACAGTTACATGTATTGATTGATTGATTACAAAACACCATGGACATATCTATCTGACAATGTGATTACGTCACATTATTTTCTTTGGTTAAGCAAATATATCAAGCAATGAAATAAAATGCATGTTCTGTAGAAACATAGTGCAGAGTCTTGCAACCGTCACACCTTCATATGGTATTATAGTACAGTTGGCATCTGTTCTAGTGGTTGAAAAGACATAATAGACATAAACTCTTTCAAAGGGTGTATGGTATAAGATAAACTAGACTCTAATGGTATAGCTAGGGTGTGAGGGTGCAGGAAATAGGACCATATATGTATTACAGACATAAAGTAAACCAGATCCTAAGGATGAGACTATAGGTGCAAAAGATGCAGTGCAATAACCTAATGTTCAGAAAGGCACAAGATAAACACAGAATCACTCCTGTAAGAAGTGATGCAGACAAGAAGCCACAGTTCAGAAAATCTAACACCACAGTTTTTACTCTTCATCCCGGTGTTAAAATAACATAACATTTTATAATGTTGCAATAGCAGATGTTGAGAAAACACACTGCTCTGAACAACGAAGCGTTCACTCGGGGGAGCAGTATCGGCCAGCAAAGAGAATGCTCATGGAGGGGTTATGTCGGATGAAGAAGAGGAAGGGGTGGTCTGCGGTGAAGGTGGCTGGACGGATGTAACAGCACGCCTTCATGATTGCAGCAGTGGCAGCAGCAGCCTCAGTTCCCTTCTCATTGACCTCCACGAAAGCCTTGTGGACGACTTCTGACAGTACTAGGTCATTGGCGGGAGACATGCCTGTCAGCAGAGGAAACAGAGAGAATATTTTAAATAACTATAATGCCTTGTCTCACCTTCATGACAGAAATGTAGAGCACACCGATTTAATAGAACCTCTGTATTGACTTGTTGCTCCTTTGAACTGACAGGAGCCAGTTCAGCTTTTGGTCCCTGTTCTTTTAAATGATGAATATATGTGAAATGGTCCAGACACATGTCCTACCAGAGAAGTCACTCGAAGCCATGTCGAAGGCATCCACCATGCCCATGCTGATCAGGACATTCTTCATGTCATACTTCTCCTCCATCTTGAATCGAGGCAGCCCCACCTGGACCTCAATGTTATCCATCATTTCTGGGCGCGTCCACTTCTCAAAGTTCTCATAGGTCAGCATCTTCTCCAGCTGGGGGTGGACACAAAAACAGTTATTAGTTTGTCTGCATCTTGTGCGTTTCCTTATGTGTATATGTGTGTGTCTCTGTGTCCTACCTTCTCCAGGCCTGTTGTACTGTCCTCTAATTCATTTGGTAGAAAGATGAGCATGCTGAGCTCCTTTCCTTTGTACGGCATCTCTAGGATCTGTCCAACAGAAGGTTTCAAACATTACAGCAAATATATTCTGCTCTGGCAACTGTTTGGTTACGTGTGTGTTTTAACAGGATAGTTTATGCAGTTACATACAACAAACAAAACCCTTATTAGGTAGTTAGTTTCATAGTTACAGTACAAATAAGCCTAAATCTTATCAAATCTTCTTTCATTCATATTCCATGGAAAAATGTCCTGCTTAACCTCATTAATAAAGGTAATAAATTATTGGTTGATAAAACCAAACAAATTAGTTGTTGACTGACCAGTTAACAGTCGCTTGACGGACCAACAGACATCTTGACTTGCATTCTATATTAACAGATTAATTAACCAATTTGCCTGATTACCTGGCAGTTGGCTTCAGAGATAGAGGTGAGAGGGAAGTTGGTTTCTTGATACATCATCTTCACTTGCTTAGTTTCATTCTGAAAACAGCAAACAGAAAAAAAACAAATCTTGTACACTTTGCCTTGTTGTTGCCAGTGATATAGAAGTGTAAAGCAGGATGTGGTCAGTACACTGTGACCTCTCTGTTGGCAGGGATGGGCAAAGAAATGTATTGTAAAATAATGTACCAAATTTTGCACCTTAATTTCAAGTGTATAAAAACAAACTACAAAAGCATCAGCCATGCCGTTTATTAAAATAAACTACTGTATTTCAAAAATACTTTTCCAAGGTACCATTAAATGAATTTTCTAACTTTCTATCAGCCTGATTTGATCCGTTCCTTCAGCAGTACACTGACTCAGCTGATTAAGGTGAGACACCACAGTCCAACATATCAACATACTTTCATAAAATATATAAAACAATCTTGAATAATATATATAAACATTATTATTTGTCTACATGCCACGAGCTACAGGTCGAGTAAAATTTCATCTTTGTTAGCATTAGAATCCAAGTAAAAGTCTTTTTTAACTTTCCATATTGAATCATCTATCATTTGAAGGCTTGAGCACAATGTTAGCTAGTCCATATATTAGATATCAGATAGATAGAAGAGATTTGTTCATGTGACACTTTTCCGTTTCCAACGGTTTTCTCAAAATTACGTTTCCTGTTTGCCAAGTCGTTTTCCTCACCCATAATTTTACACACTGTTTTAGGTCTTATAGCAAGACATTTAGAGATTTGTTTTTTCAAATATATTTTATCATTCTCATTTTATGTGGTATTTTATGTGTAAATGTGTGGGGGGAAAAGGTCAGTCACACATGGTTGGTGTTTTTATATAAATCCATGAAAAAAAAAAAACATATTGATAAACCCTTCAGTAAATGCCTTATATTATCAAAATAAAACAAAAAAATCCATCTGACTCTTGCCAATGTGCTGGAAAATGGGTCTGTTTGATGTACAAATCAGCGCCTATTTAATGAGGAAATGCCACAATTGCATATTAAAAATAAAAAACATAAAAAAATTTAATATCAAGCTTCTATTTACTGTATTTTTACTTTATGCATGTAAAGCTTCATTGTGATACACGTAAAATTGGGGAAAAAACTATTTGACTGCGGTGTCTCGCCTTAAGTGGACATTGTTTGAAAGGAACAGCTTTTTTCTGCTTAATGAGTTATGTGATAAATCTGACATAATTATGCAATCAGTTAACTGAGCAGATATTCACATATCCAGTTAGGATATTCCTAATTGTATCCTAATTTAGTTACACTACATTGCCAAAAGTTTAGAGTCGCCTGCCTTTACATGCACATGAAGGTTAATGACATCTCATTCTTAATCCGCAGGGTTTAATATGGAGTTGGCCCAACCTTTGCAGCTATAACAGCTTCAACTCTTCTGGGAAGGCTGTCCACAAGCCTTAGGGTTGTGTTCATAGGAATTTTTGACCATTCTTCTAGAAGCTCATTTGTGAGGTCAGGCACAGATGTTGGACAAGAAGGCCTGGCTCGCAGTCTCCGCTCTAATTCATCCCATAGGTGTTCTATTGGGTTGAGGTCAGGACTCTGTGCAGGCCAGTCAAGTTTCTCCACACCAAACTTGCTAATTCATGTCTTTATGGACCTTGCTTTGTGCACTGATGTGCAGGCATGTTGGAACAGGAAAGGGCCATCTCCACACTGTTTCCACAAAGTGGGGAACTTGAAATTGTCCAAAATGTCTTGGTATGCTGAAGCATAAACAGTTCCTTTCACTGGAACTAAGGGGATAAGCCCAACCCCTGAAGAACAAGCCCGCACGGTACTTGCCTGACTGCACAATGCAGTTCTCCTGGCAACCACCAAACCCAGACTCATCCATCGGCATGCCAGACAGAGAACCGTGGTTCGTCACTCCAGAGAACACGTCTCCACTGCTCCAGTGTCCACTTGCGGCCACTGGTGGCCTACCACCTCGTGGCTATGTTTCTATTGTTCCCAATCGCTTCCACTTTTGATAATTCCACTAAAAGTTGACCGTGGAATATTTAGTAGAGAGGAAATTTCATGAATGGACTTATTGCACAAGTGGCAACCTATCATGGTACCACGCTTGGATTCACTATCACAAATGTTTGCAGAAGCAGTCTGCATGCAGAGGTGCTTGATTTTATATACCTGTGGCCATTGAAGTGATTGGAACACTGAATTCAATGATTCGGACGGGTGTCCTAAAACTTGTCGCAATATAGTGTATTTGGTGGAAGGACCTACTTTGCATCACATGAGCTACAACAAACACAAGTGGTGGATGGGTTCACCATCTGCTGTTTAATGGCATTGCATGTTGTTAATGTCAATAAGGCACACGTGTGTGCACTGAACAAGTTACACCATCTCGTGCCAATATAAAGTAATATTGTAAAACAACCCTGTACGCAGGCTAATGGGTTGACGATGGATGGATGGAACTCTGAAACGCTTTGTTTTTTTCATGCACAACAGATGGAAACTTAAAACGCTCAAAGTAGCAAGCTAACATTAACTGTGAGGGCTGCTACTCGAGTCAAAGTGAGCTAGAACATTACGTAGTGATAAAAACTTGAAAGCTGACATATTACTGTATCAACCTTGCTGTGGATTTTCTTTACCCCACGGGTTAAAAATCACTTAATGCAGCTCCAACGTTTTGTCTACCAGTTTAAAGCTAAATCACTTCTTATTACACTTTACAATTTGGTGAACTATTTGTGGAGGAATAAAGCAAAATCTAATCATATCGGTGGTACCCCTACATTGGTGTGCCTATAGACTCAAACTCTGAACTTACTTAAGCAACAAACATTTTCTTACAAACACCATGGGTACATCTCAAGCCTTTTATTTGATATTCTCCTCGCTTGAACCAGAAGTTGTTTTGGTCCGCCATCTTGAAGGCTATCCCAAAGCTCCCATTTCTGTTCTGAGGAGCGAGGAGGGATCTCTGAGGAGCCATGACCTAGGATACATGAGAGCAGCCTTAACAGAAGTCTGTTAGTGGCCAGCACGCCCCCTTATTAGATATCAGTTATTAGCCGTGTTTCCATCTACGTTTTTTTAAGTCGCATTAGAAAAGGTTGATGGAAATGGCAAGTTTTTACGCTCGCTTGAGGTGGTTTTTGCATTTGTCGAAAAAGAATAAATACGCTAAAAGGGAGACGGAAACACTTTTGCCAAGTAAGTTCTGACTTGTAACTCACGTCTGATCAGCTGTTTCCACTGTCGGCGTCTTGCTGGATTTTCCCATAATGTCCAGAGACAGAGCTGGTAGCAGTTTGCCCGCTTGAAACACATTGCTGCTGAGGACCTCTCTCCATGCAATTGGTTTTGTTTCTGGTTTGGAACCCATAGGTCTTGTTTATTACAGCCATGTGTAACGTCAACTACTGACGTAACAATGCTTGCCTTAGCCTGGTTTATTCGCTCCAAACCAGCTGACTGAAACGCACATATTTCACAAAAGTCTGCTTAAAATTCGCATGACAATTAGATGGAAACATGGCTATAGACTGGACGCTGCACCTGATCGGACTAATCTGATACATCCCAACATCAATAGAGTTTCATACGGGAGTGAAGACAGATAACAGATCAAACTCAGGTGTATCACTCCTAAGTTTTATATCTGATTTGTTTTCTAAATCACCTTCTAGTAGAGTTCATTGTAGGTCTGAACAACAAAAGGTCACAAACCACAAACACTTTTCTTCATTTATCAGTAATATTCATCATTTGTTATTTTCCCCGTGTGGATGCACGGCCTGAGATGTACCCATGTGGTCTGAGAAAAGGTGTCTTCCCTACACCAAGTGGAATCATCATGATTTCCTTTTTACTGGAGCATAGCAAACCATGATTAACACTTGATGTTTAAAAAAGACATTGGGAAATGCTTCCTCCTTGTCTAGACTAATATTTAATACAAAAGTGTCTGACAAATGACCTTTTATTAAGTCATCAGATTTCACCCTCTTTTGACCACAATTTCCACATTTCCTGTGGTCAGGTTTCCTACCCTGGCACTGATGTCAAATCCTTTATTTCACTCCCTTTCACCACTGTCAGTGAAGAATGATAATGGTAAATGCTACCACGCAACACAGTTTAAAAAAAAAACAAATTTACTGACTTTAGATAACTTTTGTCAATCAGTGTTAGTCCATTGAATGTTTTCTTTGAGCAGTGTTACCTTGTTGAGTCTAAATTGCGCATCACGTGTGACAATCTCCTCAAACGGCTTGTTCCAGCTTCCTTTGAAGTAGATTGCATTGACCAGCACCAGCCTGGTCATGCTGTCCACCGCACCCTGGGCCAGCACGTCCTTAATTTTACCTGGCAAACCAAATTGACACATATGTGATGCAATGTCACACAACTGAAATCATATTTATTAGACCACAAAAGTCTTGGAAATAGAACTCAGCCTTTCAAACTGAAATCAATTCTGCAACACCATAAGAGAAACTAGATAGTTTGCATGTCAATGTGCAATTTTGTAAGTCTGGAAATCCAGCTGTTTCTGCCTACACAAATGAGAGTGACGCAGGACTGTGATTAACATTAATGCGGTCTTGGTTCTTCAATACCTTGCAGTGAATAAAGGGGGCATGCAGGTCTATTAACATACTGGTAAGTGTGTATGTTAGTGTGTATGATCCACCTTGTGTCTGCTGCTCCACCCAGCTATTGATGTGGACCCTGGCTGACTCTGAGCTGGTTTTGAAGTCCAAAGGCTCCAGCTCTGCTTTGTAGTGCTTCTTGGTTTTTCCTAAGAAATCCTGGAACCATCAACACATTTACCAGTTCTGATCACACAAACAAAATTATGGATTTGCTCAACTTGGAATTTAAAGTCTTCATAGCCAGAAAAGTATTTTCACAGTCACTGCTCTACCTGTTTGAATGCTTGCCACTCCCTTATTCGTTATTTCTTCTTACACAGCCTTAAGATTCCTGTCTGTGTCCCTCATTCACTAGAGCCTAGTATGTAAACAAGCCAACACCTACTTATGGCAATGCAAAAACACATGCTGGAACACACGTACCTCGATAAACTGGTAGGACTGCTCTCCGTACAGCCTGTTAGCAACACTGAGGGCATACGGAGCGTCTGCCTTGTTGAGCTCGCTCAGCAGTTGGGCAAAGCTAACGTGGACATCATCCTGTAAATCTTTGGTTTTCAGGGACTGTGGACAAAGCAGACAAGTGATGTTAGAGACACAATGAGCAAGTGACAGACCGCTGTATTATAAACAGTGTATTAGACTGACCTGGCTGCCATCTTGTCTTTTAAGTGATGAGACTATAGACAAGTTTGGTCATTTTATCCTGTTGACTTTGCTATGCAGTTGCACACAGTAAACAGTAGCTCAAAAATAAGCAACATATTGAACATATGAATCAATTGTTCATGAAAACAAAACCTTCAGAATTAGGGGATCTAAGAATTCAGGAAGGTATGTTGTCGGCAGGTGTGCATTCAAATCGACATAAATAAAAATGTACCATGGTCATTTACAATGATGTTTACAAAGTTTTGTGTAATCCAATTTGTATTTTTTTGTCTTAAAGGGGACTTATTATGCTTTTTTGTATTTTCTGTCTTATCTATAGTGTTACAATGTCAGATGTCCATGTTAAACATGACCAAAGCTTCAAATAATGAGGTAAACATATTTAAAAGAAATCCCAGTGAGCCAAACCTCAGATTTCCCACTATTCTGAATGCTCTAGTTTTTACAGTTGTTCTACTCTCGGCTCTGTATGATGTCATATATAGACAGGAGCATCTACAGCTTGTTTCAGACAGAGGCTGGAATGAGGGCCAGTATAAGATAGAAAACTTTTTTTTAACTTTGAATTATGCAAAGCTACCATACAGGAGTCACAGGAGAACTACAACATAGGGCTAGAAATAATAATAGGTCTCCTTTAAAATTATTTGTGTGCAAGTCTAATCGCACTATGGTTTCCAGCAGGAGCTTAAATAGGACATCAGGAAATACCCATGAAAAGAAAAGTCAGGACAATATTTTCTCTTGCATTTCCCAGCAGTAGTTTGGAGATTAGCAAGTAAAGCAGAGCGGAAACAAGTGTGTACAGGAACAGAGATTATCCTGGCAGTAATGTGTGGGTTGAGTTGTAATCCACAGGCCTCATACAGTACATCCCCATTATATTGGGAAGATGGACCAAAAGTTATGCCAAGTCAAACAGCTGATCAGAGAGTAGGGAGTAAATCATATTTAAATAAAATGGACTCTGTCTGGACTCTGCTTGGTCTGTCCGCAGTCAGTCGGGGTGGACCTGATGGCCATCAATAACAAGTGGAGTTTCACATCCCAGTCCTTACTGCTGCTATGAACATACTTCTTGAGCACGTTGACAATGATGTGTTTTGCACATTCGAAATATTCCGGGGATGATACGGGATGTGGAATTTTACTTTCACTCCCAGGATGTTGAATAAGGTAGTCAAAATGCTGAAGGTAAAATGGATGCCTTGATCTGAATCGACAGAGAGGCATAGCCCCCAGCGGCTGAACATGTAGTTCAGTATTAGGACTACGTCATAGCCATGTTGTTAGGTGCTAGAAGGCATTCAACCTATTTTGAGAATGCACGGGTGACGATGAGGAAGTACTTTGTTACCCTAAGAGGATTTTGGGGCGGGTCCGATCCAATCAACTTGGAGGTGGGACCAGGGGATTGTGACCCCCCTTCTTAGGAGTTGTAGGGTTGGCTAAAACTGACAACATACTAGAGACTCACAGGTCCTTTTCCAGCCTGAAGGGCACCTGGTCAAGGCAGAGAGCTCACAGCTCATCTGACTCAAATGATGGGGTTGGTGAACTGTGTTTTGCGGACAGTTTGATTCTAGCTTCCAGATAGCTTGAATAGCTGGCGAATAAATCAGGTTTACCAGGTGCAGGTATGATGGTTTTCTTTCCTCACCTGCCAACCAAGGTTGATGGCATTTACTGTCCAACTGTAGGATATTGGAAGCCACTCACTCTGGACCGTGTTTAGCACCTAGCTTATGTTTGGCTTTGTAAGTTCCATATATATATATATATACACTAATCAGATGAAGAAATTAAAGCTTTCTTTTAAGTTTGTAATGTAATAACTAATGCTCTGCCCTCCCTTCTTTTTAGACACAATGGCATCACCAACTCCTCTATCCAAGGCCAACACCTCCTTCTCTCTGGCTTTGCTCAAAAATCTGGGTGATAACGACAAGACCGCAAATGTCTTCTACTCCCCTTTCAGCATCTCTTCAGCCCTGGCTATGGTGTTGCTGGGGGCCAGGGGCAACACAGCCACACAGATGTCAGAGGTACAGTACACACACACACACACACACACACACACACAGTCTATATATATATATATATATATATATATATATATATATATATATACACACACACACACACACACACACACACACACACACACACATATATGTAATGACATTGCAGTCCCCTGAGATGAAGAAGTCACAGCGGAAGAGGTGTTTCAGTGGATGGGGATCAGGAAGAGATGAGCAGTTCTTTAACTAATCAGTCCATCAACTCTGATGATGAGGATGAAGAAACCTTCAGCCAGACCTCTGTGGACTGGTCTCGGCCTGTTGCGGACACCGAGGCAAAGAAGAACAAGGAGGAGGAGAAGAAGATGAAGCGGTCTCCTTTGGCTACTGTGCTGAAGTGCTGATGTTGACTTGAAATGTAAAGGTCACCTCCAGTTTCAGCAGCTGGCTTGATAATAACTTCACAATGGTCAGCACAGGCAAAAGCAGCTAGCAACTACAAAAAAATGGGTAACAGTGCTGGAGCAGACACAACAAGCAATGACTAAGGAATGTAAGAATGACACATCCCTGAAATTACAGGAACTTTACTTCCAAAAATACTACAGTCAGACAAAACATTATAATAGGAGATACAAAATCCATTTGTATCAACTTTTTCCATGTTACATTAATATTTTTGACACCACTAAGAATCAGATTGACACTCTCTACCCAGTGTTCTAGGTTGTAGGCGGATTAACATGCCACCATTACTGCAGTGACATCTCATCTTGATACTTATTTGGTGCAGTATCAGTCATAGACCAGGGGCTTATTTCCCTGGCCACTCATGAACACTATCAACAGATTATCAAGAATAAATTAAGCTCGAAAAACCAGTCCCTGTTCTGACTCTAAAATCTACCTGTACTGTTTACAATTTATTCTTATTAATTTGTCATTTTTGTAATTCAGTAGCTGGTCATATTTTATATGCTGTATATATATCATATCAACTGACCTCATGTACATAATAACAAAAATATTTATTCCAGCATCCTTTGCACTATGCTTCACTACACTGTTGCGTTGCTGTCTAGAAATTTTATGTGAGTGTATTGAGTGTATGTGTGTGTGCTGTACGCTCTAGTCTGTGCCTGTTGTGTGCTGAGGTTTTGTTCATGCTTGTTGTGTTTATGTACATTTACAGCAATGTAAGACAGAAGTCAAATTCGTATGAGTACACATACCTGGCCATTAAAACTGATTCTGATTACTGACACTGGTATTGGTGTTGTCAGTACCAGAGGTTCGTAGTTCCGTTAAACAAAGTATACATATATAATTCTAAACACACGGTATCTTTGTCATTTTTGCTGATGCTGAAAGAAAAACCTGGTGATTCTTTTGGAATGAGGTCTGACACGCCTGCAGTACTTCACTGCCCTTCATTCCTAAACCACTAGCTTCCGTGTTGCTTGACATTGTCTCAGAGAGGTCCTGGGTTGCCTTTATGATCAATTCAGAAGACACAGTTTGTGGTGTTTTAATAGAGTGCATTTTTTAGTACGAAATCTGTATCATTTTGTCTACCAGATGGCAAAAAAAATTAGACCAAGCTGAACCAGGAGCACCAACCTGCAATTCCATTAATGTAAATCTGTTTCTTTTCACAAAGACTTTGTGTGTGTGTGTGTGTGTGTGTGTGTGTGTGTGTGTGTGTGTGTGTGTGTGTGTACTGTACCTCTGACATCTGTGTGGCTGTGTTGCCCCTGGCCCCCAGCATCACCATAGCCAGGGCTGAAGAGATGCTGAAAGGGGAGTAGAAGACATTTGCGGTCTTGTCGTTATCACCCAGATTTTTGAGCAAAGCCAGAGAGAAGGAGGTGTTGGCCTTGGATAGAGGAGTTGGTGATGCCATTGTGTCTAAAAAGAAGGGAGGGCAGAGCATTAGTGATTACATTACAAACTTAAAAGAAAGCTTTAATTTCTTCATCTGATTAGTTTCTTAGTCTCTGGTTGGGCCAAACACCACTGAAGAGTTAGTTAATTTACAAATAAAATGATTGTCTCTGAATATAAATACCTGGTAGAAGATATATTAAGACAATTTCGAAACCTGAGGCCGTGTCTGAAACCCGAAATCCCCACATTCAGTCTTTAGTTCAGAAAACATTAGCCTAAATAGGCCAAGCAGGGTGCATTCAATATAGTTTTGGTTGACCCATCCTAACAGTGATAACAAAGAAGTAGTTATCATCAGTAATTTATGATTTTATTTAAATTATACAGCATCTTTGGTGGTGTGTAATTACCAGCCGATTGAGCCTACCGCTTCAGAACCTGTCGTTTAAAATTAATTTACGAATCAATAGGCTTATAGCCTGAATCTGCTGTTAACATTACACCATCTAACGTTATCTACAAACTACATAATCAGATCTCAGTGTCACAAACTGAATGAGACTCTGTACTTACTGACAGACACTTTTCTTGTGGTCCTCAAATGATCAGGAGTCTTTCCTTCGCTGGAAGACTTCTTCTTAAAGCTTCAGCTTTATTATTATTTATAAATTCGCGTTTGGTCTGAATGCGAGAAGGGTCCAGCTCATAGGTCCAGCTGCAGCCCGCAGACAAACCAGACAAATGTGACGGAAGTTGACGGAAGTTGAACTTCCATATATGGTTCATCCCACAAGCCACCGCGCACAAAACGTGATGACGTTTATCTCGGCCGTTCGGCCCACGCAGAGCCGTTAAAAAAAAAGAGCAGTCTATGGTGTCGACGTACCAATCAGTGTACATTATGCGTTAATATTTACTTTATACTATAATTATATAATAATATTATTGTAGTATATAAATACTGTAAATATTTATTATAATAGCGTAATGATAATAATAATAAAGCATATTTCAATTCATACTGTTGTATATTTTATTTTTATAAATGGGTTAAGCAACAGATGTCCTCATTCCCAACCTCTATCTCCAGAGACAATATAACATTTGGACTGATATTGCAAAGCAAGGGTGATGAGCTCTGTAGTAATACAATTGTATGTTTAGCTAAATTTTTCATTCACAAATGTAGAATTGTGAAGTCATCTCCCAAATTTGTTGTTTTTTAAAATTAATTTAAACTATATATAAAATCCTTAAAAACGCTGAAAGGTCCTGAAGCACAAAAAATATTTGATACCCTAAAACACTTCCCAACTGAGGTAAATAGCTGAACAGAGACTGAATCCTCCCTTTTATGTTATAATTTCTTACCGGTTATTTATTTGAATTTATTTATTTGAATGCTTCCTTCTCTTTTATAAATCATCCTTATTTTGTCACTAAGACTACATAACTATCTCCTGTTTGTATGAAGAGCTGCTCCCTATGGCTATATTTTGTACTTATCTTATTCTGTAGAAACGAATTCTGTGCAGCCATATGTTTGTCTGTAAATCTTGATACTTATCAATCAATCAATAAAAAAAAAGAAAGAAAATAATGCGGCATAACAGACGAGCTTCCGCTCGGCTGTAATTGCGGAAGCCGAGATCAAACGAGATTTTACTTGCTTTTGTAGCACACAAACTGGAATTGTCATGTGTTATCGTAATAAATCATAGGGGTTAATGTCAGAATGAACAAACACTTGATTGGGTTGTTGGAAACTTCGCTACTTCAGCTTAATTTTGCAAATAAAACATCAGTCTATTGAGTCTAATTCAGTTTTGTTTTAACATGAGAAACAGCAATCCCCTCTCTGTGTAGGGTCCAGGATAACAGAAATAAACTAAAGTAGGCTACAGAAACGTTACCCAGCTCGCCACGCTTGGATTCTTCTTATCAATCTGTTGTGTTGACGAACACTGATTCTGTTGCCTCGTCAGGAGATATGATTAATTTATGAAGGTGCAGCGACTCGTGTTTCCAACGTCCACAGCACCTCTTTTAGGTTGGAGTATTAAGTTTACTTTCTGTTTGCATTTGTATTACCGTAATGAACCTAAACTGTGAGGTAACGGACTATCTACTTCAAAGGCACCTGCTGTTCCTGTGGATTCTCACTTAAATGCTTTGAAACTGGTTGACTATTAGATTAAATCAATCAGTCATAGATTACCTTTGTTAAATAAGTAGTTTGTTTGTCTTTCTATCTATATTTAGATTTCCAGCAAATTTCATGTTGAGATTAACCATGAAGCTGGGTCTTCTTCCACACTGGGATACTGATAAAGGAGCAGAGGCAGGGAAATAGATCTGTAAACTTCAACTGGAGTGAGTTTATAGAGCATTTACTGTATGTGTGACAAACTCTTAAACACCAGGAGTATCACACTCACCCCTATATTCCATTTAGACGTTGTGGGGCCAACTGTCCATTCTGTGTATTGTGCTACAGATTCCTGTCTGTGTTTTTATCAACTTTAGAGAGGCGTGTGGACTCCACTGACCCAGTGTACTTTGTCAACCATAACACCAATACAATGCAGTGGGAAGACAAGAATGAGCTCATACTCCAGTTGACTAGCTGGCGAATACTTCCACTTTCTGGTCACAACTGCACACAGCAGCTGAGGAAGAGTCCGGCCTTTTAAAATCACATCTTATCACATGAATGTTTAAACCATGGCGAGGATTGATAATGAAAAATGGCAGCAGCTGCTACAGACCAGCATTATTCTGTATCTGTACTTACTTTCACTCAACAGTAGATAATATCCTGCTCTGTAATCATGTAGTTTGAGTAATCAGTTTTCATTAGTTCCACTCTGTAGCCAAATACAAAATATTTAGTAGCTCTCCACTTACATGCCAATAACATTTCTCAGGAATGCTTTTATTTTCAAGTTTATTGTATTCATTATTGGACAAAGTTGAAGAGTTTAATCCTAACTTAACCCTAACACCCAAACATTCCTTTGTCCAATTGCCAAAAATATTTTTCCTCATCAGTAGAATATGCGATGTGTGTTGAATATTTGTCTGTGTAACACAGATGATGATACATTTGTCGTGACCTTGACAAACTGTTAAGGGCAACAACAGACTGCTTTTCCAAACATTCAAACATTTTACGTTATTGGATTCCTGTACGATCACATTAAACTAACTTTCAACATCTTGAATAAAATGTTGAATTATATTTTCTTATTATAAACAAAGCAACATTCTGCTATGGGTGTCAGTACCTCGAGTCACACCACAGAGCATCTTGTTGTATCAGTGAGTGTTCAATTCAACTGAAATTTCTTCACAGTGATTTACTGTCCACTAAAATGAATACAGACCTCCTCATTTTTAAGGGATTGAGATAATAGATAGTCAGAGAAATGCACAAGGCAAAAACTACATATTTTACGCAACTGATTGCAGAATCTGAAGGAAATAGCACCTCTTTTTGGAAACACCTAAACAGTCTTACCAAACTAAAGCCCAGCCAACAAAAATTAATAATGGGGCTGGAAGTAGTAGTGGAGTGACTAGCAATGACAGTACAGAAATTTCAAATTAATTTAATAATTACTTAAATCAGTAGAGGAGCTTGCTCAAAATTTTGAACCAGTTTAAATATCACAGGGTAATATGACAGAATCATTGCAGTCTTTCTATATTAAGGAGGTTGAACAAGAGAAAGTAGGTTAAAACATCAATAAATCATCAATTAATTAATAAAAATGTAATAACTCAAAGGTAAAGGATCTGTTTGGTTTGAATATTGCTGTTATAAAAACACACAGCTCTGTATTTAAAATATTAAATTCTAATACTGTAATTAATTTAAAAACAACGAGGCAGCTATGCACACTTCAATATTTACCTACCTCATGCCCGTTGGGTCTGGTCTTACCAAATAACTGTCACCACATAATAGTAAAGTATCGCTAAAGAATCGGATCACTAAGCAGTCTAAATATTAATAAAAATTAATGATCCCCATCCCCAGGCACAGCGCTACGGAGGCCACAGGCAGCCATCTATTCAAATATCTTTCTTACTCCGTTTTCCCGTGATAACAGGATAATTATCTCAAGCTAATGAATGTTGTTTTCCTGTGATAAAAGGATAATTTTCTGGTGATCTCGAGATTAGAACAGTAGTTTAACACAGGGGTCAGCAGGAGCTAGGGTTTGTTATCTCGAGATCACGAGAAAATAATCCCATTATCACAGGAAAACAACATTCATTATCTCCAGATCACATGATTAAAAAAATAAAAAATTCATCCAGAGTTGACGTCCTTGCTAGTAGTTTAAGAGGCATAATAGACATTGTGATAAAGGCAAATTCTTTCACAGGGTGTAAGATAAACTAATATTTAAGTCTAATGGACTCTAACGATATATCTAAACTAGGTTATGAGGGTGCAGCAAATAGAACCATACACACATTACATGCATACATAAAGTAAACCACGTCCTAAAGATGAGATCAGGTGCAAAAGATAAACAGTGCTAAAACCTTATGTTCAGTTAGGCACAGAGTAACCACAGAATCTGGATATTTGGAAAATCAAAGGTTGGGACAGGAACTCAGCATGATTAGCTATAGGAAACTAGAGCAGTTATTCTACAAATAACATTTAGACTGTTGCAATAGATGTATTGTAACCCCCCCTCCAGTTGTGTAACAACACTGCTCTGAAGTGAAGCAGACAAGAAGCCACAGTTCAGAAAATCTAACACCATAGTTTTTATTCTTCATCCCGGTCTTGCAACACCAAATAACATTTTATAACATTATAATAGTAGATGTTGAGAAACAACACTGCTCTGAACGATGTAGCGTTCACTCGGGGGAGCAGTATCGGCCAGCAAAGAGAATGCTCATGGAGGGGTTATGTCGGATGAAGAAGAGGAAGGGGTGGTCTGCGATGAACCTGGCTGATACAAATCTGAGACACTGAAGCTGAAAGGAAACACCAGTGGCAGCTGCAGCCTCAGTTCCCTCCTCGTTGACCTCCACGAAAGCCTTGTGGACGACTTTTGACAGTACTAGGTCATTGGCGGGAGACATGCCTGTCAGCAGAGGAGAAGGAAAGAGAATATTTTAAATAACTATAATGCCTTGTCTCACCCTACATGACAGAAATGTAGAGCACATTGATTTAAGAGAACCTCTGTATTGACTTGTTGCTCCTTTGAACTGACAGGAGCCAGTTCAGCTTTTGGTCCCTGTTCTTTAAATGATGATGAATATATGTGAAATGGTCCAGACACATGTCCTACCAGAGAAGTCACTCGAAGCCATGTCGAAGGCATCCACCATGCCCATGCTGATCAGGACATTCTTCATGTCATACTTCTCCTCCATCTTGAATCGAGGCAGCCCCACCTGGACCTCAATGTTATTCATCATGTCTGGGCGCGTCCACTCCACAAAGTTCTCATAGGTCAGCGTCTTCTCCAGCTGGGGGTGGACACAAAATCAATTCTTAGTTTGTCTGCATCTTGTGCGTTTTCTTATGTGTATATGTGTGTGTCTCTGTGTCCTACCTTCTCCAGGCCTGTTGTACTGTCCTCTAATTCATTTGGTAGAAAGATGAGCATGCTGAGCTCCTTTCCTTTGTACGGCATCTCTAGGATCTGTCCAACAGAAGGTTTCAAACATTACAGCAAATATATTCTGCTCTGGCAACTGTTTGGTTACGTGTGTGTTTTAACAGGATAGTTTATGTAGTTACATACAACAAACAAAACCCTTATTAGGTAGTTCGTTTCATAGTTATGGTAAAAAAAAAAAAAAAAGCTGGATCAAAACCAAAATCTCATTAAATCTTCTTTAATTCACATTCCATGGAAAATCCTGCTTAACCTCATTATCAAAGGATGATGATTGCTGATGATTAAATGATTGGTTGATTAGTTGTTACCTGACCAGTTAATAGTTGGTTGATGGACCAACAGACATATTGACTGACATACCATATTAATTAATTAATTAACTGAATTGCTTGATTACCTGGCAGTTGGCTTCAGAGATAGAGGTGAGGGGGAAGTTGGTATCTTGATACATCATCTTCACTGGCTTAGTGTCATTCTGAAAACAACAAACAGAAAAAAACCTGCGCTTTAAGAGAAACTCACCACCAGCTGAAATCTTTTGTACAGTGTTTTGTACAGTGATACAGAAGTGTGCGGCAGGTTGTGGTCACTGTTTGGTGTGCTCAGAGAGGTAACATACTTGAAACCTTCAACCAGACAGGGCAGCAAAACAGTAGGAAGTTACACTTTAATATTTTCTAAATCACATTTAAAGCTGCATTAAGCTACAGTATATTTTGGATATTAACATGAATTAAAATGACTTCTTTGACGTAAAACGATTGCTGGCCCTGCTGACATCACCAAAAATAATAACCACACTTCAAATTAAGGGGCCAAGCACCCTCAAACTCGCAGAGGCCAATTGTAGACTCTCAGCTCAGTGGGAAATGGTGGAGAGCAGAAATAAACAAGTAGTTCAGTTATTCATCAAGTGGGGAGTAAAACACTCTAATGGGATGGCCATGTTGCCCTACATCCTCTCGTGTGCCAGTAACAAGTTAGCAAAAACTAAAATGACAAAGTATCAAAGCTTGCGGTTGATTTTCTTTTTCAGTGTTGACCCGCTGGTTAAAAATAACTTAATGCAGCTCCAACGTTTTGTTGACCAGTTCACAAAATCACTTTTGATATGTATAAAGTCCAATGTCTTCACATTTTTGACTTTGGTGAACCATCTGTCAGTGCACCAAGCGATATCTAATTCTATTTATGCTGCAGGTAAAGGTGTGTCTACAGACTCAAACTCTGAACTTAAGCAACAAACATTTTTTTTACGAACACAATTGGTACACCCAAAGTTTCTTGTTTGATATTTGCTCGCTCCCCACTTGAACCAGAAGTTGTTCTGGTCCGCCATCTTGAAGGCCATGCCAAAGCTATTATTTCTGTTCCGAGGAGCGAAGAGGGATCTCTGAGGAGCCATGAGCAAGGATACATGAGAGCAGCCTTAACGGAAGTCTCATACTGGCCAACAAGCCCCTTATTGGATATCAGTCTTTGACTGAATGCTCCACCTGATCGGACTGATCTGATACATCCCAACATCAACAGAGTTTCATACGGGAGTGAAGACAGATTAAACTCAGGTGTATCACTCCCAAGTTTTATATCTGATTTGTTTTCTGAATCACCTTCTAGTAGAGTTCATTGTAGGTCTGAACAACAAAAGGTTACAAACCACAAACACTTTTCTTCATTTATCAGTAATATTCATCATTTGTTATTTTCCCCGTGTGGATGCACGGCCTGAGATGTACCCATGTGGTCTGAGAAAAGGTGTCTTCCCTACACCAAGTGGAATCATCATGATTTCCTTTTTCCTGGAGCATAGCAAACCATGATTAACACTTGATGTTTAAAAAAGACATTGGGAAATGCTTCCTCCTTGTCTAGACTAATATTTAATACAAAAGTGTCTGACAAATGACCTTTTATTAAGTCATCAGATTTCACCCTCTTTTGACCACAATTTCCACATTTCCTATGGTCAAGTTTCCTACCATGGCCCTGATGTCGAATCCTTTATTTCACTCCTTTTCACCACTGTCAGTGAAGAATGATAATGGTAAATGCTACCACGCAACACAGTTTTAAAATAAACAAATTTACTGACTAGCTGAATTTTTTCTTTGAGCAGTGTTACCTTGTTGAGCCTAAATTGAGCATCACGTGTGTCAATCTTCTTAAATGGCTTGTTCCAACTTCCTTTGAAGTACATAGCATTGACCAGCACCAGCCTGGTCATGTTGTCCACCGCACCCTGGGCCAGCACGTCCTTAATTTTACCTGGTAAACCAAAATGATATGTATGTGAAGCAACATCACACAACTGAAAACATGTGTGAAGTGTTTAAAAATGGCGAGCCATTCCCCATCACAAAATTTTGTGAAATCATATTTATTAGACCACGAGTCTTGGAAGTAAGCCTTTTTGACTGAAATCAATTCTGCACCACCATAGTGAAAACTTTTGAATTCATGGCATTGTAAGGCCATTTAATGTGCAATTCTGCCAGTCTGGAAATCGAGCTACTTCAGCCTACAAAAATGAGACTGTCCCAGGACTGTGATTTACATTAATGTGTTGTCAATTCTTTATAACTACATTGAATAAAGGGGGTATGCAGGTCTATTAACATTCTGGTAAGTGTGTATGTTAGTGTGTATGATCCACCTTGTGTCTGCTGCTCCACCCAGCTATTGATGTGGACCCTGGCTGACTCTGAGCTGGTTTTGAAGTCCAAAGGCTCCAGCTCTGCTTTGTAGTGCTTCTTGGTTTTTCCTAAGAAATCCTGGAACCATCAACACATTTACCAGTTCTGATCACACAAACAAAATTATGGATTTGTTTAACTTGGAATTTAAAGTCTTCATAGCCAGAACAGTATTTTCACAATCACTGCTCTACCTGTTTGAATGCTGGCCACTCCCTTATTCGTTATTTCTTCTTACACAGCCTTAAGATTCCTGTCTGTGCCCCTCATTCACTAGAGCCTAGTATGCACACCTACTTACGGCAATGCAAACACACATGCTGGAACACACGTACCTCGATAAACTGGTAGGATTGCTCTCCGTACAGCCTGTTAGCAACACTGAGGGCATACGGAGCGTCTGCCTTGTTGAGCTCGCTCAGCAGTTGGGCAAAGCTAACGTGGACATCATCCTGTAAATCTTTGGTTTTCAGGGACTGTGGACAAAGCAGACAAGTGATGTTAGAGACACAATGAGCAAGTGACAGACCGCTGTATTATAAACAGTGAATTAGGTTAGAGGATCTAAGAATTCAAGAAGGTATGTTTTTGGCAAGTGTGCATTCAAATCAGGAAGACACTGATAAACACTGTCTTCCTGATTTGATCAATGTTTCCTTAGACAGTTACAATGATGTTTGCAAAATTTTGTATTATCCAGTTTATATTATTTGTGTTAACTGAAACCTTTGACTGTTAATTCTAATCACACCGTGGTTTCCAGCAGGAGGACTAAATTCTCCCTTGCCTTGCCCAGCAGTCGACTGGAGATCACAATACCGCATAGGTTTACTATAGGGTTAAGGTTAGGCGAGTTTGCCTGCCAATTAAGAACAGGGACACCATGGTCCTTAAACCAGGTACTGGTAGCTTTGGCACTGTGTGTAAGTCCGGTTGGAAAATGAAATCTGCATCTCCATAAAGTTGGTCAGCAGCAGGAAGCATGAAGTGCTCTAAAACTTCCTGGTAGACGGCTGCGTTGACCTTGGACCTCAGAAAACACAGTGGACAGACACCAGCAGATGACATGGCACCCCAAACCATCACTGTGGAAACTTTACACTGGACTTCAAGCAACGTGGATTCTGTGCTTCTCCTCTTCCTCCAGACTCTGGGACCTTGATTTCCAAAGGAAATGCAAAATTTACTTTCATCAGAGAACATAACTTTGGACCACTCAGCAGCAGTCCAGTCCTTTTTGTCTTTAGCCCAGGCGAGACGCTTCTGACGCTGTGTCTTGTTCAAGAGTGGCTTGACACAAGGAATGCGACAGCAGAAACCCATGTCTTGCATACGTCTGTGCGTGGTGGTTCTTGAAGCACTGACTCCAGCTGCAGTCCACTCTTTGTGAATCTCCCCCACATTTTTGAATGGGTTCTGTTTCACAATCCTCTCCAGGGTGCGGTTATCCCTATTGCTTGTACACTTTTTTCTACCACATCTTTTCCTTCCCTTCGCCTCTTTATTAATGTGCTTGAACACAGAGCTCTGTGAACAGCCAGCCTCTTTAGCAATGACCTTTTGTGTCTTGCCCTCCTTGTGCAAGGTGTCAATGGTCGTCTTTTGGACAGCTGTCAAGTCAGCAGTCTTCCCCATGATTGTGTAGCCTACAGAACTAGACTGAGAGACCATTTAAAGGCCTTTGCAGGTGTTTTGAGTTCATTAGCTGATTAGAGTGTGGCACCAGGTGTCTTCAATATTGAACCTTTTCACAATATTCTAATTTTCTGAGATACTGATTTTGGGGTTTTCATTAGTTGTCAGTTATAATCATCAAAATTAAAAGGAATGAACACTTGAAATATATCAGTCTGTGTGGAATGAATGTATAAATTATACAAGTTTCACTTTTTGAATGGAATTACTGAAATAAATCAACTTTTTGATGATATTCTAATTATATGACCAAACATCGGCGAGACGTATGCTATTTGGCTGTTGATTGTGATTTACTGGTATATATATATATATATATATATATATACATATATATACACACATATACATATATATACACATATATATATATATATATATACATATATATACACATATACATATATATACACATATATATACACATATATATATATATATACATATATATATATATATATATATATATATATATATATATATATATATATATATATATATATATATATATATATATATATATATATATATATATATATATATATATATATATATATATATATATATATATACATACATATATATATATATATATATATATATATATATATATATATATATATATATATATATATATATATATATAAAAAAAACTCTAAACACACGGTATCTTTGTCATTTTTGCTGATGCTGAAAGAAAAACCTGGTGATTCTTTTGGAATGAGGTCTGGCACGCCTGCAGTACTTCACTGCCCTTCATTCCTAAACCACTAGCTTCCGTGTTGCTTAACATTGTCACAGAGAGGTCCTGGGTTGCCTTTATGATCATTTCAGAAGACACAGTTTGTGGTGTTTTAATAGAGTGCATTTTATAGTATGAATTTGTATCATTTTGTCTCCCAGATTGAAAAAATAAATAATACCGTTTTATAAAAAATTAAGGATATAAGCTCCACAAAATCAAGCTGAACCAGGAGCACCAACCTGCAATTCCATTAATGTAAATCTGTGTGTGTGTGTGTGTGTGTGTGTGTGTGTGTGTGTGTGTGTGTGTGTGTGTGTGTGTGTGTGTGTGTGTGTGTGTGTGTGTGTGTGCTGTACCTCTGACATCTGTGTGGCTGTGTTGCCCCTGGCCCCCAGCAACACCATAGCCAGGGCTGAAGAGATGCTGAAAGGGGAGTAGAAGACATTTGCGGTCTTGTCGTCGTCACCCAGCTTTTGGAGCAAAGCCAGAGAGAAAGAGGTGTTGGCCTTGGATAGAGGAGTTGGTGATGCCATTGTGTCTAAAAAGAAGAGAAGCCAGAGCATTAGTGATTACATTACAAACTTAAAATAATGCTTTTATTTCTTCATCTGATAAATTTTACTCTCTGGTTGGGCCAAACACCACTGAAGAGTAAATTCATTTACAATTAAAATGATTGTCTCTGAATATAAATACCTTAGTCTTTAGTTCATCAAACATTAAAGCCAAGTATTAACAACAAAGTATTGCATGAGCTCTTGGTTTATTTTGCGATCCACCCTCAACATCATAACGTTACATTCCTTCAGCGGTAAGTGGTCTAATCACACCATCTGAGTTACTCCAACCCCCTCGTAAGACAGTAACTTCATCACAATAGTATAAGTGCGCGACACTATATACCACATTATTTGTTATCATAAATAGTTTATGATTTTTTTTTTTAATTATACTGCATCCATGGTGGTGTATAATTACCATCAGACTGAGCCTACCCTTTAACTGGTCATGTAAAATTAATTTAAGAAATGTGCTTATAGCCTGAATCAAGTTACTGCTGTTACACCATCTATCTACACACTAAAATAATCAGATCTCAGTGTCTCACACTAAAAGAGATTCATCCTATAGCCTACTTACTGACAGACACTTTTCTTCTGGTCCTCAAATGATCAGGAGTATTACCTTCACTGGAAGACTTTTGCTTGAAGCTTCAGCTTTATTATTTAGAAACTGACACGCCCCCCCCCCAACTAAAAGCATCTGATGAGCTTCCGCATGTCATTGTACAGAAGCTGAACTACATTTTACTCGCTGATATGGCTTTAAGTCAAAATGAACAAACACTTGGAAACTAGGCTACTTCTGCTTAGTGCTAAATTCTGCAAATAAAACATAATTCTGGTGAAGTCTAATTTAGTTTTGTTTTATTATGAGATACAACAATCCTTTATCTGTGTAGGGTCTGGGTACGATTTTCACCTATGTCTTATGCCCAGTGAAAAAATAGAATAGGCTACAGTACCCAGCTCGCCAGGACACGCTTGGATTCTTCTTATCACTCTGTTGTGTTGACGAACACTGCGGTAATCCTTATTCTGTTGCCTCGTCAGGAGATATGATTCATTTATGAAGGTGCAGCGACTCGTGCTTCCAACGTGCACAGCACCTCTTTTAGGTTGGAGTATTTAGTTTACTTTATGTTGGCATTTGGGTTACCGTAATGAACCTAAACTGTGAGCCGTCAGTGCAAGGTTTGGTAACGGACCATCTACTTCAAAGGCACCTGAGATACCCGTTGCTGTGAATTCTCACTTAATGCTTAGAAAATGGTTGACCAGATGAAATCAATCAGTCATGAATTTGCTAATTGAGTAGTTTGTTTGTCTGTCTATCTATATTTAGATTTCCAGCAAATTTCATATTGACATTGACCAGGTGGGTCTTCATCCACTGTATGTGTGACAAACTCTTCACAAACACATGGAGTATCACACTTGCAGCAATTTAAGAGGATATTACTTTTTTACTACCGCGTCACTTTGACAGTTCCACAGGCAGCACCTCCCTCTAATGGCCATACTGGGTCCAACCTGAGGAAATGTTGGTTTGTTTGAACATGAATCCTGGGGGAATTCAGCACAAAATGTTTTGCAACACAAGGAATTATAAAATAAAAAACATTTATGCGGGCATAAGGAGGTCCTCCTTCCTTCTGCTGTCATTACTCGCTGTTTACAAAGATCACAGATGACAGTTAGTTGAATAAGTCTGTTTATAGCATGAGTCAGCGCTGGTGATAATCTGACTGATGTGTTGCCACACTGTGGGACCAACTGTCCATTCTGTCTATTGAGCTACAGATTCCTGTCTGTGCTTTTATCATCTTTAGAGAGGCGTGTGGACTCCAATGACCGAGTGTACTTTGTCAACCAAAACACCAAGACAATGCAGTGAGAAGACCCCTGAACCCAGGAGTGAGCTCAGTGCCACAAAACCACTATAGAAATAAAAATGGTACAAATAACCTGAGCAACTATAGAGATACCTGCTGGTATCCCTGGCTGGTAATAACTGATCTAAAATAAAGTTAAAGGAATGAACTGAAGAAGAAACAACATTCATAGGTATTATTCAGTCCCAGAGATTTTAAAGTAAAATGCTGAATGTGATGGTATTCAGTAGGATGCAGTATTAAATTATTTATAGTTATTCACCATAGACTGTATATAAAAAGGTATTCACACGAAAAAAAGAAGTGTTCATTGTATTGTACAGTAGTAACCATCTCAATTCTACGACAGTGCCACCTAGTGGTAAAGTACTAAAAACTTAATGATGGAGGATGGAACACAACAACAGCGCCTACAAACTAAATAATCATATCTCATTGTCACTAACGGAATGAGACTCTGTACTTACTGACAGACACTTTTCTTCTGGTCCTCAAATGATCAGGAGTCTCACCTTCACTGGAAGACTTTTGCTTGAAGCTTCAGCTTTATTATTTACAAACTGACACGCCCCGAAATCCTCAGATGAGCTTCCGCATTTTCATTCTAAGGAAGCCGAACAGACAAAAGTACATTTACTCCCTTTTAACAAATAAACAAATCTAACTTTAGGAAATAGTAGAAATCTGAGAGGAAAGGGCATCACTTATGATTAGGCTACTTAAAATATATAATTAAAAAAAATCTCTTTTGGGACATGTTTGTAACCCAAAGCAAGGAGAAAATGTTTTCAACTATGGGTGAATTCGTCACCCCAAACGCCACGCAGTACCTTCCAGCTTGCAAGATCCTTTCATTTCGGGTATAGGCCTATGTGCATACAGTATCTGCACCCACTCCTTACTGATCATAAATTGTTTAGCTCCAGTGAAGATGGTGTCATTGAATAAACGTTTATGTTGTTTTTTACATAAATCAGTATGTCTTTAGAAAGTACACAAATGTTGAGTCTGTGTAGTGGAACTTCTGATCTGAAATTTGAAAAATGTTAAAATTAAATTAATTTGTAATGAGAAATGCTTTGATCTGAAACGTAAAGCTTAAAGTGATTTTTGACCAGTAGGGACAGAAACCCAAAATAAACTCAAGAATAGTTCTTGATAGCGTACTGAATTGGCATATATTATAATACATGCCCAATTTGGAAGTGTAATATTTACCAGCATTTTATGTCAAATATGGGGTCTCTTTTGTTAACTTAATGTTTCCCTTTCTTGCAGCTACTCAGAGTAATCGGATCATTAGTATACAAAATACAGTACTGCACAATGTAGCTTAAAATATGCTGCAGAGCACACAGTATTTTAACACACAGAATGACATTAAGCCAGTGATGATTATAAAACAGATGTTCTACCCTCTTTCCTTCATTTCCTTCATCTTTATTTAATGGTCAGTAAGGACTGAATGAAATCAATCAGTCATGAATTACATTTTCTAAATGAGTAGTTTGTTTGTCTTTCTATCAATATTAGATTTCCATCAAATTTCATGTTGAGATTGACCATGAAGCTGGGTCTTCATCCACAGCGGATACCGATAAAGGAGCAGAGGCAGGGGAATAGATTTGTGAGCTTTCTCTACACAACTAGACTGAGTATACAGAGCTTATACACTCACCTAAAGGATTATTAGGAACACCATACTAATACTGTGTTTGACCCCCTTTCGCCTTCAGAACTGCCTTAATTCTACATGGCATTGATTCAACAAGGTGCTGAAAGCATTCTTTAGAAATGTTGGCCCATATTGATAGGATAGCATCTTGCAGTTGATGGAGATTTGTGGGATGCACATCCAGGGCACGAAGCTCCCGTTCCACCACATCCCAAAGATGCTCTATTGGGTTGAGATCTGGTGACTGTGGGGGCCATTTTAGTACAGTGAACTCATTGTCATGTTCAAGAAACCAATTTGAAATGATTGGAGCTTTGTGACATGGTGCATTATCCTGCTGGAAGTAGCCATCAGAGGATGGGTACATGGTGGCCACAAAGGGATGGACATGGTCAGAAACAATACTCAGGTAGGCCGTGGCATTTAAACGATGCCCAATTGGCACTAAGGGGCCTAAAGTGTGCCAAGAAAACATCCCCCACACCATTACACCACCACCACCAGCCTGCACAGTGGTAACAAGGCATGATGGATCCATGTTCTCATTCTGTTTACGCCAAATTCTGACTCTACCATCTGAATGTCTCAACAGAAATCGAGACTCATCAGACCAGGAAACATTTTTCCAGTCTTCAACTGTCCAATTTTGGTGAGCTCTTGCAAATTGTAGCCTCTTTTTCCTATTTGTAGTGGAGACGAGTGGTACCCGGTGGGGTCTTCTGCTGTTGTAGCCCATCCGCCTCAAGGTTGTGCGTGTTGTGGCTTCACAAATGCTTTGCTGCATACCTCGGTTGTAACGAGTGGTTATTTCAGTCAAAGTTGCTCTTCTATCAGCTTGAATCAGTCGGCCCATTCTCCTCTGACCTCTAGCATCAACAAGGCATTTTTGCCCACAGGACTGCCGCATACTGGATGTTTTTCCCTTTTCACACCATTCTTTGTAAACCCTAGAAATGGTTGTGCGTGAAAATCCCAGTAACTGAGCAGATTGTGAAATACTCAGACCGGCCCGTCTGGCACCAACAACCATGCCATGCTCAAAATTGCTTAAATCACCTTTCTTTCCCATTCTGACATTCAGTTTGGAGTTCAGGAGATTGTCATGACCAGGACCACACCCCTAAATGCATTGAAGCAACTGCCATGTGATTGGTTGATTAGGTAATTGCATTAATGAGAAATTGAACAGGTGTTCCTAATAATCCTTTAGGTGAGTATATGTTATGTATGTGTGGCAAACTCTTCATACTGTATTTAGTATATCATACTTGCAGCAACTTCCAGAGCAGATGATTATTATTAACAAACACATGTGTCACTTTGACAGTTCCACAGGCAGCAGCTTTCTCTACTGGCCGTACTGGGGGAATTCAACACAAACTGTATTGCAACAAGGAATTTAAGAAAAAATAAATAAAACAAGGCACAGTGTTTTCAAACCACCCCCCTTTATTCCATTTATGCGGGCATAAGGAGGTCCTCCTTCCTTCTGCTGTCATTACTCGCTGTTCACAAAGATCACAGATGACAGTTAGTTGAATAAGTCTGTTTATAGCATGAGTCAGCGCTGGTGATAATCTGACTGATGTGTTGCCACACTGTGGGGCCAACTGTCCGTTCTGTCTATTGAGCTACAGATTCCTGTCTGTGCTTTTATCATCTTTAGAGAGGCGTGTGGACTCCAATGACCGAGTGTACTTTGTCAACCAAAACACCAAGACAATGCAGTGAGAAGACCCCTGAACCCAGGAGTGAGCTCAGTGCCACAAAACCACTATAGAAATAAAAATGGTACAAATAACCTGAGCAACTATAGAGATACCTGCTGGTATCCCTGGCTGGTAATAACTGATCTAAAATAAAGTTAAAGGAATGAACTGAAGAAGAAACAACATTCATAGGTATTATTCAGTCCCAGAGATTTTAAAGTAAAATGCTGAATGTGATGGCATTCAGTAGGATGCAGTGTTAAAATTAAATGATATATGTGCCCAGGGGCAACTAGCCAGTTGAAAGGTTACTGAGCATTACCTGGTGATTCACAAACTAGATAAGCAGGGCACAGCTGACCCTGAGTCATACACACATGCACAACACACAAGCAAGCTCGTTCACTCACAGAGACACAAACTGCTTTACAAAAAAGTTCTCAGGAAAGCCACTCAACCCTAACTACTGTGTATCTCAAGTCTTTGACACAAACACATGCATCCACACCACACATACATACATTTTATTATTATCATTATTATGGACTCCCAGAATCAGTTCCTTAGGGAAGTGCCAGCAATCATGCTCAGAACCAACAGGACTAAAGTGTATGCTCTAGTAATTTCCATGTGAGATTAGGTGGAGTACAGTGAGATTAGGGAGCCACTGCCAGCACTGTGTGTATTAAATTGTGTTCATGCTCCAGCTGAATGATGAGTGTTACAGGAGGCAAAATGCCAGCTGTCTTCTGCTCACGAATGCTTCCACCTTCTGGTCACAACTGCACACAGCAGCTGAGTAAGAGTCCGGCATTTTTAAAATCACATCTTATCACATGAATGTTGAAACCATGGCTGAAACTGAACGCAGCTGCTACAGAACAGAATTATTCTGTATTTGTAGTTACTTACTTGATCTGAACAGAAGATAATATCCTGCTCTGCAATCACAATCTACTTTAAGTAATCAGTACTGATTAGTTCCACTGTAGCCAAATGCATAATATTAGAGCAGTTCTCCACTTACATGTCAATGGCATTCTCAGGAATGCTTTTAGTTTCCATTTCATTATATTCCTTATTGGACGGAGTGATGAGTTACAAAAGTATAGAAACATTAAAATTTAAAATTTAACCCTAAAACACAAGCATCCCTTTGTTCAATTGTCACTTATCCCTCTCGTACTCATCACTAGAATCTGCGATGTGTGTTGAAGATTTGACTGTGTAACACAGATGATGATATATTTGTTATGATTTTGATAAACTGTTAACGGCAACGGACTTATTTTCTGATGCTCTAAGTTTCCATTTCATTGTATTCATTATTAGACAGAGTTACAAAAGAATAAAAACAGCTTGATCCAAACTTAACCCTAACCCACAAGCATCCCTTTGCAGTGGTGGACAGTAACTAAGTAGATTTACTCAAGCATTGTACTGAAGTATAAATTAGAGGTATTTGTACTTTACTTGAGCATTTCCTTTCTACTTCTACTCCAGTACATCTCAGAGGGAAATATTGTACTTTTTACTTCAATACATTTGTCTGGCAGCTTCAGTTACTTTACAAATTAAGATTTTTACACATAAAACATGTCAGGAGTTTAATCAAGTATAGATAGTACATTCAATGATTGACATTGAATTGACATTCACAATTTAATTGGCAAGTACTTTTTTATGCAAAACAATGTGAGCCAACCAAAAACCCTAACAGATGTGTTAAAATTGTTTGGCTGTTTCATCATGGTTGTAAAAACTGTGAGGGAACTGTGCGTGATCTCTGATCAACAGCAGGTATGTTGCCCTTGACAGCAAATGGACAAATGGAAAACATTTGTGTGGCATGGTCAAAGGTGAAACAGACTTCAACCCTAAGAAAGCAGTGCCATGACACTGATGAAGGAATGGGCTTAACTCAGCATTGTATTGTATTGACTGTATGAATCTGCTTTTTGGGAGATTGATATTTAACAAATTAAAGTACACCACTTAAGATGTACCAATTTAAAGCCTGTATAATTAATGGCATTATGTTATTTTATTAACACCGTGCAGGATCAAGTCATGTGATACATTAAATTACCTGTCCAGGAAACCAGAGGAGCAGCAGTCCCATTCCCTGTTTAATTGACAGACTCAGATGAGTCATGTTAATATTCACATTGAGTGTAGCTGCAGGGTGCACTGGAGGACAAAACAAATGGACTTCTGGTGGGTTGGAGTCAGTTCTAATACTCAAACTAGTTGTCAGAATTTGGGTGGGGTTCTCAAATGAAAATCTCCCCTTTTAATAAATAACACTAAGACGTTATACTAATGACCCTGTGATATAAACTAAAAAATATAGAATCTCTTATTAATTTGGATCCTATTCATCAAAACAAGCATCCTGTTTGTTTTTACAGTTCATCTCAATCCTGAAAGTAATTTGGATGATTGACTGGTGATTCTGGTTTACATACTGTACCTGTGATGTGCAGACTTTGTTGAAACAAAGTACTTAACTAAATTCTAAGAACCACATTTCACTGTTCTCAAATAATAGCCAATCATGTTCAAAGTCTGGATATCTGTTATTTTGGTATTTAAATTAATACCAAATATCCACCACATGTTAGGAGCTGAATAATCTCTGGACTTTTTCCACAACCAGGACATGTCTGCATTTTGGGGAAATCTTACTTCATGCACAAAACTAGCTGCATGGGGTTAAACAGTAACTGCAATATGTTATACTCGCTATGCAGAGTCAAACATCACAGGCAATGAAAACCTTTTACCATGTGTTTGTGCTATTTCTTTGTTCACCTCACATTTAGTAGAAGAGTGCTGTGAGCATACAGAAGACTCCTCCGGCAACACCTGCAAAAAGGAGCAACTCTCGGCTGAGGAAGCTTTCCATAAACCCAATGAGCCTCCTCCACCTCTACCCCTTTTTGTCCTTCTCTGATCTGGTCAGTAGTGTTCGCAGGGTTAGAGTGATGGGCATGAGCAAATGTAATGGGGTAGACCTTCATATGAACAGACAGACTATAAAGTATGGCTGCTCACATCAGATGCCGGGCTAGAAGGAAAACAGGTCAAAACTATAAGCACAGCAGCTGCATGTGTGTCTCTAACATTCAATTGCAAAGCAACATCTACATTATTTTATACAGAGCTAAAATGTCACAATATGCACACGCGCACGCGCGCACACACACACACACACACACAAACAGACCCTTACCTTCTCTACAGAGTAACGTTCCCAGCACCAGGGTTGCCAGGATTGACTCAGCATTCCCTCGGCTGGATACTCCCATGAGCAGTGGGTTCAGGAGAACGTGCATTTATAAGAAGCCTCTAAAGTGTTGTTTTAAAGGACAAAATGACTGAGGTATTTACATCTATTGTCAGCAATTATTAATAAACTATTCTCCAAATTTTTTGATTTTTTGTCAACGAGGATCAGCTTGATAAAAATTGTCTTAAAAGATACCTCAGACCTCTCAGGTGGAGGACTCTGCATAATTTTGCCAATGGTACATTAATTATGTCTTTATTTACAAAAAATTTACCATATGTATGATTTACTTATAATTATTAAGATGCTTTAAACTAATAGACCCTAAAATAATTAAAACAAATAATCATAACAAATGTTAATGTTTTATTTCATTGCAGGCCCGCCATCCTACCACATTCAAGTTACATTACACTTATCTCATGCCTCTGGAGCAACTACGGTTTAAGTGTCTTGACACATCCATAAATGTGTCCCTGAGACATTTGTGGATCTGTCACAGTGGAAATTGAAACCGGGTCTCCCACACCAAAGGTATGTCTTATCCACTGCCCCATCGCCACCTCAGTTGACACATATTTGTCGCCTATAACTAGTTCCAGTGATACAGTTGGTAAGTTTCCTGTTTATCTTTATCTATTAAAATTGTGTACACAAGTAGCTACAATTCTTCCAACTAATCTGACCCCACAGTTTCAATGGTAATTGCTGATGAATGAATGCCAACCGACATCTTCTGTTTCTGGCAACTCTGCTCCACCTGCCGAATTGTGACACTAAAAAAATAAATATAAAACCAACCTTTTGTAGAAATTTTTTATCTTAGTAGTGCAGGTTTAGAGCTGACAACAACACTGCTCTGAACGATTTAGTGCTCACTCAGGGGAGCAGTATCGGCCAGCAAAGAGAATGCTCATGGAGGGGTTATGTCGGATGAAGAAGAGGAAGGGGTGGTCTGCGATGAAAGTGAGTGGAAGCATGTCGACCATCATGACAGCAGCAGTGGCAGCAGCAGCCTCAGTTCCCTCCTCGTTCACCTCCACGAAAGCCTTGTGGACGACTTCTGACAGTACTAGGTCATTGGCGGGAGACATGCCTGTCAGCAGAGGAAACAGAGAATATTTTAAATAATAATAACTATAATGCCTTGTCTCACCCTACATGACAGAAATGTAGAGCACACCAATTTAAGAGAACCTCTGTATTGACTTGTTGCTCCTTTGAACTGACAGGAGCCAGTTCAGCTTTTGGTGCCTGTTCTTTTAAATGATGAATATATGTGAAATGGTCCAGACACATGTCCTACCAGAGAAGTCACTCAAAGCCACGTCGAAGGCATCCACCATGCCCATGCTGATCAGGACATTCTTCATGTCATACTTCTCCTCTATCTTGAATCGAGGCAGCCCCACCTGGACCTCAATGTTATTCATCATGTCTGGGCGCGTCCACTTCACAAAGTTCTCATAGGTCAGCGTCTTCTCCAGCTGGGGGTGGACACAAAAACAGTTATTAGTTTGTCTGCATCTTGTGCGTTTCTTTATGTGTATATGTGTGTGTCTCTGTGTCCTACCTTCTCCAGACCTGTTGTACTGTCCTCTAATTCATTTGGTAGGAAGATGAGCATGCTGAGCTCCTTTCCATTGTACGGCATCTCTAGGATCTGTCCAACAGAAGGTTTCAAATATTACAGCAAAGGGCTGGATCATAACCAAAATCTCATCAAATCTTCTTTCATTCACATTCCATGGGAAAATTCCTGCTTCACCTCATTAATAAAGGTAATTGTCAGGTAACTGTCTGCAGCCCTGTGAGCACACCTCTCTCCCCTCTCCTCCCTGTGTATCTCTGTGTGTCTGTGATTAATTGCAGGAGTCGAGCGAGGTGCACAGGAGTCAGGTTCTAGCTGCTCATATATACCCGGTCATCCCTGCATCGCCAGATTGTAGACTGTAACTTCTCAGTCAGTCTTGCTTTTAGCCTCAGTATTTTGGACCCATATCATTGTAGTGTACCACCTAACCCTTTTTCTCTGTGCGCAGACTCCCCACCTGAACTTGCCCCGTCGCGGCGGCTTCACTCCTGTTACGCATGGAATCTGGATCCCCTGCCTGACTGGATTCCCAACTGGATTCTGCTCTCAGTTCTGTCTCATGGAACCTGTTGCCCTCTAAGACCACTTTCTCCTCCTACCCCTGACTCTGCCAGCCCACTGCACATTTAATGTAACCATCAACCAACTGTTAAATGGTTCAGACAACAACTAATCAACCAATCATTTATTACTGTTAGGTTTGAATAAATAGCAGATGCAAGACTCAGTACACAGTGTAGTAGAGTCGGAGATGGCAAGATGTAACAAGGTTTACTGGGCAGATACCAACATGCATACTATATTCATCAATTAACTGATTTGCTTAATTACCTTGCAGTTGGCTTCGGAGATGTAGGTGAGAGGGAACTCAGTTTCCTGATACATCATCTTCACTGGCTTAGTGTCATCCTGAAAACAGCAAACAGAAAAAAAACTGAGCTTGAAGAGAAACTTGAAATCTTGTACACATCACCTTGATGCAGTGTGACATCATTGTTGATGGTGCCCTCCAAAAGTATTGGAACGGTAAGGCAATTTCCATTGTTTTTGTAGTTCACTGGAGACATTTGGGTTTAAGATCAAAAGATGAGTATGAGACAGTTCAGAAATTCAGCTTTTATTTCCTGGTATTCACATCTAGATGTGTTAAACAACTCAGGGCATACCACCATTTGTTTGAACCCACCCATTTTTCAAGTGAGCTAAACTATTGTTGCCCAGGTTTTGCCTTTTAGGTTGATTGTCCAAACATTAAATAGCTCTGCATGACTAGTCTAAATTTTCATCCTTGGTTCAAACCTATAAAAACTGCATTTCCTGTTAAAGAGGATAAACCAACATGAAGTCCAGAGAGCTGTCTATGGGAGAAAAGCAAGCCATTGTCAAGCTGAGAAAAGATGGAAAATCGACCAGAGCCATTGGACAAACATTGGGCATAGCAAGCACAACAATTTGGAATGAAGAAACTACTGGTGTACTGAGCAACAGACGTCCAACAGGTCGGCCAAGGAAAACAACAGTAGTTGATGACAGAAATATCGTGCGAGCTGTGAAGAAAACCCCCAAAACATCAGTAAGTGACATCAGCAACGACCTCCACAGTGCAGGGGTGAAGGTATCACAATCCACTGTTCAAAGAAGATTCAGAGAGCAGAAATATAGAGGCCACACCACAAGATGCAAACCACTCATCAGCAGGAAGAATCAGAAGGCCAGATGGAAATTTGTAAAAGAAGAACAGAGATGAGCTGCAAAAGTTCTGCAACACAATCTTCTTGACTGATGAGACCAAGATTAATCTCTACCAAAGTGATGGAAAGGCCAAAGTGTGGAGAAAGAAAGGAAGTGCTTATGATCCGAAGTATACAAGCTCATCTGTGAAGCATGGTGGAGGCAATGTCATGGCTTGGGCGTGCATGGCTGCTTCTGGAACAGGCTCATTAATATTTATTAGGGCCCGAGCACAAACCGTGCGAGCTTCCTATTGAAAATGAAGGGATTATTTATTTATTTTTATTTTTCTGCAAAGTAACCTCAATTTTGGGGGCCTAAACATACTCGAAAAACCGAAATCAACCAGCTTGCCTGGGGCGTGTCGTCAAAAAATCCATGATTTCCATCCATGAAACAGGCAGTTCTTATAACTTCAGTATACATGTTCACATCTGCACCAATTTTGATATGTATAATAAGAGTCCCGCCCTGGACACATCCATATGCCAATTTTCATTCAAGTTATTAATGCCACCTGCTGGCAACAGGAAATGTTTTACGCTGTAACGTACTACTCAAAAAGCGCCCAAGCAACCATCCGAAGCGACTTACAATTGATATGTCAGAGGTTGCACACATCTGGAGCAACTAGGGGTTAAGTGTCTTGCTCAGGGACACACTGGTGGATGTGTCACAATGGGGAATTGAACCCCGGTCTCTCACACCAAAGGCGTGTGTGAGCATTCCACTGCAACATCACCACCTCTCTCAAACCATGATGGACACTTGACACTTAAACAACACCTATGACATTGGTTCAATTCAATTTCAATTTATTTATTTAAAAGGGACAGTGGACATTAATGAACGTCAATGACATAAATATTCCAGATTTAGCCAGAAGGCTATTTTTCATCTGCAATACAAAAGTGTCTAATGACCTTTTATTAAGTCATCAGATTTCACCCCCTTCTGACCCAGATGTCCTCCATTTCCTATGGTCAGGTTTCCTGCCATGGCCCTGATGTCGAATTACTTTAATTCACCCCTTTTCACCACTGTCAATGAAGACTTCAGAATTCATGGCCTAAATGGTAAATGCTACCACACAACACAGTTTTAAAAACCCAAATTTACTGACTTTAGACTTTAGTCAATCAGTGTTAGTCCACTGAATGTTTTCTTTGAGCAGTGTTACCTTGTTGAGTCTAAATTGAGCATCACGTGTGGAACTCTTCTCAAACTGCTTGTTCCAGCTTCCTTTGAAGTAGATTGCATTGACCAGCACCAGCCTGGTCATGCTGTCCACCACACCCTGGCCCAGCACGTCCTTAATTTTACCTGGCAAACCAAATTAACACGTATGTGAAGCAACGTCACACAACTGAAAGCATGTATGTGTGTTAAAGTTTAAGTGTTTAAAAGTAGCAAGCTCAGTTTCCCCATTACAGAATTTTGTGAAATCATATTTATTAGACCAGAAAAGTCTTGGAAATAGAACTTAGCCTTTCAAAATGAAATCAATTGTGCACCACCATTTGAAAAACTTTTGAACTCATAGCATTGCAAGGCCATGATAGTTTGCATGTCAATGTGCAATTTTGCCAGTCTGGAAATCCAGCTGTTTCTGCCTACGCAAAAGAGACTGACGCAGGACTGTGATTTACATTAATGTGGTCTTGGTTCTTCAATACATTTCCATTGAATGAAGGGGGCATGCAGGTCTATTAACATACTAATAGGTGTGTATGTTAGTGTGTATGATCCACCTTGTGTCTGCTTCTCCACCCAGCTATTGATGTGGACCCTGGCTGACTCTGAGCTGGTTTTGAAGTCCAAAGGCTCCAGCTCTGTTTTGTAGTGCTTCTTGGTTTTTCCTAAGAAATCCTGGAACCATCAACACATTTACCAGTTCTGATCACACAAAATAAATAAATAATATATTTGCTTAACTTGGAGTTAGTTTTTACAACCAGAAAAGTATTTTCACAATCATTGCTGTACTTGTTTGAATGCTGGCCACTCTTATTTGTTATTTCTTCTTACACAGCTTTTAGATTCCTGTCTGTGCTTCTCATTCACTCCAGCCCGACCACTCATATGCAAACAAAACCACACCTACTTATGGCAATGCAAACACACATGCTGAAACATACACATACCTCGATAAACTGGTAGGACCGCTCTCCGTACAGCCTGTTAGCAACACTGAGGGCATACGGAGCGTCTGCCTTGTTGAGCTCGCTCAGCAGTTGGGCAAAGCTAACGTGGACATCATCCTGTAAATTCTGGGTTTTCAGAGACTGTGGAAAAAGCAGACAAGTGATGTTAGAGACACAATGAGCAAGTGACAGACCACTGTATTATAAACAGTGTATTAGACTGACCTGGTTGCCATCTTGCCAATTAAGTGATGAGACTATGCACAAAATAGCAAGGTTTTCCTGTTAACTTTGGTGTTTCATGCTATGTAGTTACAACACTCACTCAAAAATAAAACTGACATATTTGGGTGTAAATTTGTTTCTTTTAAATCCATTGGTCAAAAACAAACCTTCAAAAAGGTTAGGGGATCCAAGAATTCAGGATGGTATGTATTTGGCGAGTGTGCATCCAAATCAGGGAGACATAAACATTAAGTTTCCTTAGACAGTTACAATATTTGCTAAATTAGGTATTATCCAGATAAAAGAGTAGTTAACTTAATTTGTGTAAACTCTCAAACTTTTGACCGTCTAATAACAACGTGGTTTCCAGCAGGAGCTTATAGGAAATAATAAGTACACCAGGAAGAACCCATGAAAAGAAAAGTTTGGACTAAATTCTCCCTTGCATTGCCCACACACGTGACACACATTTTTAATGTGGTAATGATGATTTAACGAAGCAATTGAGTGATGACAATTAGTCGCTTGTCCTTCGCGGTCACAGTGCTTGTACTCAGCCAGGCCCTGATCCGGAGCCATCTTGTGGTTCTGGCGTATTCGACCTCAATACTGCCATCCTCCAGGAGATGCAACTGTTAGACACTCATCCTTCCCTCACCTGTTGACTGTTCAGGAAGGTGACAGGTTTCAGTGACTGCTTTCTAGCCTCCAGGGTAGCCAACCCACTCATGGAAATCCGTAAAGATAAGCACTTTGTGTGGGGTAAGCCAGGCAGGATGCAGAGCATAGTTTTACCTTTGTTTAATAGAAAGGTTTCTCTTATCTTTACAGATTTCCATGAGTGCTTTGGATTTCTTCCACGGACGGTGTCTTTCTTCACCTCCATTGTCAGTGAATGTTTTTGATAGCTGCTGTTTAATCTCTGACTCAAAGCTGTGATAAGACTGTACTGGTTGGGGACGGGTTTCGTCACCACCTGAGGTTGAGTTTGAACGTACACGACCATCTCACCTCCAGGACCTAAAGCAGTTCTGCAAATCACTTCATCTTGTAGCATTACATGGCAGGCAATTGATTGTTTTGGTTGGGAAAGTGAAAAGAACTTTGTTCCGGTTGCCGTCTCTGGTCAAGGGTGGGGGCAGCTCTCCAATGACTGGTACTGTTAGTTCAAAGAGCTTTAAACCGGTACTCCTATTGGTAGTCATGCCAACTCCTGGACTGTTGGGTAAATTACTGACATTGTCGATACCAATAGTCAATTTTTCCATTAAAGAAAGAACACAAGATAGTTTTTTCATTTTTGCTGATGCTGAAAAAAACCTTACACATTTACATTTATTCATTTAGCTGACACTTTTATCCAAAGCGACTTACAATTGCTATACATGTCTGAGGTCGCACGCCTCTGGAGCAACTAGGGGTTAAGTGTCTTGCTCAGGGACACATTGGCGAATTGAACCCGGGTCTCTCACACCAAAGACAGGTGTCTTATCCATTGCACCATCACCACGCCTGCAGTACTTCACTGCCCTTCATTCCTAAACTACTAGCTTCAGTGACATAGCTTGACATTGTCTCAGAGAGGTCCTGGGTTATCTTAATAATCATTTCAGAAGACACAATTTGTGGTGTTTTAATAGAGTGTATTTTCTGGTAAGAAATCTGCAATAATAATAAATAATAAAATTTTAGAAAGATTTAAGGTTATGAGCTTCACAAAATCAAGCTGAACCAGGAGCACCAACCTGCATTTCCATTAATGTTAATCTGTTCTTCTGTTCTGTGTGTGTGTATTTTACCTCTGACATCTGTGTGGCTGTGTTGCCCCTGGCCCCCAGCAACACCATAGCCAGGGCTGAAGAGATGCTGAAAGGGGAGAAGAAGACATTTGCAGTCTTGTCGTCATCACCCAGCTTGTTGAGCAAAGCCAGAGAGAAGAGGTGTTGGCCTTGGATAGAGGAGTTGGTGATGCCATTGTGTCTAAAAGAAGAGAGGCCAGAGCATTAGTTATTACATTACAAACCTAAAATAATGCTTTTATTTCTTCATCTGATTAGTTTCTCACTCTCATGTTGGGCCACAGAAGTTAATTTACAATTACAACGATTGTCTCAACGATAATTAACACAATTTCTAAACGTTAAGACTCAGTGCAGGAAACATTAAATATACCAAGAAGGGTTAATTCAATATTGTTTTGGTTTACCTACCCTAACAGTATTAGTAATAACAAAGTAGTAGTTGTTATCATTAGTAATTTATGGTTTTATTGAAATTATACTGCACCCTTGGTGGTGTGTAATTACCAGCAGATTGAGCCTACCGTTTAACCTGTAATTTAAAATTAATTTAAGAACCAATAAGCTAATAGCCTGAATCAAGTTACTGCTCTTACATCTTTGTATTCACCATAGACTGTATATAAAAAGGTATTCACACGAAAAAAAGAAGTGTTCATTGTATTGTACAGTAGTAACCATCTCAATTCTACGACAGTGCCACCTAGTGGTAAAGTACTAAAAACTTAATGATGGAGGATGGAACACAACAACAGCGCCTACAAACTAAATAATCATATCTCATTGTCACTAACGGAATGAGACTCTGTACTTACTGACAGACACTTTTCTTCTGGTCCTCAAATGATCAGGAGTCTTACCTTCACTGGAAGACTTTTGCTTGAAGCTTCAGCTTTATTATTTACAAACTGACACGCGCCGAAATCCTCAGATGAGCTTCCGCATTTTCATTCTAAGGAAGCCGAACAGACAAAAGTACATTTACTCCCTTTTAACAAATAAACAAATCTAACTTTAGGAAATAGTAGAAATCTGAGAGGAAAGGGCATCACTTATGATTAGGCTACTTAAAATATATAATAAAAAAAAATCATGTTTGTAACCCAAAGCAAGGAGAAAATGTTTTCATCTATGGGTGAATTCGTCACCCCAAACGCCACGCAGTACCTTCCAGCTTGCAAGATCCTTTCATTTCGGGTATAGGCCTATGTGCATACAGTATCTGCACCCACTCCTTACTGATCATAAATTGTTTAGCTCCAGTGAAGATGGTGTCATTGAATAAACGTTTATGTTGTTTTTTTACATAAATCAGTATGTCTTTAGAAAGTACACAAATGTTGAGTCTGTGTAGTGGAACTTCTGATCTGAAATTTGAAAAATGTTAAAATTAAATTAATTTGTAATGAGAAATGCTTTGATCTGAAACGTAAAGCTTAAAGTGATTTTTGACCAGTAGGGACAGAAACCCAAAATAAACTCAAGAATAGTTCTTGATAGCGTACTGAATTGGCATATATTATAATACATGCCCAATTTGGAAGTGTAATATTTACCAGCATTTTATGTCAAATATGGGGTCTCTTTTGTTAACTTAATGTTTCCCTTTCTTGCAGCTACTCAGAGTAATCGGATCATTAGTATACAAAATACAGTACTGCAAAATGTAGCTTAAAATATGCTGCAGAGCACACAGTATTTTAACACACAGAATGACATTAAGCCAGTGATGATTATAAAACAGATGTTCTACCCTCTTTCCTTCATTTCCTTCATCTTTATTTAATGGTCAGTAAGGACTGAATGAAATCAATCAGTCATGAATTACATTTGCTAAATGAGTAGTTTGTCTTTCTATCAATATTAGATTTCCATCAAATTTCATGTTGAGATTGACCATGAAGCTGGGTCTTCATCCACAGTGGATACCGATAAAGGAGCAGAGGCAGGGGAATAGATTTGTGAGCTTTCTCTACACAACTAGATTGAGTATACAGAGCTTATATGTTATGTATGTGTGGCAAACTCTTCATACTGTATTTAGTATATCATACTTGCAGCAACTTCCAGAGCAGATGATTATTATTAACAAACACATGTGTCACTTTGACAGTTCCACAGGCAGCAGCTTTCTCTACTGGCCGTACTGGGGGAATTCAACACAAACTGTATTGCAACAAGGAATTTAAGAAAAAATAAATAAAACAAGGCACAGTGTTTTCAAACCACCCCCCTTTATTCCATTTATGCGGGCATAAGGAGGTCCTCCTTCCTTCTGCTGTCATTACTCGCTGTTCACAAAGATCACAGATGACAGTTAGTTGAATAAGTCTGTTTATAGCATGAGTCAGCGCTGGTGATAATCTGACTGATGTGTTGCCACACTGTGGGACCAACTGTCCATTCTGTCTATTGAGCTACAGATTCCTGTCGGTGCTTTTATCATCTTTAGAAAGGCGTGTGGACTCCAATGACCGAGTGTACTTCGTCAACCAAAACACCAAGACAATGCAGTGAGAAGACCCCTGAACCCAGGAGTGAGCTCAGTGCCACAAAACCACTATAGAAATAAAAATGGTACAAATAATCTGAGCAACTATAGAGATACCTGCTGGTATCCCTGGCTGGTAATAACTGATCTAAAATAAAGTTAAAGGAATGAACTGAAGAAGAAACAACATTCATAGGTATTATTCAGTCCCAGAGATTTTAAAGTAAAATGCTGAATGTGATGGTATTCAGTAGGATGCAGTGTTAAAATTAAATGATATATGTGCCCAGGGGCAACTAGCCAGTTGAAAGGTTACTGAGCATTACCTGGTGATTCACAAACTAGATAAGCAGGGCACAGCTGACCCTGAGTCATACACACATGCACAACACACAATCAAGCTTGTTCACTTACAGAGACACAAACTGCTATATAGAAATGTCTCAGGAAAGCCACTCAACCATAACTACTGTCTCTCTCAAGTTTTTGGCACAAACACATGCATCCCGCATCCTCGCCACACATACATACATGTTATTAATATTACAGACACAATCAATCCTGTGGAAAAGTGCTTGTAATCATGCTCAGAACCTACAGGACTAAAGTGAATGCTCTAATAGTTTCCATGTGAGATTAGGGGGAGTAAAGTGAGATTATGGAGCCACTGCCAGCACTGTTTGTATTGGGTTGCGTTCATGCTCCAGTTGACTGATTCATCTGCTTACAGCAATAATTATTTTGAAGGAAGAGTCAGGTCCTTTTAAATCACGTCTCATGGCATGTACTTTGGAATCGTGGCTAAAGCTGACAGCAGCTTCTAGAGAACAGTATGCTTCTGGAGCTTCTGCTTGCTGAACAGTAGATAATATCCTGCTCTATAATCACATTCTAGTTAAGGTATTCAGTATTACAGGGGTTGGACAATGAAACTGAGACGCCTCTCATTTTAGTGTGGGAGGTTTCATGGCTAAATTGGACCAGCCTGGTGGCCAATCTTCATTAATTGCACATTGAACCAATAAGAGCAGACTGTGAAGGTCCAATTAGCAGGGTAAGAGCACAGTTTTGCTCAAAATATTGCAATGCACACAACATTATGGGTGACATACCAGAGTTCAAAAGAGGACAAATTGTTGGTGCACGTCTTGCTGGCGCATCTGTGACCAAGACAGCAAGTCTTTGTGATGTATCAAGAGCCACGGTATCCAGGGTAATGTCAGCATACCACCAAGAAGGACGAACCACATCCAACAGGATTAACTGTGGACGCAAGAGGAAGCTGTCTGAAAGGGATGTTCGGGTGCTAACCCGGATTGTATCCAAAAAACATAAAACCACGGCTGCCCAAATCACGGCAGAATTAAATGTGCACCTCAACTCTCCTGTTTCCACCAAAACTGTCCGTCGGGAGCTCCACGGGTCAATATACACGGCCGGGCTGCTATAGCCAAACCTTTGGTCACTCGTGCCAATGCCAAACGTCGGTTTCAATGGTGCAAGGAGCGCAAATCTTGGGATGTGGACAATGTGAAACATGTATTGTTCTCTGATGAGTCCGCCTTCACTGTTTTCCCCACATCCGGGAGAGTTACGGTGTGGAGAAGCCCCAAAGAAGCGTACCACCCAGACTGTTGCATGCCCAGAGTGAAGCATGGGGGTGGATCAGTGATGGTTTGGGCTGCCATATCATGGCATTCCCTTGGCCCCATACTTGTGCTAGATGGGCGCGTCACTGCCAAGGACTACCGAACCATTCTGGAGGACCATGTGCATCCAATGGTTCAAACATTGTATCCTGAAGGAGGTGCCGTGTATCAGGATGACAATGCACCAATACACACAGCAAGACTGGTGAAAGATTGGTTTGATGAACATGAAAGTGAAGTTGAACATCTCCCATGGCCTGCACAGTCACCAGATCTAAATATTATTGAGCCACTTTGGGGTGTTTTGGAGGAGCGAGTCAGGAAACATTTTCCTCCACCAGCATCACGTCGTGACCTGGCCACTATCCTGCAAGAAGAATGGCTTAAAATCCCTCTGACCACTGTGCAGGACTTGTATATGTCATTCCCAAGATGAATTGACGCTGTATTGGCCGCAAAAGGAGGCCCTACACCATACTAATAAATTATTGTGGTCTAAAACCAGGTGTTTCAGTTTCATTGTCCAATCCCTGTAGTTCCACTGTAGCGAAATACACAATATTATTAGAGTTGTTCGCAGGTATGCTTTTAGTTTCCATTTCATTGTATTCATTATTGGACAGAGTTGAATATCTGTCTGTATATCACAGATTATGGTACATTTGTTATGACTTTGACCAACTGTGAAGGGCAACAAAAGACAGCAAAATCAACAAGCAATTTAAACTACTCATTTTTCAAACACTCAAACATTTTACATTATTGGATTCCTGTATGAACAGATGTTAACAAACTAACTTTCAACATACTGGATAAGTATTGAATTCAACTGAAAATTCTGATTTCTGATGTGACTTTGTCACTCAGAAAATGATACCGTATAAATCTGCTTTCTGGTTAAATAAGAACGCAATTAAGTACTAGGGAGACTGATATTTAACAAAAACAATTTATTCTTCAACATACATTCATAGTCCATTATCTTCTTCCGTCTATCTCTACAATGACTGAATGTTATTCCACCTTCAGTCTCTTTGGAGTTTGTGCTGGTTTGTAATGGGATACGATCTGAATCAAGATGGACGAGTTGATGATCAAGAAAAGCAATCCCGCAAGCCAGATCAACAAGAAGGTGTTGTAGCCTTCAAACTCCAGGAAGTAGGCTGGGCCCAACCAGATGCCCTGACAGTAGAGAAAAAAAAGGTTAGTTATAGTTACTTCATCCAAAGGATCGCAAAACAAGTTCAGTTAGTCTACTGTTTAAATATAAGGTTAACAAAAGACCATTAACAGCACTCAACAGTGACTCAAAGGCTACAATGCATCTACTACTTAACATGCACCATTTTAAATTAGAGCCCGACTGATATATCGGCCGGCCAATATATGTTAGCGGTGAGTCAGTCCTTTGTGATGTTAATTACATAACTTAAAAACATTCATGACTTGCTAACCCTCCTGTTTCTCATGCCCTCTCCTGGCTTCCTCCAGTTTTAGCAAACAGTCATCATTTGTCCCTAGTTAATAACTTCTAAATATTTTTTGAAATCACGTAACATTACAGCAGCTAATGCTGCCCGTTGCTAAATTAGCCACAAAGCTAATGCTGTGTTTATTAGTGGAGGAGCGCTAACGTTAATGAACCGTAAACAAGAGTTTAACCGCCTGTCTACAGTTAGTCAGCGTGTCTGAAATTATTAAACCAGAGCAGACATGTAAATAAACATGAGCTGAACAAGAATCTAACACGGCTTCTTGCCAGACAAAGTTATCTAACGTTTGCTCCTCTTTGTGTGACGTTGTAGATGTGAAACGTAGTCAGAGCCGTGACGGCTCTGGTTATAGTTATAATGTTAGTTAAATGAAATCTCAAAGATGCAAGTCCTCCTTGTAGACAGTCATGTAGTATTAGATGCATTCGTCAGCAAGTCACTGTAACGTTGTCGTAGATGGCATGTTTTAGAGCCAGCTGGTTGCTGAGAGATGGTTTCTCGTAGCTTTGGATATTATTAAAGAGTGCTAGTACAGGGATAAACTAGATGTGAATATGCTACAGTGAATGTAGTTATTAAGGCAGATTATGTGTAAGGAAAAATACTAGTAATATCGGCATCAACCCCCAAAAACCCATTCTATTTTATATCCTGTATAATTAATGCCATTTTGTTATGATATTAACATTTTGTTAACACGGTGCATATTGAAGTCACTGTAACTCAAAATGTGATCAATTTAATTACCTGTCCAGCAAACCAGAGGAGCAGCAGTCCCACTCCCTGTTTTAGTGACAGACTCAGGTGAGGGATGACCAGAGGAAGAAGACATAGGTACCACAGGAAGTACTATGAAAGGATAACAAGCAACATTGTTAAAGGCTGTGTGACGTGTGTGAGCTAAAGCTAGACAATATTATTATACACATGGTATTTTACACTATGTTAAAATTCACCTTATGTGTGGCTGCAGGATAAGCTGGAGGCCAAAACAAATGAACATCTCATGGGTGTGAGTCAGTTCTAATACTCAAAACCAGCTGTCAGAATGTGGGTGGGGTATTCAAATGATGATGTAAACAACATAAATACATTTCTTCTTAATTTGGATCCTATTCAACAAAACTGTTTGTTTTTAGAGCTCTTCTCAATCCTGAAAGTAATTTGGATGATTGACAGGGGAAACTGAAAAAACAGAGGGGTGAAAGATGGGCCTAATATTCTCTTGAGCTTGAGCTCTTGAATTGCAGCTGATAATGCATCATCTAATCTCTACTTAGACTCTGTTTGTTGATGCTGGTTTATGTACCTGTGAAGTGCAGACTTTGTTGAAAGAGACAAAGATGGCGGTGTGCAGGAAACAGCAGAAGGCCAGGTCAGAGTGAAAGGCCCATGATGCTACCAACAGCAGGATGAGCTGTGGCAGGAATGCTGCTAGGCCAAGCCACTGGCTCCACCTGCTGTCTGCACCAATAAAAGACAAAAGAATCTTGACCAGGCTTTAAAAGTGGCCTCCCCTCCTGTAAGTTTAATCAATAAGCACTTCATCGCTGCTGACCAGAAGCAGTGTACTTCTTCACATGAGCTAGAACTTTATGCTGGTCTTTGCTGTGTAGTTCTGTCTGCAGCAAGGTGTCACACTACGAGGCTACAAATGACTGAATGGTTAAATACCTGCTGTGAGGTAGAGCATATAGAAGTATGGAGAGAAGTTGTGTCTGATGTCCCTTCTGGTCAGATGGTACAAGTAGGTTTCATGAAGAAACTCCCAACCATACCTGACGATACAGGAGAGAGTCACATGATTTGACATTTCGTTCAACATCATTTAACGTTTGTGTGTTTTATCAGGTAAGGGACAACAGAACCAGGACATGTGTGCTGTTTGGGGAAATGTTACTCCATGCTCAAAACTAGCTGTGTAGGGTTAAACAGTAACTGCAAACATCACAGGCAATGAAAACATTTTACTATGTGTTTGTGTTATTTCTTTGTTCACCTCACATGTAATAGAAGAGTGCTGTGAGCATACAGAAGACTCCTCCGGCAACACCTGCAAAAAGGAACAACCTTCGGTTGAGGAAACTTCCCATAAACCCAATGAGCCTCCTCCACCCCTTTTTGTCCTCTTCTGATCCGGTCTCTAGTGTGCGCAGGGTCAGAACGATGGGCAGAGCATATGTAATGGGGTAGATCTTCATATGGACAGACAGACCATACAGTATGGCTGCCCACATCAGACACTGGGCTAGAGGGGAAACAGGTCAAAGTATTAGCAGAGGAGCTGTGTGTGTCTCTAACATTCAATTACAAAATAAGCAAAATACACATTATTTTACAGAAATGTCACAATACACACACACACAAACAGACCCTTACCTTCCATACAGAGTAACGTTCCCAGCACCAGGGCTGCCAAGATTGACTCAGCATTCCCTCGGCTGGATACTCCCATGGGCAGTGGGTTCAGGAGCCACAGAGAACAAACACGACATGCAGTCTGAACATAAATCCCCCCAAAACACAATGTTATTTGCATTACCAAGACACCTTTAAACTCTGTTGTTTTACAGGACAAAACAAACGAGGTATGCAGCTATAGTCAGCAATTATTAATAAACTCTGCTGATAGAGGATTCTGGTCCATAAGGAGCAGATTGTCTTAAAACATACCTCAGGGCCCAGACCTCTCAGGCGGAGGATTCTGTAGATGAGCAGACCTGACAGCACATCACAAACAATGAAGAGGATCTTGCCAAACACGTTGCTGAGATAGATGTTAGGGGTGAGCAGCCAGGCAAGGAGAGGGTGTAGCGGTAGGTTGATCTGTTGTATGGGGACTGCCCCTGTGCAGGATTTTCCCACATTGAAATTATGTCGTACAGTACACAAATATTAGCAACAGTATACTTAAAGTATCAAAAGCAAAAGTACTCACTATGAAGTGTTTTATTATAATATGATTGGGTCATTATTGATGCATTAAAATGCAATGAGTAGTAGTACTTTGGTGTAGCTAGCTGGTCAAGGTGGAGCCAGTTTTGACTGCGTCGTATTGGGTAGTTGTATTAATGCAATGAATAATATTTTATGAATTCATATAGTGGAATATATAAGTTTTATTTAAGGTTGCAGTGTTAGTTACCTCAGTTATGAATCTTGCAGCATCTGTGAACACATGGTAGTCAATGTCAGTGTACTTCACCGCCATAGTCCTATCCTGGTAGTCTCCATAAGCGACCAGGGCCAGTCGTATAGCGAAGGAAGCCGTGAAAAGCACATGCTTCTCTGTGAGCTGGGTTATTAGCCTCTCCATCAGCAAACCAAGCAGGGAAAACCAGATTAGCAGGCTACAGTTCGAGCAAGGTTAGCTAGTTTGTCGTCTCTCCGAGTTGGAATACGTTAGCCAAACACTGGCCATCTCAGCTTGCCTTTAACGTACGGAGAGGTCTGGTAATAATACCGTTCATCATGTTTTGTTAATAAGCGATTCGTTTTTGAATATCCATACTTCAAACATGACAGCTAGGAAGTTATCCGGAAGTGCGTTGTCTAACTTTCTCTTCTTTTTGGACTTATGCTCAGGGCACCAACACAGAGATGCATTATCACCACCTACTGGGCTGGAGGAAGACTTTAATTAAACCGTCGCTGTGAAAGATCACTTCTCTCCCTCTGTGTTGTATTTAACACACCATACATGTGGTTTCACTGCTCTGGTATGCAGCAGATGAGGTTATCTGAAAACGTTGTACAGGCAGATTATATTCAGGTCAGACAAGACACTTGTGGCTGCATTCCCTTAAACATATAATTTATATTATTAGATATTTATGCTTTGAAAGTGTAACAGCCCCAGTTTTAGGGGTTCAGCGTTGCTGTATTTTGTATAACATGTATTATTCTTGTACTCCCAGGAAAGAAAAGTAGAAATTGGAGAGTAAAAGTAGTATTAATATAATGTAATATACTTATTCTTCCTTACATGTAAGTAATATCTATGGAATTAATAAAAGCATCATACTGCTGTTAGTTTACATTAAACATTAACAGTAAGTAATATGATTTGAATATGAAGACTTCTCACAGTAGTATTATTTGAATGAACTGCAAGTAATTTTATTACACGTGGCTGAACCAAATCTGAGAAAATATCAATAAAGACAAATGTAATTTAAAAAAAAGTGACACACAATATTTGCAAACCACACACACTTTTATTCCATGAGAAATAGGATACATAAAAAGGACCAGGTCAAACCTTCATGTAAGCTCATGTAGTCTATATTTATGTTATGCATAATGGTACAATTACATATCTGTGCTTTGCTCAGTTACAAATCACTATGGATATATCTATCGGACAATGTGATTTCATCACATTATTCTCTTTGGTTTATTGAATATCTAAAACAAAGAAATATGAAAATATAGATGTAGCATGTAATGTAGAAAAAAAGTTGCAACAGTCACACCTTCGTATGGTATTAAAGTACACTTGATGTCCGTGCTAGTGTTTGAAGAGGCATTATAGACATTCTGATAAAGGTAAACTCTTTCAAAGGGTGTAAGGTATACGATAAGATAAACTAACTAATAAACTCTAATGGTATAGCTAAACTAGGGTGTGAGTGTGCAGCAAACAGGACCATACATGTATTACAGACAGGGTAAACCAGATCCTAAAGATGACATCAGGTGCAAAAGATAAACAGTGCAAAAACCTAATGTTCAGTAAGGCACAGGATAAAATATAGGACGGGAACTCAGAGTGTGATTAGCTATAGGAAACTAAAGTAGTGATTCACAACATCTTCCAGTAATACCAAAAAACTTTTAGACTGTTGCAATATATGTATTGTAACTCCCCCCCCCTCCACTTGAGAAACAACACTGCTCTGAACAACGAAGTGTTCACTTGGGGGAGCAGTATCGGCCAGCAAAGAGAATGCTCATGGAGGGTTATGTCGGATGAAGAAGAGGAAGGGGTGGTCTGCGATGAACCTGGCTGTAGGCAAAGCACAGCGCAGCATCATGATTGCAGCAGTGGCAGCTGCAGCCTCAGTTCCCTCCTCGTTCACCTCCACGAAAGCCTTGTGGACGACTTTTGACAGTACTAGGTCATTGGCGGGAGACATGCCTGTCAGCAGAGGAGAAGGAAAGAGAATATTTTAAATAACTATAATGCCTTGTCTCACCCTACATGACAGAAATGTAGAGCACACCGATTTAATAGAACCTCTGTATTGACTTGTTGCTCCTTTGAACTGACAGGAGCCAGTTCAGCTTTTGGTCCCTGTTCTTTAAATGATGATGAATATATGTGAAATGTTCCAGACACATGTCCTACCAGAGAAGTCACTCGAAGCCATGTCGAAGGCATCCACCATGCCCATGCTGATCAGGACATTCTTCATGTCATACTTCTCCTCCATCTTGAATCGAGGCAGCCCCACCTGGACCTCAATGTTATCCATCATGTCTGGGCGCGTCCACTCCACAAAGTTCTCATAGGTCAGCGTCTTCTCCAGCTGGGGGTGGACACAAAAACAGTTATTAGGTTGTCTGCATCTTGTTCGTTTCTTTATGTGTGCCAGTGTGTATGTGTGTGTGTCTCTGTGTCCTACCTTCTCCAGACCTGTTGTACTGTCCTCGAATTCATTTGGTAGGAAGATGAGCATGCTGAGCTCCTTTCCATTGTACGGCATCTCTAGGATCTGTCCAACAGAAGGTTTCAAACATACAGCAAATATGTTCTGTTTGGTTATTTGTGTGTTTTACCAGGATAGTTTACGTGATTACATGCAACACACACAACTCTTGTAAGGTAGTTCATAGTTATGGTAAAAAAAAGAAAGAAAGAAAAGAAAGCTGGATCAAAACCAAAATCTTATCAAATCTTTGAAATCTAATTAAGTCCCGCTTAACTTCATTATCAAACAATGACTGGTGATGAATAGATGATTGGTGATTAGTTGCCTGACCAGTTAACAGCTGGTTGACTGACATACCATATTAATCAATTAACTAACTGATTTGCCTGATTACCTGGCAGTTGGCTTCGGGATGTAGGTGAGAGGGAACTTAGTTTTCTGATACATCATCTTCACTGGCTTAGTGTCATTCTGAAAACAGCAAATAGAAAAAAACCTGAGCTTGAAGAGAAACTCACCACCAGCTGAAATCTTCCACATCCCCTTGATGCAGTGATACATAAGTGTACAGCAGGGTGTGTTCAGTAGAATGTGACATCATTGTTGGGGGTGCACAGAGGTGCAACATACTTGACATGGCAGCAAATCACTGATTTTAAGTCTAGTATTAAGTTATTTTAACATATTCAGCATATTTTAAAAGTATCAAAGCTTGCTGTTAATCTTTTTCAATGTTCCTGTTATCTACTTAATCACTTAGTGCAGCTCCAATGTTTTGTTGACCAGTTTAAAGGTAAATCACTTTTTATGAGAAGTCCAATCTCCAATCCTTTTTACTTTGGTGAAGCATTTGTCAATAAACAAAGCAGTATCTATTTTGTGGTACCACTATATAGGTGTGTCTACAGACTAAAACTTACTTAAGCCACAAACATATTCTTACACTTAGTGGTCTGAGAAAAGGTGTCTTCTACACCAAGTGGAATCATCATGATTTAGTTTTTACTGGAGCATAGCAAATCATGATTAACACTCGATGTTTAAAAAAAACAAAAAACAATAGAACAATATTTCATACAAAAGTGTCTGACAAATGACCTTTTATTAAGTCATCAGATTTCACCCTCTTTGACCACAATTTCCACATTTCCTATGGTCAGATTTGCTGCCATGGCCCTGATGAGGAATCCTTTAATTCACCTGTTTTCACTACTTTCAGTGAAGAAGTCAGAATTCATGGCCTAAATGGTAAATGCTACTGTGCAATAGTTTTAAAAACCCTAGTCAAAAAAAAAATTTACAGACTAACTTGTCAATCAGTGTTAGTCCACTGAATGTTTTCTTTGAGCAGTGTTACCTTGTTGAGTCTAAATGGCATCATGTGTGGAACTCTTCTCAAACTGCTTGTTCCAGTTTCCTTTGAAGTAGATTGCATTGACCAGCACCAGCCTGGTCATGCTGTCCACCACACCGTGGCCCAGCACGTCCTTAATTTTACCTGGCAAACCAAATTGATACATATGTGAAACACTGTCACGTCTGAAGTGTTTAAAAATGGCTAGCTCAGTTTCCCCATTACAGAATTTTGTGAAATCATATTTATTAGACCAGAAAAGTCTTGGAAATAGAACTCAGCCTTTCAAAATGAAATCAATTGTGCACCACCATTTGAAAAACTTTTGAACTCATAGCATTGAAAGGCCATGATAGTTTGCATGTCAATGTGCAATTTTGCCAGTCTGGAAATCCAGCTGTTTCTGCCTACGCAAAAGAGACTGACGCAGGACTGTGATTTACATTAATGTGGTCTTGGTTCTTCAATACATTTCCATTGAATGAAGGGGGCATGCAGGTCTATTAACATACTAATGCGTGAGTAGGTTAGTGTGTATGATCCACCTTGTGTCTGCTTCTCCACCCAGCTATTGATGTGGACCCTGGCTGACTCTGAGTTGGTTTTGAAGTCCAAAGGCTCCAGCTCTGCTTTGTAGTGCTTCTTGGTTTTTCCTAAGAAATCCTGGAACCATCAACACATTTACCAGTTCTGATCACACAAAAAAAATAATATACATACACTTAACTTGGATTTTAAAGTCTTTACAGCCAGAAAAGTATTTTCACAATCACTGCTCTATTTGTTTGAATGCTGGGAACTCCCTTATTCGTTATTTCACAGCTTTTAGATTCCTGTCTGTGCTTCTCATTCACTCCAGCCCGACCACTCATATGCAAACAAAACCACACCTACTTATGGCAATGCAAACACACGCTGAAACATACACGTACCTCAATAAACTGGTAGGACTGCTCTCCGTACAGCCTGTTAGCAACACTGAGGGCATACGGAGCACCTGCCTTGTTGAGCTCGCTCAGCAGTTGGGCAAAGCTCACGTGAACATCATCCTGTAAATTCTGGGTTTTCAGAGACTGTGGAAAAAGCAGACAAGTGATGTTAGAGACACAATGAGCAAGTGACAGACCACTGTATTATAAACAGTGTATTAGACTGACCTGGTTGCCATCTTGCCAATTAAGTGATGAGACTATAGACAAAATATGCAAGGTTTTCCTGTTGACTTTGGTTAACTATGCTATGCAGTTATGTACAGTATGTTGTATTGTGTTCGGTAACTACAGTATGCAGTCGCTCAAAAGTAAAGCCTGACATATTTGGCTATAAATCTCTTTTAAATCAATTGGTCATGAAACAAAAAGTCAAACAGGTCAGTTATTTAAAACGCAAATTAAATCAGCATGGAACCTAGTTTAACAAATAGATGGGGTCATAATGATCTATTGGGAAAATGCACACTTAATGGATAAGGTGATCCTTAAAGTTGAAGGCTTTCAGTAATTAATTATTCTCTACATCCTGTACACACTGTATCCGAGAACAGATTATCTCATTTATATGCCAGCGTTAATGCACAACATCCCAACACAAACTGAAAACATGGCAAAAGTAGAGGGAACACGTTAACTGACTTTAAAGAACCCATAGAAATGCTGCCCAAGCTTTGGCGAGCCTTTCCAGAAATGACACATACACGCCATCCCTCCACCATGTTGTTATTTGCATGGTATCTTCAAAAACACATAAACCATCATCTTCCGCAGACAACGTTTGCTAAATTTGGTAGTAGCCTGCATACAAGAGTACATACAATCTCCTAGAATATTGGCAATACACACACGGAAACAACTTAATCTGTGTGCACTCCGTTTTCCTAATGCACTTTGTTGTCAAAATTTCAAACTTGACAGTTACGTCTAATCACACTGTGGTTTCCAGCAGCTGCTTATTGGAGATAAAAAGCACACCAGAAAGAAACCATAAAAGAAATGGTCACCAATTCAGGTCAGTACAGCAACAACGGGAGACCTGCAGAGGGAAAACAAGTGTGAAATTGTCTCAGGAACCACTGGCTCTTGTTTCCAAGGATCCCCTCACCACATGACACCACCCAGACAGTTAGTAAAATGCCCCTCAGTTAGTTTAGCGCTCCTGTACTGTTGGTTTTTGTTACCACCTTCAGATTTGGTGGCAGTCTGGACTGGGCCTGCTGCTGCGTTTGCATGTGGGGTGCTCCTGCATGCCGATGCTTCTCTGCCTTAGTGAAGCTGAGGACCTAGGGATGGTAGTGTTCACGGTTAAGTTAAACCTCGTGTGTCTCTGGTTGTGTACAGGAAGTTATAATATCATCCTGGCAGTGATGTGCGCCGGGTTGAGTTGTAATCCACAGGCCTCGTACAGTACACCACCCTTAGATTTGGAAGGCTGATCAAAATTATACCAACAGCTGATCAGAGAGGAGTGAGTAAATCATGTTTTCCTCAATAAAACACCTTTATGCAGTTGTGAGATAAACTTCTCTCAGCACAAAGATGTTACATATTATCTCAGAATACATGGGGTTAACAACACACACAATATTCACCTGTGAATGTACATAACATTTCCTACACACATTTGCTGAATTATGTTACCTAGAAAGTTGATGAGTGTAATTGCATTGGCATCTTTAGTCAACCAGTGTGCCTTGGGAAAGGTGCACCAGCTGGCAGAGAGCCAAAAGTGAAGAGAAAATTAATTGGACTGCCAATTTTGACAGTTAAAGTCAATCTACTGATTGACCTTGATTTACATGGTTTGTTATTTTGTTGTTGCACTTTGAGTAGTTGGTTATGACCTCACTTCTCAATGGCAATTTATTCTTGTGAAGTTATAGGCCTGCATTGTTTAGACCAGACTAACTGGGGCTTCTTGTACACTAGGGGGTACTTCTAAAATTGCCAGATGTACCTGGAAAAATTGACAGATTGCAGTAGCTTAAAGTAAATGACAGAATAGAGATTAAAATTAAACTGAAAAAACAAATTTACATGTCAAGTCATTTGTAAGATGTCAATGCTACATATTGCGATTGAGTGCGTGAAAACTAGTTAGCAAGCGAGACATCCAACAGCTGTCAACAGTAATGGATAATTAGTTGAAATGGTTGGCTTAAACTAATGAATAAACTGTTCACATAGTTCAGTAAGTGCAATAGATAAATGGTTGAAATAGTTAGCTAAAAGTAATGGAAAGATAAAAGTAAGGGATCAATGGGTGAAAAGCGTTAGCATACAAATGCAAACTTGACCAATCTGTCCTTAACACTGACAGCTCGATTGTATGAAAAAACAGCTCAACCAATATCTGCTTTTATTGAATTAATGGGGTTAAATACTGTGAGTTTAAAATAAATTTAAAAAATCACCACATTTTGGAACATGACAGCTGGTGTGGATGAAAGGGTACTTTAGATCACTAGACGGGGCTGTGGAGGCACTTCAGACAAAAAAAAAAATAAATAAAAAATATTAGACTAATAAATAATAATCAAAAGGCATCTTAGTTGTAAAACTGAAGCGCTATTTCAGAAATATTTTAGATAACCTTATTTAAATAACTTAACTGTAACAGGCTTCACTGGCCTACCAATATATTTTTATTGGCTTTCAACCTAAGATTCTCATGGCCTTATTTTGTGTTTTTTAATCGTAGAGTATGCACATTTCTAAAACATAACATTAATGGGTAACGAGAAGGTAAAAAACAAGATCTTACAAATTTCAGTAATGCCATTACATCCACATTTGTTATTTCCATCAACAGACTGCAGTATTTGTGGAGCAAATGTTGGCCAGCTGGCAAATGAACAAGTTACTATAAGTAGAAACCAGTTCACACAGTTGGACTTTCTGATAATTGGCTGATAAATCCTCACAGTTGCCCCACATCATGTCACCTTTGCCCTCTTTCATAAATTGACACAAATCACACACCCACTGTCTCTTACTCACCAAGTCATGCACACAGTTGAGTTTTATCACCACAGAGGCAGGATCACCCTATTTTGTTGACACACCATTAGAAGTACCTCCCATGAAAAACAATAAATCAGTTGGATTTCTGTCTTGGGGATAGTGCTGGTGTTGTTAGGTGGGTCTCTCTTACTGTGTAAGTAACAAAAAACCTGCTGTGTCTGGTAACACAGCAGGTTTCTCACAGAATTAACTTTACTGACACAGGTAATGACAGTGCCAATACCAATGTCAATACGTTCTTTGGTAGTTGTTGCAGCGTAGGTGCGGTTTAGCTGTAGTCATTGCATCATGCAGAAAGCTGAATGCTTCATCATTAATTTTACTACCTTCAGGAACAAACCCTGCCTTTTTGCACAAGCAATGAAAACAGGTTGTGTCACAGCTCCTTGCTTTGAACAGTGAACACTTTTATAAAAAGGAAATGCATGCTGTTACATATTTAACACCAACGTTGTCCCCGATCCTGTCAAGCAGCATGTTAAGAGATTACTGCAATAGATTAAGGGCACAAAAAACCCCAACATATTTTCCTTGCACTGTATGTATTAATGTAAAGCTTCACAATAAAAATTAACCTGCACATGCTGTGAATACAATTTTATTTTATTTTTCATTAGGGTCCAATACATCTAACATAGATAAACTGAAAACAGCAATCTAGTGTGTACCATAGCAATTGCTAATTTGCAACACCTGTCCCTAGAAGGGCTTTTAAAGAAATAAAACATGCTTTAAAATGGTATGTCGTAATCACTGTCATAAATCCATTATCTTCCACAACATTATCATTTCATATGACTGGAGGTGGGTGGGTTTAGGGTGAAGCTCTGCCCCTCCCACATTCTTATACAAGCCTGACCTAGCTGGGTGTGGCTTTGCTTTAGCAATCATTTTGAAATATGTCACCAAATGTTCTGATTTACACCATGTTAACTTCAACCTATCTCTACTGAGTGTACAGACTGACAAAACTGAAGGGGGATTTTACTGAAGACTCTAAACTTCATATCAACGTTTGTCATCTGTGTCTTATTCTGGCAATGATTAGATGTTTAATCTAAACTTTCCTGACTCTTTATCTTGTCTGAGGGGTCTTAGTCTCTTCAAGGTTTAAAAGTATAAATCAGTCCCTTATTGCATTAAGCAATGTGCAGTATCACTGTATATGCAACGTTCAAACATACATTAAGCTTTGCAAATGCATTTTCTTAAGGATACCCGTATTTGTGAGTTTAGTTATAGAGGACTACAAATATTCTTCCAGCTGGCATACATTCAGTGACTGATAAAACTTCTCACAGATGACACTCAGGCAGCCTGACAAGTGGGCATGCCTGCTGCACATAACAACATTTGTTCCATATTATGTATGACATTCCTAGTTACACAACACAGAGACGCCCCTCATAAAACCTAGCAAGAGTATGAACACAAGAGATGTTTGTCATTTTTGCTGATGCTGAAAGAAAAAAAATAAAATAAAAAAAAAGGGTGATTCATCCAGAATGAGGGCTTACACGCCTGCAGTACTTTCTCTCTGCCCTTCATTCCCAACCTACATTGTCTCAGAGAGGTGCTGGGTTACCTTTATGGTCATTTCAGAAGACACAGAGGTGGTTCTTTAATGGAGCAGATTTTATAGAACATCTGCACCATGGGGTCTACCAGATGGAAAAGGCAATAATACAGTCTAAGATGTGTAAGATTATAAGCTTCACAAATCCAAGCTGAACCAGGTCCACCAACTTTTACTTTTTTTTACTTTGTTACTTTTCACAAAGGCAGTGTGTGTGTGTGTGTACTGTACCTCTGACATCTGTGTGGCTGTGTTGCCCCTGGCCCCCAGCATCACCATAGACAGGGCTGAAGAGATGCTAAAAGGAGAGTAGAAGACATTTGCGGTTTTGTCATTACCACCCAGCTTGTTGAGCAAAGCCAGAGAGAAGGAGGTGTTGGCCTTGGATAGAGGAGTTGGTGATGCCATTGTGTCTAAAAAGAAGGGAGGGCAGAGCATTAGTGATTACATTACAAACTTAAAAGAAAGCTTTTATTTCTTCATCTGATTAGTTTCTCACTCTCTCATTGGGACAAGCGCCAAGTTAGTTAATTTGCAATTAAAAATACCTATTGTGGCAAATTTTTACAAACATTAAATTGACCTAGGAGGGTTGATTCAATATAATTTTTTAAACAATTGGTTCACCTATCCCAACCTTATTAGTAAAGAAGTTGTCTAGTAATTTAGGATTTTATTGAAATTATACTGCATCTTTGGTGGTGTGTATTCAAATTTATCAGCAGATTGTAAATATATTTACAAAAAAAACCTCATACATTAAAGATGATATTTAACTTCCAGATTTTGCAATGGACTCGGGAAGGAAAAACATCTGAAAGGTTAACTTCGCTCTGGGATTGCACAAGGAAACGACCAAGTTTGCTACATTACGCCTACTTCACTCTATACATAACGCCATACCATGACTCAATAAGGTTGCACGACTGTCAAACTTGTACTTTTCACCTGTAACATAATGCCTGTAGCCTTCTGTTTAACCTGTCATGTAAAATTGTTTTAACTGCTGTTACACCATCTATCTACAAACTAAATCAGATCTCATTGTCACAAACAGAATGAGACTCTGTACTTACTGACAGACACTTTTCTTGAGGTCTTCAAAAGATCAGATGTCTTTCCTTCACTGGAAGACTTCTGCTTGAAGCTTCAGCTTTGTATTATTTGCAAGCTGACACGCCCCGAAAATCATCAGATGAGCTTCCGCGTTCTCATATGTCATTGTACGGAAGCCGAACGGATACAACAACTTACTCGCTTTTTAGGTTATCTCAATACATTTTTATCAGAAAATGAATTGGATTGCGAACACATAATTTCTCCAGGTAGTTGTATTATAGGCCTACTAATTCAATGCTGCATCAGACTGGGCGACCGCTTGTTGGAAACTAATTTAGTTTAATTCTGCAAATTAAACATAATTCTAGTGAAGTCTAATACAATTTTGTTTTGATTATGGGATACAGCGAACCTTTCTCTATGTAGGGTCCAGGGTACCATTTTTCACCTCTGTCTTATGCCCGGTGTATATTAAAAAAACATAAAACACTGTGATATAAATGTTTTTCCTATGATGTTCTAACCTGATTCACACAGAAATTACAGTAGGCTTGTTTTTACTGACCACTGACTTACCATAATAACTTGCATATCGAAGGAATCTCTTACCTAAAAAGCAATTGGCGTAAAATGAATCAGAAATGATTCGCTGAGTTCATTTCATGGGAAACCTCAGCTCGCCAGCTTGGACCCTGTGTTTGACGTCTTATCTCTCTGTGTGCGGTAATCTGCGTCAGGAGATTTGATTAATTAAGGAAGATGCAGCAACTCTGCTGCGTGACATGTTTTTATGACAAATAATCAATTTAATTATTTATTATTATTAATGTTAAAAAGTAGTTTACATGATGGAGGGCTGAGGACGAATTGAGGAGTCTCATAGCCTTATAAAGCTGATGATACACGGAGCAACTTTTAGAGCCATGGTGCTGGGCAATGTTGCCGTCAATGGTAATGAGTAAAGATTACTACCGTAATCCCCTTCCCCCATCACTACACCGCCCTCCCCGCACCACCGCTATCCGTTCAAAACATAGTCGGACTTGCCACCAACAAGACTGCCCAGCAACATTGCTCAAAAAGTTGCCCCGTGTATCATCAGCTTAAGCGAAGTATTGCTTTGCAGTCTGGTGGTACGACAGTCTCTCCTGCCAGACAGCGGAAGATGTCAGGTAATCAAGCAAGTGGTCAGTCAGCCAATGTTTTAAATGACCAGGCAACAACTATAGGAAATCATTCAGTCATGATTGACCGTGAAGCTGTGTAGGGGAGACCGGGGCAATTGTAACAAGGGGCAATTGTAACATCTCAAATTGCACCAATCAGAAACAAGACAGAATCATGAAACTTATCATGCACGCTCTCTGTGACCATCTCTCTCTGCCTGCCGAAGGACAAGCCGATGATACATTCTTGACAATGTTTTTCAGCCAAGAGTCATTTTTGAGCTATGAAAGTAATTTTTTCATCTACAGTAATTTTCTCATAACCCTTAATGTCTATGAATTTAAATCTGTTTTTTTGATCATCATTCTGTTGTCTAACAGTTGATATCTTTGTCAAATATAAACTTCATTGTTTCTAGCCAGCAGGGTATGTTTGTCATGGAGGAGTTACAGTTGGGGTCAGTTGTAACACTGTGTTACAATTGCCCCCAAAACCAATTAAAATAGTTTTCGGCTTAGAAATAACATAAAAATATATAGTCTTTTTTCCTGATAATTTTTAGAAAAGTGTTGTGGTCAGTTTAAATATCTATATTATATAATATGTCTTTTGCAGCATAGTCCAATAGTTAAATCTTTGGCCTTTTCATTCTGGGAACCGGGTTGAATTAATTCCCAGCAAGAGCCAATTGCTCATGCTTTTAATATCTTCAGTGTCTACAAATGAGAAGTTGTCACAATGTTAAATACTGTAATAATAATCTATCAACATATTTATCAAGAGATCAACATTGTTTAGACTTTGGTTTGTAATAGTAGCATTGTATTGAAGCTCAATATAAAAAAGAATAGATGATAGCATCTTTCTAATAATGTTCAGTTTAAACATTAGTAGTAGGTTATAAATCATTCATGTATATGAATGATTTATAACCTACTTACTATGTATAATGGTTATCAATAGGCCTAATACTTATTGGCATAGTCCAGAGGTTCAAGTTTTTGCCTCTCAATTTGGGGATCCATTTTATAGGGATGTTACCTCTGATGATGTTTTGAGGGGCAACTCAGTGCTATGACATTTGTCATGTGTCCTTGTACCACTTAATAACAAGGGAGAAGTTTCAAGCGGTAATATCAATGGGTCTTAAATTGTTTTAATTATATCTATATTCTTGGTAGTTTATTTTGATCCTTGGTATCCATATGAAGGAATTATGTGTGTACAATCGCCCCTGCATGGGGGCAGATGTAACATTTTACATCTAGTGTTTGAATCAATATTGTGACTTTAACATTGCTTGTAAAAACATTTGATGACTGTTAACAAGTAAAACACAGGTACAAGTTACCTCTATAAAAACTGTATCCAATTAGTTCAAGAAGTTTTTGAGTTATAACCAAGAAACCAAAAATTGTTACAATTGCCCCCGGTCTCCCCTACTTCATCCACAGTGGGATACAGATAAAGGAGCAGAGGAAGGGAAATTTGTAAGCTTTCTCTATACAACTGGATTGAGTATAGTATGTATGTGTGCCATACTCTTCACAAACACATGTAGTGTATCATACTTGTAGCAACTTGCAGAGCACTTTTTTTTTACTACCACCTGTCACTTGGACAGTTCCACAGGCAGCAGCTCCCTCTACTGGTCATGCTGGGTCCAGCCTGAGGAAATATTCGGACATTCAGAGAACATGAAGCCTGAGGGAATTCAGCACAAATGTATTGCAGCACACGGTAGTCTTGTAGTCAAGACTGCCCAAACCGAGACCAAGTCAAGACCAACACTGCAGTTTATCAAGACCGAGACAAGACCAAGACTTTTAGGGGCAGAGACCAAGTCGAGACCAAGACCGAGGGAAGGCGAGACTGAGTCAAGACCAAGACCAGTTCCCCACATTACATGACACACAATAAAATGTGGAACGAGATCATAGGTACTTCTCAAACTGATCTGAAAGATCCACATTCCCATAAAAACATGTACAAACACTAAGAGCTGAAATCAACACAAGCATCTTTCTTCAACATTCCTTTTCCATGTTTAACATCGCAGTGATATAATAACACATTTTTAATTAGGGTTATTGGTTGAATTTGAAGCAATACGTTTTATATTCAATCAAAGTTAGGATGTTAACAAATAAATCAGATAATGCAAAAACAGTTTTTTATTTATATTCCCAAAGTTATGGACTGGTCTTGAAATAAAATCCCGAGTCCTCAACGTCCGAGACCAAGACAAGACCGAGTACCAATGCGGTTGAGTCAGAGACGAGACCAAGACCATCAAAAAGTGGTCTTAAGACCAGTCTTGAGTAGCTACTACAACACTAGCACACGGAATTATAAAATTAAACAAAACAAGGCACAAAGCATTTTCAAACTAATCCCCTTTATTCCATTATCCAGGCATTAGGATACATATTTTGGATTCATTAGCTGACAACCTCTTCTTTCAACATACTCATTTAGTAAACTACATCTGATGTGTAGATACAACAGCTCAACAGATGTCCTATTGCACCCGGTTGCATTTTGCAGTATGCAAGCCAACATGCTTTTCTGGCTATTCTAACCCACAATCCTCTGCACAGAATAAGTATGACCAAGAGGGTCAAAGTTCAAAGTGCAATGTTATGACAAAGCAGCTGCAGTATGTACTAAAAGTTAAAAGTATGCAATTTGAAAAGCAGCAATGGTCTTGACAAACTAATTCATTGCATTGGTGAAATGCATGAAGTGGACGCATATATTTAAACTGCTGGTTACATTCGTAAAACAAGGATTTATTTAAGGGAAAAAATACTACACACATTGATTCATAGCTACTCTTGATTCTGTTTGTTAAGGTAAAGGAAACTGGCTTGGTCTGCATTCCATGGCAGCAGTAAAATCCTAATGTAAACTCTCCTTTCTTTACTTCAGCTTCAGTATGTGCATATGCTAAATGTTACAGTTTAGTAAATTGATTTACTGTAAAAAAAATAAAATAGGTATTATAATTCAGTGTTTAAACGTGACATACAAGGCAATCTGCTTCTATTATAATATTCTCTTTGGTTTACTCAGTTTATCAGACAGATGTCAGATTTACATATTGTCTCTGGATAAAGAGGAGAACACCTCAAATTGTAAGACATTTAGATGGCCACAATATATTATAGGCTTAATTACAGGAAAAGACTATTTTTATTCATTTCGTTTGTTTTATGACATGATCAAATTTGAGGTTTAACACAAACCTCGAATAACAGACTGTAGGAAACAATTGCAACACTTGACAGATGAATGGATGAACAAAGAGACCAAAAAGAGACATCAAATGACCAAAAAGAGACACAAACAACCAAAAGATGTCTCTTTGAATCTGTAGGCTTATTAAGGAGGGACGGTGTGCCTTTTGTTGTCTCACAATCCATCCATGTCTATAGGACATACAGCATTTACTCAGGGCAGCAGTATCGGCCAGCAAAGAGAACACTCATGGTGGAGTTATGTCTGATGAAGAAGAGGAAGGGGTGGTCTGCGATGAAGGAGGTAGGAATCATTATAGCACAAGGCGTTATGACAGCAGCAGTGGCAGCTGCAGCCTCAGTTCCCTCCTCGTTGACCTCCACGAAAGCCTTGTGGACAACTTTTGACAATACTACATCATTGGCGGGAGACATGCCTGTCAGCAGAGGAGAGAGTCCATTGCTTTAACATGCACACTAAATCAGTAGGCTATTTTGTGCTTCGAATAATTGATGCCATGTCTGTCATGTTATTGTCATGCTTGTTGTTTAGCCCTTAGGAGTCTTGTGCTATTTTATCCTAGCTTTTAATTGCTTTTGATGTTGTCTTCATATAGCCTACCACATTAAAACATGTTTGCTCAATCAAGCATATTGAAGGGTGCAAAAGTAAACTTGCAAATATGAATATAAAAAGGTAAAATTGAGATAACACACTGTGGCCGGATCACGCTGGCATGATTTCAAGCACAACCTTTTGGATATTTTGAAAGATTGATCATTTAATGACATTTCTGTATATTTCTGTTTTCCTTACAGTGCTGGTGATAGATGATGTTTGTATTTATTTCCAGCCAGTAATGTTTTTGTCTCTGCTAAACCAGTGAGTGTTTTTGCACTGCCCTTCTGAGAAATCTCCAATTAATCTATTACAGTAACATCTTTTCTTTGGTCTACATATTTCACTTTTTTTGTCTGTTCAGTTATGTTGTGCTCCTAAAGTAATCATGCAGAATATATACATTTATAGCATATGTCTCACCAGATAAGTCTCTCATTGTGACATCAAAAGCATCCACCATGCCCATGCTGGTCAGGACGTCTTTTAAGTCATACTTGTCCTCCATCTTGAATCGAGGCAGCCTCACCTCAACCTCAGTTTGACCCATCTTGTCTGGATGAGTCCACTCCACAAATTTCTCGTAGGTCAGCTCCCTCTCCAGCTAGTGTGGATGCAATATCAGTTATTAGTCTGTCTGTTTAAAATTAGGCATTTGTTTACTGTATCTGTATGTGTATATATGTCCTACCTTCTCCAAGCCCGTGGTGTCATCCTCTATCTCATTGGGCAGGAAGACAAGCATGCTGAGGTCCTTTCCTTTATAGGGCATCTCTAGGATCTGTACGAAATATTCTGCTTTTATTTATTTTCATTTAAAGATAATTTGATTATCATTTCATAGTTATGGCAATGGAAAGGATCATAAAAACTATAAATCGGATGGTTTCCATCATCACCAAAATGGAACCTATTGTTCTGAAGATCATGGTTAATCTTTCTAACATATTTCATTGAAATCGGATCGCAAATGATTAAAACATTTTATTTTATGGCAGACAGACAGGCATGGGCAAAAACCACACTGTTGAAGAACATGGGCATTACCTGGAAGTTGGCCTCAGGAATGGAGGTGATAGCGAATTCACTTGTCTGGCACATAATCTTCACCGGCTTAGTTTCATTCTAAAGACAACAGCAAACAAAATGCACATTTCTTGTAGTCGAACTTTGCAGTCCCTGAAACTCCAATACATACTTGGCATTTTCGAATGCTGCTTTTGTTCCACCAGGGATGTCTTTGTGCAGCGTTACCTTGTTTATTCTAAACTGAGCATCAACAGTAAAATCCTCCTTGAACTGTTTGTCCCAGTTGCCTTTGAAGTAGATGGCATTGACCAGTACCAGCCTGGTTGTGTTGTCCACCACACCCTGGACCAGCACGTCCTTGATTTTACCTGCATGGTGAACAGTAATGAGCAGAGCCAAAGACAAGGACAGGGACAGAGGCTCATGCAATGTTTTCATGCAAAATTCAGGAAAATTAGATTTCTACTGCTACTTATTCTACTTCAACTACTAGCAGTACTAACAAGAGGAACAACTAGAGATGCACAGAGTTACAGAGTTCTCGGAAAAGACCAAAGGCAAAGAACATTGGAAAAAGAGGAAAAACTATTATAGAAACGTATAAAACGCCACAAAGTAAAGGTTGGTCTAATTAAATTGTGATTAAGAGCTTGCTTGTCTAATTTCCTCCAGTCGATTACACCAGAGCCCTGTAGCTCATATGGCAAGTCTCATCTCCGTAATGTACTGTGGACATGTTATTGTGAGATGTACCTTGTGTCTGCTTCTCCACCCAGCTGTTGATGTCGACCCTGACCGCCTCTGCGCTGGTTTTGAAGTCCACAGACTCCAGCTCAGTGTTGTAGTGCTTTCTGGTTTCTGCTAAGAATTCCTGTGATGGTAAACAGCACATTTGAATACTCACACCACAATTAAATACTCACATTAACCAAGCAAGAGAGACTTCAATGACTATTATTTCATTTGCGTGGGTTTCATTTGCATGTTAACATTTATCAGTTCTTTGAATGTAGAAGGGATTTGTTTACACCGGCGAACAGCAAACTTTATTTTTGAAATAAAGGCAACATGAGTGGAGAGCTGAAAGTAGGATTGCTTGAGAGCTGATCATCCAATTGCCTCATACTGTTAGCTGGATGAGCAATACAGGTAGCATTTCTTTTTACTGCAACTGCATATCAGGATTTGATTTAATGGTGAGGAGCATCACATGGGTAAAACATAATGTACATAACTGAATACACCAAGACCTTAAATAGCCAACAGACTCACCACTATAACCATGACATTGTATGAATAGGTAAGTAATCCAAATTTATACAAGTAGGCATTTAATTTTTTTTTTGTCTAGATGGCAAATCTAAATGTCATAATTAAAAGCAATGATTTATGGTTCCAATGCTTTTTGTTAGAATTCAATTGTTGGTAGTCTAAACCAAACTGGTTCTATTTTAGGTCAGGTAATTAATTCAATTGCATGTTCACATGCATTTTAGCTTGTATTAACTATTCACTAGCTTTTTTAAAGCTAGTTACTTGTCTTAATAGTTAATAAAACTCTTTTTATGTTGCTGTTCTTATAGTAACCTATTTTGTTGCATTTCATTTTACCCTGCGTAGGAGAGCCCGTTGTGCTCCTTTCTTGAAAAGTGCTAGATAAATAAAATTACTGTCATATCATTATCATTATTTTGGAACATTTTACTTTAAATGTATACCAAGAGATCTCAATGTTTTCTCAACAGTGTACATGTTGCCTGTAAGGATACAACTGGATGTGCAGAACATTGAGAAGGCAAGGTAATAAGCCTGCACATTTACAAGTTTGAGATATGTCGTAAATCTTCGATCCACATAACTAAGTTACAGGGGTGCAGTTCCCTCTCTCACCAATAAATTCGGTAATGCTGAGCACAACAGCTTCACATACACCCACCTGAACAAACAGGTAGGACTGCTCCCCATACAGTCTGTTGGCAAGGCTGAGGGCGTAGGGAGCGTCTGCCTTGTTGAGCTCACTCAGCAGTTGGGCAAAGCTAGCATGAATACTATCCTGGCCATTCTGGGGTTTCAGGCACTAGAAAAGCCAGAGAAGACCAGCGTGTTATAAAGACATGCTGAGCCAGCAAGAGATGAAAGACAACTTTTTACTATGTTAACATGGATCATTGGCCTTGACCTCCCACCAGATAGATGATTAGAATAAACACCAAATCATCATTAACCCAGGGGTACCATGCTACAGTTTGCATACACTGTGTTGAATGTTGAGGCAACCATTATCAAGGAAGACAAATCTGAACTTTAACTTTGGTTACATGAGGTAAGTTCTTTTGGATAATGCTACTGTACTGGTATAAAATGGATGAATTTGGTGTCATTTTTTCATAATTTACTGTAATTAGAGTGATCCTTGGCAAAACCTCCAACAAGCCTGAAGTTTTTAGAAGTTTAATTTCTTTATGAGACTCTGAGCACCTTTTGGAAAGAATGTATGAAAAAAGGCAAAAACTGACCAAACAAGAGCCTTCAAACTATTAACATAAATATAAAATAACCCATGTGGAAGCTTTTTAAAAAGAATATGCAGACACAATTATCCACAACATTTTCACAGGGGACCAAAGAAAATTTAGTATGCTGTACTTTTGTTGGTGTGTCAAGACAGTGAATTTTCCACCTGCTGCATACATCTGCTTGTTTTGCTGTTTTAAGCGTCACATAACACTTTCCAGTTTCTGTCTTGTGGGAAATTAAGTGTGAAATACACTGGAACCCAAATCTCAGATTTCATCACCAGATGACACCACCCAAGCCAAACCATTAATCATTCCTTTAATTTTGGCTTTGTTACCACCTTGCGCAGATACTGTGGCAATCTGCTGGACTGCTGTATCTGTGTCCTTATCTGCATCCGCGTCTGCATCTGCGACTGCATCTGCGACTGCTTCGGAGGCTCTGTTTGCTGTGCTTCCACCTGCTTCGGTTGCTCTGGCTCAGTGAAGCATAGGACCTGGGGGTGCCAACAGTTTCTCTTATCATTTCTGTTAACATTAATAGCGTGTGTGTGTGTGTGTGTGTGTGTGTGTGTGTGTGTGTGTGTGTGTGTGTGTGTGTGTGTGTGTGTGTGTGTGTGTGTGTATGTGTGTGTGTGTGTGTGTGTGACAGGTCAGATTTTTGCACAGGTTAACCAAAACTGAAGCATTGCAACTGCACTCTCTGTTAACAGGCCAGCAAACAGAAATCTCTCTACAGCAACTGTGTCATGTCAATCACACATTTACGCACCAAGGCATGCCTGTACATACAAGATTTCCTTACCACAACTGATGACTCAGGATTCTACTCTTTTTACGCATAACCTATGTCAGAATCACATACAAGTAAAATTCCAATGAATGTTCATCAGAAACTGTCAAACACTCATCTACTCCTACTCCCATTGAAACTGTGAAGCTTCGCCTTGCTTTGGCTCATTGCAGTTTCTTGCTTAAAGCAATTGTTACTCAATCTACAAGCCTTTTTACACAAGGCACAATTCCTCCATATTTGGTTGTCAGGTTTGCAGTGTAACATTTGTACAACTCCTACTCCTGTTTTCCTATACTATCTGCACAGTGCAATAGTGTCTTACCACTGTACACTATAGTGTGTACAGAATGCGCCTACCCTTGTCCCTTTTTTCAATTTTGGTTTCCTTTATCTCAGACTAGTTTTGTGATTTGCATAGTACATTTCTGTAACAGTACAGTTTCAGCCAGGGGTCATTCCATTCTGGACAGTAGCTGTCAAACATAAAAATGTGGTAAAAACAAAGTTAAATTCATTCACAGCACAATGAACTTAAAGTCTCAAAAGTATTCATCATGCAAAACATTATGCATTAACATGTAAGCAATACTGTCGACTTGGAACTAATCTTAACTACTCCCGTCCCGTTGAGTTGTTCAATCTATAAAAATGCATTTCTTTTGTCTGATCCTGAAAAGTAACTGGCAACTACAGCTACAAATAGATGTAGTAAAAAGTACAATATTTGCCTCTGAAATGGAATAAAGTGGAAAATGAAAATACTCAGGTAAAATACAAGTAAAAACCTCAATGTACTTAGATACTTTCTACCAGTGAAATTCACTTAAGACCATGCAGAACATTTTTGTGGTCTACTACTTACAGAGAAATAGAACTATTATGTGTGTGTCAGAACAGAACACACCCCTGACATTTTTGCTGATGCTGTGAGACAGAATGAGTAAATAATGCCTGTGCAGGCATTTTCTCCTGCCACACCTCACTGTCAGCTAGGTTAAGGTTTTTGGGAGAGAATTCTTTTTTTAAGTCTGTTTTTTCGTATTTTAGTTGAAAAACAGTAAGCACTGTGTATAAGTTCTATAAAATATTACAAAAACAGGACAGAATTTACAATACACATACATATAAATATATTAAAAAAAAATTTGACCTGTTTTTCCAGTTTAAAGTGTTGCATAACGTCTTTGATCAACATAGTGTAAGTTAGCTATGAGGACAGTCTCTCCCAGTGCCCCAAATTACAGCCAACTGTGGTTCTACCATGTGTCCCACGATATCAGACGTTTTCAATATAGAGTTGCAAACATTTGAACATATTGGACAAAGCTAGTGAAAAATCTGACCTAAACCGTCCTGTCATCTCTAATGCCATTCTGTGTCAAGAATACATAAGATTACCAGTGCACATGACTGAACCACGCCTTTTTATTAATCTTGGGATGCAATAATATGGTGATGAAACCAGATCCAGACTTGCAATGACATTTGAACGTGTGCCTGTATAAACACTTAATCCAAATGGGTGTGTTAGGAAAAGAACTGTAACTTCTGTACTGTTAATTTTCACAGTGTGAATTTAAGTGTGCGTGCGTGCATGTGTGTGCGTGTGCGTGTGCGTGTGCGTGCGTGTACGTGTGTGTGTGTGTGTGTGTGTGTATTGTACCTCTGACATCTGTTTGGCTGTGTTGCCCCTGGCCCCCAGCAACACCATAGCCAGGGCAGAAGAGATGCTAAAAGGGGAGAAGAAGACATTTGCAGTCTTGTCGTCATCACTCAGCTTTTTGAACAAAGCCAGAGAGAAGGTGGTGTTGGCCTTGGATAGAGGAGTTGATGTCGTCATTTTCTCTAATACAAAGAAAGGATAGAAGAGCATTTTTCTTTACAAACTGTAGTATTATATGCTTTCATCTGATAAGTAGCACTCTCCTGTTTAGACAATTGTGTTGTCCTGATTATTTGACATCATAACAAAAGCTTTAAAAAAAGTTTCATTTGATAGGAATCCATCTCTTTTCTTCAGCCACAGCCACATTTTACAACTTAGCAGTGTCCTCCAACAATGCTATCCCTTCCCCAGTGTGTAAGTCCCCATTTTTTTCTACTCGGTCATAAGTCTAAATCTTCTTAAACCAAAGTTAAATGTCACCCGGTACTTGGTAAAACTCAATAAAATCACAGAGATATTGCTCATCACTACTCAATCACTGTTGTCTTTGGAAACTAGCTGAAAAGGGCACAAATCAAGCAGTGTTAGTTGCGCAAAGCCTGACTGGAGCCGGTTATTTCTTGCTGTCACTCTTATCATGAAAATCATGTGACAATTGGCACGTTCTATACTTACTCACAGAAAACTTCCTCAAGTCAGCAAGATATCCAGAACGATTCACTTAAAGGAAGCTTGAGCTTTGCCGTGGCTCGAGAAAGTATCTAGAAATCACACCCATCAGTGAATGCCACGCCCGCCCATATTATGCTTTGGGTAAATGTCTTGTGCCAGTGGGTGTGATTTGTCTGCTAACAGCTGCTATTAGACACCCCAGATAAGAATGAATAGAATAAACTGATACTGATGTATACAAATGGGATTTTCTCATTCATGAAGGCACTGTGAGTCCCAGAAATAAATCAACTGATTAAAACCAGTTTAAGATCAGTTTTATATAACACATCTTAAAAACAATAGTTTAAACAGAGCCTAGTATTTGTATCTGTTGTCAGTGCAGATGCTGATGTTGTGGCATAACAGAATAGAGTTCAAAAGCATCTATTTGTCTGGAAAGGTCAAGTGAATTTGAGATGCTCTTGAGCATTTGTAATTTTTAAAAGTTAAGCAGCTTGTGCAAACTGCTGTGTCAAACTGGGCTTCTCAAAGTTAGGACTGGAAAACTTTGCAACAAATACCTTTGCAAGTGTAATCATTGTCATGCAAGGAATCCGACGTACACACATATTTGTATGTGCATTGGTTTCATTGCGCTGCTCCAGGGATCATCAGTGGCATGCTACTTCACATAACAGCAGTTATTTAGCACTATATAGGCCTGTATTCACATAATTTATCTACAGGGTAAATAAAGTAGTTTTAGTAGCGTTTGCATGTGCTGACCAGATGGGATGCTCTGACAAATTATAACTATTTTTTGCTGCGGAATTGTATTACAGTTCAGTCCAATATTATATGTGTTACAGCGCCCTCATGTGGATATCTTAAAGCACTGCAGCGGTCGTGGTTTGAATTCAAGCGAGCTAACATGAAGAGGACAGGAGAGGAGATACTGCAGTGGATAAACAGCAACATGACAACCAGACATCGGGCTGTATATCAGACTTATTTTTGAAGGGAAAGATACGGGACTTCTACGGTAAGCTTAAGTCCTTGTCATCATGCGTAATCTTAGCTTTGTCAACATAGGCTGCCCGTCCTAGCTTACCAGCTAAGGCGAAGGTAATGTTATAGCCTTGGACGTTATGCCAGGGTCTTTCAGGGAATGGAAGACACGCCAAACGCCGTGTAGAAATTAATCGGTTAAGCCTTGCCTTGTTTATTATTGGCCAAATAAGTTATCAGAAAGACAATAAAAGTATACCGTTGACGAACTGTATAACTGGAACCCAATTCGGCATCAATCTTATATTATAAGAATCTCTTATTTCAATAACATGTTAGTTAGCCTGGTTTGTTTGGACTGTTGTGAATAGTAACGGTAAGCAACTGTAACGTCAACTGACTTAGCTAGTTAAGCTAACGTTAGCTGAAACTATTGCAGTCAACTTATGATTAAAAACTGCGTTGCCTGGTGGTTGCTTCCTATAACAGTATTTGCTGTATTAGGCCTACCTGTTTTACTTTAATGTCAATTCTAGTTACCAGCCCTGAATCAATAAGCACAGCAACGTTACTCTAGCTAGCTAACTAAACACATTGGCACATTTTGTTAATGGAGTTCATACTGTTTGGTAAAATGACGGCATCTAACGTATCGCAGTTAGGTTAGCGCGCTAGCTACATCACAAGCCACTTAACTTGATGTCAAAATGTGACTTAAAAAGTATGAAGCACAATATTAGGCAGCGAGCGTTTCGTTGCCATGTTGGGGGTAACGTTGGTTCGTCCCAGCTGTTTCGTCATGTTTATTAAGCAAAATAGCTGCACGAGTCATGAGTGAGCAATAAACAAGATCTGTCATTTGTTAGCTCCTTATGTTTATCTTTTACACAGTTCGTACTTCTGTGTTGTTGTTGATGTGTCATCTGGCCTTACATATTTCTATGCGCCCTATAAAATGTGTATTACTAGCCTGTTAAGGGTTATAAACTCTAGTCCCACCGAAGCACGTTGCTGGCTTCTCTAAGCTCCGCAGATGCTGAACTAATGTGAACATGTTTGACAGGTAGCTGCCAGTCTCTCAGTCTGAACATTAATTGATTTCAGACCGCGCTCTTCCATGAAAACCAACATGCAGTTTCCTCTTCCTTTGTCTCAAATTAAAGCATCATGGCTCATTCATTTCTTTTGCAGCTCAGATTTCAGTTAGAACAGGAAAAGCTAATCAGTTGACAAGATGATCTGACACGCTAATTTTGTACAGATCTTAACATGCTTTTCCCATTATGAACTTTACACATAATGCAGAAATTCATAAATGATGAATGACATGTAGCTCACTCTTGTCAATAATTCATTTGCCCTTGCAGTCTGGTACCCTTATTTCAGGATTATGTTCGCTGACAGATTTTGCTCCATTGCAGTAAATTCAATGGGATTCTTACGATCCCATTTTTGCAGTCTGTATTTAGGACGCTTGTAGTTAGTTTTGATCATAAGTACAATGTACATACCAAATGATTCTTGTCTTTTTTACTCAGAGTCTTCTTCAGCCCTTCGGCGTGAACGTTACTGCTTCACTTCATCATCACACAGTACCACTCCGCCACAAGGTCAGTGTCGGTGCGAAGAAGCTTTGTTGGCTACTGCGGTGGCAAGGGCAGGAGCACACAGCTCAGGAAGATGGCATCACCCTTTGTGCCCGTCCCTGTGCCTTTGGACAGAGCCTGGTCAGGGGGTAGCAGCAACCTCAGCCGGCCACAGCGAGCTTCATCACTGGGCAGCGTCTCCAGCAGCTCATCCTCTTCCTGTATCGCTAGGGCGGCCGGGGAAGACCAGGCATTAGGCTCCCAACGACAATCCCGCTGCATGGACAGAGGCAACCGGAGCAGGACACCACCACTCCACCAGAGCACTGTGACACGGGCCAGGGTGAACGGGACTCTAGAGCCCTCCATAGAGTACTCCAGCTGTCCTCGCTCCATATCGGGTCCTGCTGGCAGCCAGCAAGATGAGGAGAGGCCTATTACCCCCACTTTGCTAGGGTATGAGGTCATGGAAGAGAGGGCCAAGTTCACGGTATGAAACCAGAAAATTGGATTATATATCATCCCGTCGGCCTTTTGGAACTTATCGTATCTGTGGCACAACTGTCTTGTGATGTGATTCTAGGTTGTAAGCATCATGTTTAGTCATCACACATGTTAAGTTGGTAGAGGACAATCTCTCACAAGTCCTGTACTTCTGCAGTAAACAGGGCTTTACAGTGTGTGTGTTGTCTTATCTCTGCTGCAGGTATTCAAGGTCCTGGTGAGGAAGACTCCAGATGAGAGCTGGGTTGTTTTTAGAAGGTACACAGACTTCTCCAGACTCAACGACAAGGTGTGTGTGGGCATGTTTGTGAGGAAGGTATTCGCAGTCCCAAATTTAGGACTAATTGAAGCTTTATTTTGTGATCATCTGCCCTTGTTAATCAATGCATTGCTTTCAGCATGGTTGCTTTTTGTTTTTGAGTGAACTGTGGAAGCGATTAGATCTACACAAAGAAGCCTTCTGTTCCTGAATATCCAACAGGCCCAAGCCAACTAGGGGAACAGGTCTCCCGGGGTTTCAGGAAGGACAGTCTAATCACAGAGTACAGAAGGGAAAAATATTAAGCCGTGTGACACTGTATGAGGACAAACAACCTAGAGCAACAAATGATGATGGTTAGAAAGCTGCAACAAATGATATCTGGAGGCCGACAAAATACTGATAAAACCTTTTACTGCAATGCACAATTGACTAAATCAGACACAGTAACCCCAGGCAAGAAGAATAGAGACACAGGTTATGGGAACACCCTACATTCAACAAGGAGAGAGAGGACAGAGAAGGGGTGTGGACATCCTTTTCTCCATTCCTGTGGTTTTTTCCACAGAGGCAGCAGTAATCTTCACACTGTACTGGATGGTCTTTTGCCATGCACGTACTGTAATTGTAAAGACCTCATTGGTCATATATTTAACAGTCGGGAAATGTTTCAACACCAAGTGCATTTGTAATCAGTTTGGCACAAAAGTACAAACATTTGATGATATTCATATATGTAACATCAAGAAGTATTGCAAAAAGCAGTGAAGTTACAGTTGTTTAAGAGGGCTTGCCTGCTGCGTGTGAACCTCACACACAAGCCAAAGGCTGAGCAAGCGCCTGTCATTAACTAAAACGGCAGCAGAGAAACCTAGCATGGTCAATACATGATCCGGTTTTAAATACGCAGCACTTCCCCACACTGTGTGGCTGGCACCAAACATTTTTTGTGTAGTAGTGTGGAGCATTGCCCTATTCCAAGTTTATGCACATAGCTGTAGCTCAAGCTACCGACTGTCAAAACAAGGAGGTGTGCATACGTGCACACACCATTCCACCTCCTGCTGAGCAAACTGACATCAGGGCCTGTTATCACTACAGTATTTCCCGAAGATGACAACATGTAGTCAAAAATTCTTTTTTGAAGATTTAGTAAATTGCCAAGCAGTTCTTTAATGTTTACACCCGGAGTGAAGGCTGGCGATAGGCATGATTAACTCAGCAGGCTCCAGTAAAGGCAGTCAGCACAGGACAATGAACAGTAGACTCAAGGGAGGCAAGGCAAACAACAGTTAAGTAAGTTTGTGCAGTAAAAGCATTTGGCAATGTTTTGTAATTCCTCTTGAAATGCACGCAACAATGATTTAAAAGTGACTACCGACAGTACAGAGGAAGTGGACAGTCCTAGTTCTTGATAAAGAGCAGCAACTGGTTTTGGATTGAGTTAATTTATGATGGTATAGTGACAAGTTTTCATTTCAGAAAAATGGATCCTAATGTCTATAAAAAATATCTCAGTGTTCTCCAGAGGAGAACACAACTACACAACTCTTTTATTCACATTTTGGTGTAATGATGCAATCCCCCCCTGCTGTGTTAGACACTGAAACATTGTATTATGTACATTATTTGCTGTTGAGTTCTGTGTACACAGCAGCATGGAGTTCAGGGTTAAATGGTTTAAGGCGTGTGTTACTTTTACATATAAATGAATGGCCGTTACATTCAAGCCGTTGATAAACGCGTTCAAACTGTGCTGATCGCTGCCAGAAAAATCTCTCTGTATTCATTTTTTAAATCTAGTGTCTGTGGCGACATTCTCACCCTGGCACACCAGTATTGATACGTTGCCAGAGGTGAAGGGGGGAGCGACCGTAGCCACAGCAGCAAGTCAGTATGGTAATATCTGCAAGCTGATATTATTGGCTGCTAATAGCTTTAGTTTTGTCAGGGTTTTTTTTTTACAGATATATAGGCATTTGTGTATATGTCCACTTGTAATTTAAAAAAATTAAGTACAGAAATAATAAAGACATGTTTGAGTTAATAGAAATAGTTTATTTTTCAAATGCAAATGTGCTGCTTTGTGGTTACAACTGATAAATAGCTCATTTAAAGGGATCCCTATCAAAATATTTATTTATGTAGAAAATGTATAAAAGGCCAATTTATTATTGTCGGACAAATGTTTCTTAAACATTCAAATATTGATATCGGTATTGGTAGCAAAGGTGCATGACTCCAGCTTTACTTGACAGCATTATGGCACCGGCACAGTGTGGTTTGTCACAACACTATGAACATATGCAGACAGAAGAAATTCAGCTTGTGATAAGTGATAAAAGGAGACTGTCTTCCCCCATGTTTCCTGTTAACATAATTCTGAAGCGCATTTTCACACAATAGAACTTTTTTTTACAAATCTGTGCTAGTCTGTAATTTGAAATATATGATCATATTTTTAATGCTGTAATAAAATTATATAATATATTCATTATTTATTTGATAAGAGCATGTAATGCAGAAGTAGAGTGTGAGTGTTTCAGGGAGCAGCAGCATGTACTATCTTTCTTATATCACTAAGTTTGCCACTTTTGTCTCTGCGTTATGTCCATGCATGACAATAACCTCGTTATTGTAACTGCTGTAAACGTACGGATAGATCATGTGATACTCATCCCTGGCTCTGTCTGTATTTGCGTGTTCTAGCTGAAGGAGATGTTCCCAGGCTTCCGCCTCTCACTACCTCCCAAGCGGTGGTTCAAAGACAACTATGACAGCGACTTCCTGGAAGACAGACAGTTGGGATTACAGGCCTTTTTGCAAAACCTGGTTGCACACAAGGACATTTCCAACTGGTACGTGACAGTTTTTAATTTTTAAAAGGAGTTATTTAGCCTTTTGTGTGAACTGTGTGCTTTGTAAAGTAGTCACCTGATCATTGATAATTCCTGCTGTAAATTATGAAGCATTCAAAGTTAGATGTCACAACTATCACCAAAAATTTTGCATAAAGCAGTGACCTCAGAGCTAATGGTCAACGATACGGGTTTTTCAATGGCCGATAGCAGATATAGTGCTGATATGAAAACAAAGAAAAGTCATGTTTAATTCAATTATTATTAATGAAATAGAAAAATACATTGTGTTCTGATGTAGATTTCACAACGTGACTGGTGTTTAAGGGACAGCGGGGTAGTTTGTCACTCCACTGCATTATTTTCTACTGGATAACAATATATATTTAATGCTAGCCAGTAATGGTTTTAGATTAGGTCTGCTGTCATTTAGGAAGGGAGAAACAAGGTAACATTTAGAATAGACGATGGTGACTGAAGACATTTAGGGCTTGAAACTAACTTTTTCACCAACTTCTCAAAACCCAAAAGGGGGAGCTCTAACATCGCTCCACAGCTGTCACACTGATTGCAGCCACAGTGAGTGCAGGCATTGGCCGACACTGATCAGAACAGACAAAAGTTGTTATCTTGGTTTCTAACTCTTTATTTTGTGCTGGATAAGTCAGTGCTATGTATGTGTGTGTGTGTGTGTGTGTGTGTGTGTGTGTGTGAAGTATGATTTTGTTTTTGTTACTGAGCACACTGGTCTGTGCAATAACAACAAGAATGCACACGCATATTCACGTTACACTGTTTGCTCTCCTTGACAGCCAGGCAGTGAGAGAGTTTCTGTGTCTGGATGACCCACCTGGGCCTTTTGATAGTCTGGAGGAGAGCAGAGTAAGTGTGCATGTCCATGCAGAAATATGTACTGTGTGTTTGTGCCGCTATCTATATCACTTCAAGGCCTTTTAAAGAGCATGCTTGTCATTTTAATAGGGTTTGGTAATGAACAGTCATATAGTAGTTTTGACAAACCAATTATGTTTTGCATAGCTGGGAGTATAAAAACATTTTCAAGTATCTGAAGTTTACACAAATGTCCATAGACACTAAAGCTGATGATACACGGGGCAACTTTTTGAGCAATGTTGCTGGGCAATCTTGCTAGTGGCAAGTCAAACTATGTTTTGAATGGATAGGGACGGTGCGGGTGGCGAAGTGGTGGGGAAGGGGATTACAGCGGTAATCTTTACTCATTACCATTGACGGCAACGTTGCCCTGCATGATTGCTCTAAAAGTTGCTCTGTGTACCATCAGCTTAAGGATATCTAGTAAGTCTGTTGCTGCTTTTAGTTTTCACAGCCACTGCAACACAGAAACATACAGATAAATATACACAGAATAAAGATACATGCATTTAGCTGATTTAGCAGATATTACAGACATTTAAAAGGAAAATACATTTAACCTGGAAAATAGAAAGGTGAAATTGTGTGAAAAATAAAAGCTGCTGCATTACTGGACCTGTAGGTTTTTTTGTTGTGTTTTTCTGAGTGCTTAGTGCTTATACTCAGCAAAATAAAGTATAATTTTCAAGTCACTACCAAACCTCAGGTATCATATGGACTCTGTATTTAAACATTTATAAATGATACCGTCCCACATTTTACAGGGATATGAAGTAGTTTGATGGCATGTGGTGACAAGGGCAGGAACTCACTCTCATTACAGGCAATTAAAAAAACAAACATGTCACAAGTTTGCTCCCTATAGCTGCAGTCATAAAATAAGCCTACTTAATGTGGACATTTTTTTCAGGCAGACATTTAAAACCTGTAAACAATTATAGATTTAAATATGCCTTGGGATGAATGTACAGCCTGCCTGTAGGTTTGCTTGTTGATTATGTTCGTTCTTGCTCAGAAATGTTATCCCTGTCTTCTCCTGTGTGGCCCGTTATATTTTCCCTCAACCCTTCGTTTCCGCTGGAAACAAATGGTCTTTGTTTTTCTTTTCTCTGCTGTCGCCTGCCTCCAGGCGTTCTGTGAGACTCTGGAGGAGAGCAACTATCGTCTCCAGAAGGAGCTGCTAGAGAAGCAGAAGGAGATCGACTCCCTGAAGAGGAGACTAGAGGAGAGGGAGCAGGCCATCCTGTTGCTGGAGAAACATATCAAGTCAGTAGACATGCATTAACACACACACATAATACAAGGTATGAGAATAAGGGTTAGACTCGCATGTAACATACAAATTACATACATGTAAGCCACAGCTGGTTCCCACCAGAAGACTGCAATTGAGAAAATAACAACACTAAAGTTCTCATTGCTTAAATAGCATTAAATGTAATCAGTAAGAACCATCTGTTTGTGTGTGTCTGTCTGTGCCAGTGGTGAGTCTGTAAGCCCAGAGTCTCCGTGTGGTCTGTCAGCTCAGGGTAGTGAAAGCAGTGCAGATGCAGATGTGGAGTCGTCTGCTGCAGAGGCTGATCAGGACATGCCTGTCGAGACTGGGTAAAAAAAACACACACAAACGCCACACATATTAAGTAGTGAATAAGATGTAGGAGCACATGCACCAACAACCACCACAAATGCCAAACACATTGTAAATCTCACTACACCCTTCCCCCTCGACTACAGTTAGCTGTTTTACACTAAGTAAATGACAACAACACATTTTTTCCCCCAGATTTGTTTTTCTGGGGGCCACTAAAACAGAACCCAAAGTTAATTTCCCAGTGCTTTTCGAATGTGGCTCAAGGGTCGAGGACTAGGTTAAGGGGTGAACATGGAATGCTGCACATAAATTATGCACCGATACCTTTGCTTCTTCCTGTCAGGGTAACAGGCTGTCCAAATAGAGACATTTCAACCCTTTTTTATTGTTTAGTCATCCGTCTCAATAGGATGAATCATCTCCCCATTAAGAAAGACGCTGTGCGCATTTACACACGAGGTACAGCAGCATAATGTCATTGATTATTTGAATTTCCAGACACTCCGACAGAATGAAGTGACAGCAGCCTCTCTATTTAAGAAAGTAATTCATTAAAGCACAAACACACAGCCTATAGAAATCTATTTACGCATGATCCATCAGGGGAGCTACCGTCTTGTTAAGAGGAGTCGAGCTCCCCTGTAGTTTGCACCCTGCCTACAATGTGGACCATCTGATTCCCGCAAAAGGAAATAATGTTAATCTTTTACTCATGGATTTTTTTCCCAGGTGCTGAAATGTTTCTCGGTGTTTGTGAATTATTAAAAAAACAGAACACCACTTCAGTATAATATTACTGATTTTTTTTAATAATGCGTTATATTACTACATTACAGCAAAAAGCAATACATTACTGTAATTGCGTTACTTTTGTAACGTGTTACTCCTAACACTGCTCTTAATGCAAATAACTATGTTTTATGGAAATAACCCTTGAGGTCTGTAGTGCTGAGTTTGATCTTAGAATAATTTTGTGTCTAACACACACGCCACGCCGGTAGTTGCCATAATTCCTAAACCAACAGAGTAAGTTGATCGTTGGAGATCCAGTGTCTGTAATGAGTAGATCTATAGCAGCGGATAGCTAACATGTTGTTGGGCAGTGTGTTTTTTTCTCTAACACTGAAGAACTGATACAGCTACAGAGTCCTATACAGCATTAGGCGTGTGCTTCTGGAGTCGTTGACCCGGGGAGGAGGGGCCAACTTTGAAGGTTGTGTTTACAAACCACAATCAACAAATCCTATTCATTCTGCCTTTAAGCCTTACGCTGAAGTAAATGAATTATGCCACATTACCCGCTGGAAGCTCTTAATGTGAAACAGATGGAGTGTTGAGTTGCGTCAACAGTTGGAAAACCTGGAGGTTTCTTACTAAAATATGATCACATATACAAATGTAAAGCAAGGGCCTGGATCCCTCTTCAGTTGAGGTAAATTCTACTGCAGTGAACTTGATTGATAGTTTCCTTTTAATGAATTTCAGGCCCAAACTGGAAGCAAAGACTTTTGACCTTGAGCACATGTCTGGATAAACTCGTCAGTCTGTGATTTGTCCTTTTTGAAATGTTATCGATTTGCATGTACTTATGTAAAGATATCAGTGATGGTTTTAAAGTGAAAAGATTATTACCATTATTATTATTATTTTCATCATAGTTTTAAAATGTTTCCTTTCCCTTCTTGTGTTTTTTTGCCCTTATATTTCACAGCAGTGCTGCCCCAATCTGACAAAAAGGGCCCCATAACATGTGAGGTACTTCAAATACCAGCTCAGCAGGCTTACCCTATAGCATCCTGTCTCTTCTTACTCTTAACAGTACTCAGTAACATGCATCCCACTGTTACCTGCTGTATTACAACGGAGGTGTCCTGTTTTGTGGTATCAGGGTGTTAAAGAATTGGTTTGAATGATTTTGAAGTCTTAATACTATACTCACATGCTATAAGTACAGTAAATTGATGCTGTTATTGTCTCTCCATTCTTGCCCTACATATGACATGTGAGTATAGTATGAAGATTTACCCGGAAAAACAAACAAAAATAACAAACAAACCCATCTTTTTAGTGCTTGCAGTCAATGATGTTTATCAAGGTTGGGCTCCATTCAGTTTCACTGCTCCTAAGTTAGGAAAATTGCTAATATCTTCTCATACACCCTTCGCATTTAAAGAACGGGGTTGTCACAACACCTGGCCAAATTATAGAAAGTAAAGGGAAGTACTGAAGAGTATTTCCACTTTTTAAATTGACCTGAAAATGATTTGTCCCAACCGTGGTCTGGATTCATTGAACTGCAGTGTTCTGTGCTCTGTAAATCTCTTGGCTGTGCCGCACTGCTCCCCTGCATCAAATGTTACTAACACATGCTGTTCGTGCCTCTCTTTCACGTGGTGATGTATGCTCACTCTGCGGGCAATGTAGGTTGTTGCGTTTCAGGTCTTCCTTCATCCTCTCCCCATCTGTTAACAAATTGTGTTGACACACAAGGAAAATCCCATTGTTAAATCAGCCAGGCAAAGCAATACATATGTGTTTGAAAGTCTGTAAACTAATAATAGCACTAAATCTTAAAGGATTCCTGGTAGTAATTTATTCAACAAATGGACATTTGATATCTCTGATGTTTTATAACAACATATCAGAATGTTTTGTCTTGGAGCTTATAGTAATGAAGACCTAGATTTGGGTCTAGTCATAAATTAGAGTGTGGATTCCTGGTACTGTATACAACATATGATGTCTGCAGGTTATATTTGAGGATGTAGACCAGTAGTAAAAGGTCCTGATACTTTTCTCCATTATCTGCCATAAAGTGCGAGATGGGAGGGATTCCGAGGTAAAAACCTATCTTTCTGCTGTCTTTTCAGTGGGCCTGTACTTTAACTGTAACTTGCTGGTGTTAATAACATGTTGTGCAGTATCTGTCTCCTCCCACAAGGAAGCTCACACGTTGGGCTACATTAGCATCTCTCCTACTCTCTCTACTGTACATTTCCTATTGGATCCTCTCAGTTTTTCTGGCTTTATGTCACCTGGGGTACAGTGATTTAAGTGGAGGTGAATGAGTCAAACACTGAATGTATTTCCTCTGCTGTGACCTCCCTCTCTCCAGCGGCAGGTGTGAGGTCCAACCGGTGCGATCCTCTGCCTGTTGGTGTGGGCCGTCGCTCAGCAGCTCTCCTCCGGTCATCCAGGTCACTCAGCTTTACCACCAGAAGCTGGAACACTAACAACGAACACTGGTCCTCCTGTTCTCCTTCTCCTCCCTCCTCCCCCTCCCCCACTGGACCACTCTGCCTTCCTTGTGTTTGAGTGATATTCAATACCCTATGTTTGTTTTTTCTGTCCTCGCTTTGACTGTACCACTCCCTCCTCCCATCACAACTCCCCTTTCCACCTTCCAGATTGTAGCCGTTGTTTCACCTTCCAGTCTTTTAGTTGGATCTGACATAGCCTTTATCTTGAGATGTTTGTAAAGGGTTTAAAGGGAACAGACTGTTTCACTTAAATTTCCCCCTGTACAATGGGTCATGGGATATTTTATCTGACACCTACAGAAGACCTTGTGCAACTTACTATAAGAACAATAACTATATCTGGAATTGCATGGTTATACTTCTGAAATCCTCAGACTAAGTTGATCTTCCTAAACTGTGGGGATTTCTCAGCCCTCCTTGTTGACTTTTGAACTTCCTACCCTGGCCGCCTTTTTGGATCAAATTTGATCCTGCGGTCACAAAGCCAAAGTTTGGCTTCTTGACCAAAAAAATGATGACAACTTGAAGACTCGCACCATTGGGTGGTTTGATGACATTCACAATTGTGACAATCTACAGAAAACTTGAACCAATGCCTTATGGTTCCTTACTTGTGACAAGAAGCCCTATTCTCAAACCAGAGAAACAACGCTCCCATGTGGCTATAGACATAAGAAAAAAGTCTGGACAAATGAAATGTCTCAGGATAAGCGTTAGTAACCAGGTGGGTGTCGAGGATTTATAACATTGTGTTTGCGGGTACTTCCATGCCACTGCCATTGACTCTCATTGAGGTTGTAGACGGACCTTACTTGGGAAACTTTCACTTTCAGTCATGCTCACTTAGCAATCTAAAAGCCTACATTCCCTTGTGTTTTTAGTGCCATATGTCATTTGTGGCAAACACAGTCCTGCAAGTGACAGTATAATCATGTAATAATGTAAGAAACCGTAACATGCTGTATCCAGAGAAAACCAAGGGAATGTGGCCTATTTTTGCTTTTTGAGGACTTTAATCGCCTATGTGTAAACTAATCATGTCATTTCCCTGTCACATTCCACTGTTTCTGGATACACACACATGCATCACTTTGCTTCTAGGCGTTCCTTATACCAGTTTAAGTGAAGTCCATAAATATTTCCACCAGACCTCTTCAGGCCCCTTGACTGTTAATCGAGTGTAGACTTGACGTGGGCTTATATTGTTACATTAGATTATATTGTGACATGAATATAGTTAAAGGTACAGTTCACCATTTTAGAGACATATTTTTCTACTTACACCTGCTGGTGTGTTGCCATGCAGATAGTTTGGTTTTACCTGCTGGAGCTTTTATGAAATCCACTTCTAAGATTTCTGCCTCTATCATGATAGAATTGAGCTGATTGGAAGTTTGTAAATTTGTGGCGTATTGAGAAAAATTTTCACTCTCGACACATTCAACTGTTTTTTTTGGACAGCTGTGGACAATCTTGACCACAATCTTGGTTAACATCCCGAGTAACTGTTTAACCTCCTTTGTATTAGGGTGGACGCAGATATTTATTAGCCAGATATCTTAAATCTCTGCACATAAAACCACAACTGTCTGCAATAAGAGTAGGTGAGAACAATTTTTTTTGTGGTGGTGGTGTTTTTTCTGTAATTTGGGTGAACTAATAACCCTTTAAGAAACTCAAACAGTTGATAATTTATTTATTTTAAGTTGAACCTCAGCTCCATTCAAGGACTGCCGAAACACGCCCCCCATAACATCACAGTGGTGCAACTTTATCTGAAAGAAATCCAGATGTTTTGACTTTAGACACTGATCAGACACAGTTCTGAAAACAGTAGGAGGGGACATTTTAGAGCAGGGGCCTGTCACATTTATTTTAACAACACAGCCTTGGGTTTATTAAATCAAGACTATTAAAAATAAGATGCAGAACCATTCTACTGGTATTTCAGGACATAAGCGACTGATAAACACTATTCAGCCTAGTTGGCTCTGTATAAGCATCGAGAATGTTACCAGGCCTACACATCATCCTCAAAAGCCATATTTTTAGACCCAAATAACACTTGGCAGAAGCAGAGATTTCACATGTGGCGGTGTGCATGCTGACCAGCTGTTCTTTTTGCTCTTCGATAATGAGTTAATGAAGTGTACAAGAACAACAGGTTGAAAAGGACATGTGATGCACTTTATGGATGAATGGCAACACATACTGTTTGCTAGGATTTTTGTTTTTACTACATTTGTTTGAGACAGAAACGTGCCTTTTCTATCACTGGTCTGTCTTGATTCCCTACTGGAACTAATTTGTTAATTATGTGACTCGTGTATATGGAATTTTGTTCATGTTCTTCTATTAATGCCCTACATGCATACTTCTAAGTGCCTTGAAAATCTTTCAGTTAACTTTTCTTTTGTGTGTGTGTCTTTTGTGTTAAAATAGCTTTATAGATTTGTGAAGGACATGAAACAATCCCACTGTGTCACTCTGATGGAACTAATGTTTTAAATGCCACTCCTGTATATGTCGTTGCTTGGACTAGATTGAACTGACAATGTTTTTGTAATATTACATAAATTAATGCCAAGTCTTAGTTCAAAGATAGCCACCTATAGTTGCACTATAAAAGATTTATATGAATAACATTTGGTATCACTATTAATGTCCTTGATTTAAAGGGATAATTCACTGCTAAATCTGAAATGGATACTGTAGATTCTGTTACACATGCTATAGCAGAGATGTTTACCAGGAAGAAAAATGTAATTCACTCACAATTAAACACAGAATGATATATTGAATACACATGAATGTTTTCTGTTTCCTCACATTTGTAGTCTGCTCCCTTAAAATCAGATGGTATGAGTAGTTTGTGCTTGAGTGAAATAAAAGATGAGGTGGGCTTACACTTGCTGTATGGCCCTTTTTAAGTGTAATGCTTTCAAAATGTAATAAATTCCTACCACAGAAAAATCCTCTTTCTTTACCACCACCGTATCTTTTCAGCTGTAACCCAAGAAATATAACTTTTAACAATGAAGCAGCTTTACTCAAGAGGGGACTGTATGTATAGTGTCGGAGTGTTAAAAACTTATAAATCAGAGATTTGATTTTTCTAGCTGGTTGAAATAACATTTTACATTTTCAACATAACACATTTGGATGCTCGTGCGGCTTTGCATGCTGTCAAGAGTACTTTATAGTTATTCTAGCTGTTTAGGAGACAAGATATTGCTACGCGTGTACCCTGTGACACCTGTTTATTAGTCTTTGAAGGGAGGTATGTTTAATTTACGGCTGCTCGTATAGAAGTAGAAGTAGTCCCCTATGGCGTGTCCACTTTTGAGTTTTTAAAACAATCCTGGGATGCATTAGACCAGCCATATTCACTCTACAGTTGGAGAAAATGATGCTTCATTTAGTCATTTGTTCAATGCACTTACACAAAGATCCAATAGGGCCATAGTGAGTGAAATGGTGTAAGTGAAATGTAGAATTTGATTCTGCATGTCAGGTGTAACACCCCTAACTTATTACTTGAAATCGTGCTTAAGAACATAAACATTCTGATGATCAGTACTGTATTACTGTACTGCACAGAGGTGTGTGTTACATAGCAGTGATAAAGCAGAATGTGTCAATATAACCATTTAGACTGGTGTATCATACACCGATCAGCATCAACATTATGACCACTGACAGCTGAAGTGAATAACACTGATTATATCATTAGCATGGCACCTGTTAGTGGGTGGGATTTATACAGCAAGTGAACATTTTGTCCTCAAAGTTGATGTGTCAGAAGCAGCAAAAATGGGCAAGCATAAGGATCTGAGCAACTTTGATGAGGGCCAAATTATTATTGCTAGAAAACTGCAGCTCTTGTGGGCTGTTCCTGGTCTGCAGTACAGGGATTGGACAATGAAACTGAAACACCTGGTTTTAGACCACAATAATTTATTAGTATGGTGTAGGGCCTCCTTTTGCGGCCAATACAGCGTCAATTCGTCTTGGGAATGACATATACAAGTCCTGCACAGTGGTCAGAGGGATTTTAAGCCATTCTTCTTGCAGGATAGTGGCCAGGTCACGACGTGATGCTGGTGGAGGAAAATGTTTCCTGACTCGCTCCTCCAAAACACCCCAAAGTGGCTCAATAATATTTAGATCTGGTGACTGTGCAGGCCATGGGAGATGTTCAACTTCACTTTCATGTTCATCAAACCAGTCTTGCTGTGTGTATTGGTGCATTGTCACGAGTGACCAAAGGTTTGGCTATAGCAGCCCGGCCGTGTATATTGACCCTGTGGAGCTCCCGACGGACAGTTTTGGTGGAAACAGGAGAGTTGAGGTGCACATTTAATTCTGCCGTGATTTGGGCAGCCGTGGTTTTATGTTTTTTGGATACAATCCGGGTTAGCACCCGAACATCCCTTTCAGACAGCTTCCTCTTGCGTCCACAGTTAATCCTGTTGGATGTGGTTCGTCCTTCTTGGTGGTATGCTGACATTACCCTGGATACCGTGGCTCTTGATACATCACAAAGACTTGCTGCCTTGGTCACAGATGCGCCAGCAAGACGTGCACCAACAATTTGTCCTCTTTTGAACTCTGATATGTCACCCATAATGTTGTGTGCATTGCAATATTTTGAGCAAAACTGTGCTCTTACCCTGCTAATTGGACCTTCACAGTCTGCTCTTATTGGTTCAATGTGCAATTAATGAAGATTGGCCACCAGGCTGGTCCAATTTAGCCATGAAACCTCCCACACTAAAATGAGAGGCGTCTCAGTTTCATTGTCCAACCCCTGTAGTTAGAAGTGGTAGGAAAAGCAGTGAACAGATGCTGGATGCCATCCACGGGAGCACTTGCAGCATGTTAAAGCTGTATTGCTCAGTTTTTATACGTCTACAGCTGTTTATCTGGATTAAACAGTCATAATGTGCAAATACACATAACTTTATGTCTGTGGTAATAGAAAAAGTATGTCTTTAATGTTTCTTGTAACATATTAATCAAAATTGTGGCCAAACAAGTGTTTGCAGTTAATAGCGTAATCAACCATGATATTTACAGGATTATAATTAAAAATTATTAGGTCAAGGAGTTGACTTGGCCTCCAAATTCCCCAGATCTTAATCCAACTGAGCATCTGCAGGATGTGCTGGACAAACAAGTCCGATCCATGAAGGCCTCCCTCACAACTTACAGGATTTAACACAGAGAAATAGGGATCATGTCTGTTCCCTAAAGGTAAGGTATGGAAATGGTCCTTAAATTGTTAACTATGGTGCCAGATACCACAGCACACCTTTAGAGGTCTAGTGCCTCATGCCTTGATAGTCAGGGCTGTTTTGGTGGCAAAAGGCGGACTTACCATACCATATTAGGCAGGTCATTCATTAATAATAATGTTACGGCTGATCGGTGTAAGTGTGAAGACATAAGAGAAGGTCAGTCAAAACATTCCTGACTTGTGATAAGGATGCAAACTTTCTAGACCTTATGCTGTGTAGTTTGTATCTCAAAATCTGCATGACACTGCAAGATGGCCAAATGTATGTGCCACAACCAAGGTTAATTAAAATTTTGCTGCTTGTTTGCTTACTTTTGCATTGAGAGAGTATAAGTTTATTTGTGTATTTTTACAAAAGTAAATGGTTCAGATTTGTGTATTCTAGTTTTATCTGTTTCTGTTTGTGTAATATAAAATACCGTATGCCTGTATCACGTCTTTTTGGTTGCTCATGGCTAATGGCATGCCACTGCTACTGCACCACACGGCAACCTTGGTAGCCTAACGTTATTACATCACATGGCACCTCATAACTGCAAAGTCCAAGTGCCAGTCAGCTAGTTTGTTATTACTGACATTTTTTTTAAAATATCACTCTCACAAGAGAGTGTTCCCACCTGCTTCAGGACATACATCAACATCCCTGTACCTAAAAAGTCTACAATGAAGTGCTTTGAGCTTACAAAGAACAACATCCCAGCCAGCCTTGACCCTCAACAGTTTGCATTCAGAACTAACAGATTCACAGATGATGTAATCTCCACTGCTCTGCACTCAGCACTCACACACCTTGAGAAAAACACCTACATCAGAACACTGTTTATGGATTTCAACTCAATCTCCCCCATGAAACTGACTGGCAAGCTTTGCACTCTGGGCTTTAGTACCATATTCTGCAACCGGTTATTGGACATAATATAGCAAAACATTTATTTAAATGGAAACAGTGGTACGTTGAACACCCTATTGTGTTATGCAAATGCAATACACTGCCTTTTTTTAATATGGTGGGATTTAAATCTATGTTACTGCTGTTTGTGTAACACCTCTGACACACCCACCAAAGCGAGTGCACTCTTCAGTTTTTATCAGCTGTCAGTTAATGATTACATTCAGAGAACTTCCAGCAAAACTGTGTCGGTGAGAGACAAAGGGTTGTTCATGTGTGTGTTTGTATCTACATCTATTTATGTTCATGGCTGGTAGCATTCTCTTCAAGCAAGGCATCATCATTATAGACAAGTTACAGACAAAAATACATGGTCAGCTGACACAACAGACGAGTCAGCATGTCATGCAGAGATAGGGCAAGACTGAAAAACAAAATCTTTAAGACTGTAAGCTGTCTGCAGAGCTAATGGCTTAACAAGAAAATGAATGCCAACAAACTCACTGACCACAAGACTTTATCAACCAGCAATAGTAACAGCTATGCAGTAAAGTGGATTTTCAAAGGCCATGATACAGTCAGTGCTTTGGGCTAATTAAATTATTACATTTACATTAGAACTTGCACTTTTCCTTAGACTGCTTTGTTGATGTGATTAACTTTTTTTTTAACCCCATATTAAAGGGATATTTTTAGGAAGAAAAATGGTCATAGTTATAGTTACCTGGCAGAAATTCATCACAACATTTCTAGAAATGGGGTTTGTAAAACAAGAGCCGTCTTATCTACAAGTCCCGGATCGATCTCAGTTTCTTTTATATTTATTTGTTCTTAGCAAAAGTTAATGTACATATAGAAGGCATTTGAGCTTAAAACAAGGCAGACAGGGGAGGACCAGTCCCACTAATACTGACATCCATGGGGTCCTGGCACCAGTGTTCATGAGAAACCGTTTAAAAGACAACAGAAGACCACAATAAGCCCCAGATATTATGTTGTACCTAGCCTTTTTAAATGTTTCATCCCAACCCTGGAGGGGATTGTGTCACGTCTGAGTTCTTCAATCTGCTGCTTTTAATATTCTTTCCACAAGCTTTCTAAAGAATGTTCTTGATTGCATGGCATCAGATGTCCTGGCATTAGTCAATACCTCTCTTCTCTTTCCCCAAACACTGAAAACAGCAGTGATCAAACCTCTATTAAAAAAGAACAATTTAAACACCTCAATGATGCAGTATGTTAGGTCCATATCAAACCCCCCATTTCATTGAAAAAGCTGGTTTTCATCAACTCAGCACCTTCTTGGCACGAAACAATTGTTTTGATGTTCTTCAATTTGGAGTTCGACCACAACACAGCAAGACTGCTCTCATAAAGACTTAAAGGACATCTATTTAAGTACAGAGAATGGTAAAGTCTCTGTATTAGCACAGATTTACAAAGCTATAAAATCCAGATGGTTATAGACTGATACAGCGCATCGAACAAATCAATAATTGGATATGCTATAATTTTCTCCAATTAAATAAGGATAAAACTGAAACAATTATTTTCGGTGCCAAAAATATAATTATTGAATGCCAGTGCTCATCTTGATACCCTAATCTTTAAGACTTCAAACCTTGTCAGAAATCTACATTTCAAAACCCACATAAGCAGAATTACAAAATCAGCCTACTACCACCTTAAAAATATCCTGACCTGAAGGAGTCATGTCTCAACATGACTTAGAGAAACTTGATTATTAGACTTGATCATTGTAATTGTATCTTTACAGGTCTCTGTGAAGAATCAATCAGACAGCTGCAGCTTATTCAGGACGTTGCTGCCTGAGTCTTCACTAAAACGAAGAAATACCTTGTATTTCTAAGCAGTGGTACTTGTCAGAATCGACTGCAGAATTATCTTCCCTGCTGGCTGTTCCACAAGAGAAGGTTTTTGGTTCGGCCCCCTGAATTAACCCATATTGGGGAAAAGAATTGGGCAAATCCCAGAAAACCATGCTGCTCACTCACTGTTAATTTGTTAATTTCGGTCATGTGCTCAACTCCTACAGGAAAGGAGAGGTAGAGGGGAGAGGGAGCACCAGAGAGAGAGAGAGAGAGACAGAAATGGTGGGCCCCATGTAACATTAAGTTTGACTAAAGTAAAAATGTGTGTGACTATAGGGGATAGTAAATCTTCCACTTACCATTTCATGCATGGAATACCACAGGGATCAGTCCTCTGCTCTTTACTATTCTACATCTAAATGTTGCCTTTATGTCAAGTACTTCAAAAGCATCATATCAGTTTACATTTGTCCAAAATTATTCTCAGAGCTACAACTCCTTCGATTCCAATAACATAATGGAAGAAAGAAATCTACAGGTCTGTGTAAGAGAACTTAAAACTGGTCAAAACTTCTTTCAGTTAAACTACAATAAATCATAAGTTATGGCCCTTTTCCACAGCATGGTATCAGCTCGACTCGCATCCACTCTTCTCGCCTTTTGGTTTTCCATTATGGAAAACTTGTACCTGCTACCCGGTCCTTTTTTTTTTTCTTATCACCGAGGTACTAAGCGAGCTGAGGTGATACCAAAAGGTTTACGTGAAAATACTGTAAACTACTGACTGGTCAGAGAGAATCGGTGTTGCAATGTTTGTATGCTATTTCACCACTAAATCCACTTCTGAGAAGTTTTGATATTGGCAGCTTTACAAAAGTTGATTGAAAATGTACTCGAACGTTTTTGGATTCTGATCCATTCTGATTAACAGAAAATAATTTTCAAGTGAACTTTATTTGTAAGCCTTCAGCTTATACCATGAAATATAAAAGTATCTTTGGAAAGAAAGAATCAACAAAGGCAGCTATTTTTTTCCTTAGTTCTTCTGTTTCTTTCACTTTGTTTCTCTTTTATCTCTTCAGTGTGTTCCTTTGAGCCCTCAGGAATACACTGAGTAATGCAACAAGGTCTATATTCCAAAATAATGATGGATTGATGGATTGACTAAATTTCACTAAGGGGATTAAAGTTCTTTTTTGTTTTTCATTTGCAAAAAACAATAAATGTTCCTCAAACATGCCCAAATGAATCCACATGTGACCCGTGCATAAAAAAGGAGGATTACATAAGGCCAGGTGGTGGAACAGACAAATAAAAAATAGTGTTTGTTAAAGGTGTTAATGTGTAAGATATGGCCAGAATATTAGTTTAAAACATTAAAATGAACTAACATATATCAACAGAATGTGAATGGAAACAATCCAGAACGGACGGTGTCGTGCCGAAAACATTGAAAATGTTTGGTAGGCCTATGTGTAATATCTTTGCTTATATTTGGAAAACGAGCTGTAGCCTAATTAACATGACTTACTGCCAACTTAGATATAAAATGAAGACAATTTTGCAATTATCCTTATGAATCTGCATTATTTTACTTGCTGTGTAGGCCTACCAACCAATCCACTCTTTTTTACCTGTTATAATACCTTTAAATGGCCAATACAACTCTTAAAATGCAGTATTTCACTTGCCAGAAAATGATTGAAGCCTTTTGTTATTGACTGAAAGGTTATTTCTGCCCTGAAATTAGTTGATTTCATTCAGAAGAGTTATATTTGACAGATTATAGCTCACCTAGTACTTTTTACCTCTTAAAATACCTTTAAATGGCCAATATAACCCAAAAAATGCAGTAGGCTATTTCACTTGCCAGAAAGTGATTGAAGAGACTGGGCAATACAGCTCCAGCAGACGGCAAACAGTTTTCGGCAGACGATCACTTATCGACACGACACCGGTCCATTTCAGGTCGAACGTCTGGTGTTCAAGAGTTTTTATTTTTTAGTTTCTTATGAACAGCCCGTCAGCTGCAGTGAACGCTGTATGTGTGTCTATCAGAATGGGCCAAACCAATATTTTCAATATTGAGGGGGGATACTGGCGGCCCCTTCCAATTTGAACTGATCCTCGTTTTTGCTCAACGGCGCCGATCAAATGAGTTTACTTTCCATCTAGAACGAGTTTAATCCTATAGTTTAATCTCAATACGTTTTGTTGAGGCTGAACTCAGCCAGACTTGTGTGACAAGCACAACAGAGAAGGTAAATATGTTGAAAAGAAAGACGGCGTAAAAAAGAAACGTGTGGTGCAGAAAAATTAAAAAAATATATATAAGAGGCAGCTATATACGCCAAATTAACTGACCTCTTCCTTGGTGGAAAGTAGAAAGGTGCTGTGGTAATTCCTTAAGTTATCAAGGTGACTAAAGATCAGCAACAAAGCAATCTTTTCACAGCGCTCTTTAAATGTACAGTGCAGTGTTACAATTCGCCAATCCTGATTGAAATGTGGCTGTGGAAATTACTTTAATTTCGTCTGTTCTACTCTCTTACCTCTTACCATTCCTGTAAAATTCATGCAAAACACCTATTCAAGGAATATCCAAAGTAAATTGAATGCAGTTCTTGAACCATTTGGAGTAAAAGCATGGTTTTGGGCTTCTCTGAAAGATAACACTTTGAACCCAAAAGTCAGAATCACTGTAAGTGCTACTGGAAATGATTAATATAAGTTTAAACACACAAAAAATGTGTTTTGTTTCTGCTTGAAAATGTTTGCTAACACATGCATGCAGACAACTATAGCTGGGATTTACTATCTGCAAAACACTTTTGGGCCACAGCACAAAGCCTTACCTAGTCTAATTTAAAATTTTATACCAATACCATGAAAAACGATTATTTTACACAGGGTTTTCTATAGATATGTCGTATTTTTTCTAAAACAGCATCCGCCTTGGCGGCAAGGCTGCTGCTGCATCACGCCGTATTAGCGGTGGCTTGAAGCGTATGTGTTGATTTGCTGGTAGAACATGAACTTCCTACTTAAAGCTGGATATCGTTATTTTCAGAATATTAGGCTCAGCCTACCGAAATGATAGGGGCTGGCTCTTCCTTACAGCGGCTGCTCTCCTTGCCCATACTGTAGGCTGTGGACGTGACATGTGAGCTCCTATTGGGTCGAAGTATTAGTCAGTGGAAAGGTCAAAGTTCAGCAGCCAATTTGAATACAAGATATCGCTTTTTTTTTTTTTTTTTTAAACATCCAAATCGTTATTACGGTTATAATGGCATACTAGCCACGTCTGCTGGCAAATAGAAACGATGCTGCAGCAGACCCTGGGGATATATTAATGGAATAATGTGTTTTGGACTAAATGTTTTTACTGGCTTGGATTGTCTGGACCTTTGACAACGTAACAAGAACATTTTGGTTGGAATATTGGTGGATTACAATGAGGCTTCATAGGTGAGTTGCATCAATTTTGATTGTACAGGTTGGTCTGAAAGAGGCGCTGATTTTACAACGCTGTGGTGATTGTATTTTGAAATGGTTTGCATTGGTGGAATCAAGAGGATTTTAGCTTCCAAACGGTGTATCATATGCGTTTGAACTTAACCTATCAGTTGTGTGCACATACAAAAGCTGCCACCGGGACCTGATGGCCCGTGGACGGGCCGTTGGAATGTTAAGAGGTTTGTTCCCATCAGTTGTTAATGTTACACTTGTTATTTGAGCAGAGGAAAGGAGGGAAAAAGATTACTGGAGAGGGGAATAAAGGACCAGAGGAGAAAATGTGAGGAGAGCAGACCCCCCCCCCACCCCCCACCATGTTGAATTTATGGCTATCGCCTTGAATCTTAATGTCATATAAGTTACTTGACAGGAAGGAAGGAAGCCCTGAAGCACAGCAGTATGTTTTGGTGTACTACTGGCTAACAATGCCTCCCACCATCAATTACAGTTATATAAGGCTTTAATGTAGAGCTTAAGTTAAAGCCAAGCTGCTGCCTTAGAAATCTGATTTTCTTTACAAGCATGGAAAGTAAATATTATTTTTAGGTGATTATTATTATTAATATTAAGAGAGATCACCTGTACTTTACTCAATTGCTTAGGGAACAATTCAGGTCATATAGTATAGGCACCAAGGCACCTGAATACATTTAAACAATGTTAATATATGATAAAATTACATAGGGTGTGTATGAATTCCGACCAGGTCCAAAGATTAGAGACTGTAAGAAAAGTCAGAGAAAACCCTCTATGAACATATTAGATAGGCTACTGAAACTAGAGATAATGCTGTGAAATTTGAACGATAATCTTCCATTTTTTAAAACATATTATCAAAGTAGGCCTACACTTATTGTACACTATTATATCCAAACATAACCAGCTTTTCGAAAAAGCCACAACTGAAAAATTAAATGAAACAGTTTTATTCATTAGATATGTGCCTGTATACAATAAAACTCTAAAAGTACTGCGAGTGTCTCTATTACAAACAAGAACAAGAGCTAATACGAAATCAACACAAATATCAGCTCTAGTGGCCAATGTTTTTTATGTCAAAAATAAAAAGTAAATAAATACATTTCTGGGCGCAATTTTGGCGCACCCCCATGGGTTTCGCCCAGAGCGGCCCCCTATTGGAAACGCCCCACCTGAGTTATAGTCGGAGACGCGTGAGAAGCAGAGACAAAGAGCAAGACGTCAGAATAACAAGTTGCATTTACAACTGGCAACGCAAAACGCAGTTTTACCCCTCTGGACTCCACCCTGGCTTCAGAAGAGGGGCAGCTGGCCACAGTCAGGATGACGTTGGCAGTCTTGTTGTTGTGTTTTCTGCATTTGGCCATTGCTACTGCCGGACTCTTCACCCGCAACGATCTGCAAGCCGTCTGCAGCAATTTGTCAGTCAGCACGCCTCAAGCCCCTCAGGGGCCAGGTGAGTGCACGGGCCTCTCTGTTGTTATACTGTCCAGGCCGTTCCTACAGTTTTGTAGAGTTCATTAATCACTCACTGTTTTTGTCAGATAAAACTAACAATAGCCTTTTTACTATCAATAATGAAAACTAACTTAGACTAAACTGTAAAATAAAACCCAAAAAACTATGAACTTACAATGGATTAGCCATGTACAATAATTATCGTTAAAAAATCATAGAAAAGCCTATGTTTAGGCTACATATTAAAAATATTAGTGATAGCCTATGCAATCCTTATTTATACTTCAAAATAGAGCAATGAGAATAATTCATAACACTGGAACACACCAACTCATTATTTTCACAGTCTAAAGCATTAAAACTATTTGACCTAGTTGAATTTCAAACAGCAGTAATTATGTTTAAGGCTAGGAACAATTTATTGCCAGGCGATATACAGAAAAGGTTTTCTGAAAGAGAGGGGGGCTACAACTTAAGGGGAAAGTCAAATTTTAAAACGACTGATTATAGCTTTATTATCTCTGTAGACTTATTTTTTTGTAGTTATTTCCTTAAATATGGTAGTAAGGGTATAAAGGGGTAAGAGTACATAAGTTGTACTTCTTCCTACCTCCTTTTTGCACATGTAAATAGAGGTTTTTAAGTACTGGAAAGTATGGAGTTTCACTTTGTTGTTCATTTGTTTTTTACCACTATTTTTTGTTTCGTTGATAATTTTTTAAATTTTATTTACATGTTCAAAATGAAGATATCAATCAAGCCTATAACATGGAACAATACATATTTCTATAAAAAGAAATTATAGGACTAAAATCACTTCCCATTATGCATACTAGGCTACTATAAACTTTAAAGTGCCATAATAAAGTTAGAATAGGTCTGTGATAACTATAGCTCTACGCTACATAAAATAGGTTTTAAAGAGGTGGTATTATGCTCATTTTCAGGTTCAAACTCTTATTTAGGGGTTGTACCAGAACAGGTTTACATGGTTTAATTTTAAAAAAACACCGTATTTTTCTCATGCTGCACATTGCTGCAGCTCCACGTTTCACCCTATGTGTTGTATGCTCCGCTCTTGAGCTACAGAGTGATGCATCTTACTTACACTAACAAGGTAGTGTGATCCAAATCAAAGCCAATTTAGACTGCGTCCATAACCTAGCAGATGGTATAAGTTACGTTTTAGTATCCCTCAGCTCGCTTGGAACCTCAACGGAGGTGAGGTGATACGAAAAAAAAGTACCTGGAAGCAGGTACAACATTTCTACAATGGAAAACGAAACAAAGGCGAGTCGAGCCAAAGGGCCTCCGCTCAGACTAGCTTAGTTTGAGGGCGTGCCTGACCCCGCTAGCCGCTTGGCAAGCTTTATGATGTGTTTTCATTGTGACGTCACAAGTAAAGGAAGTGAAGGGCTGGACTACAAACGAGCTGTTTTCAAGCGGTTCAGAGCAGAGCTTTCTGTGGGAGATGGGAACTACCTTTGGGCTGGACTTTGGGCTTTTTCACTTTGCAAACCTGTTACATGCACAAAAAAGATATATAACTCAATAAAGGAGAGGGGGAAAGCCAAAAAGCACAATACCACCTCTTTAATTTTGAATTGTCACCTTGCAAACAGATATAGGAACTGCTAATTTCGACACCATTGTTTATGTGATGCTACTGTAAGTGATTTGTCCAAATAAATTTTATTGCAAAACAGGAGTGCAAATTGAAATGGCTGCAGTTTTTAAAGGCTTTTTAAGGATCTCTCAAGAGATCACTAGATGAAATTAATCGATGCATGGATTTCAGTAGGAATTTGAAATTTGGGATACCTTCATGTGCTTTGTTGTCAAAACTGAAGTTGAGTTGATCTTGTCAAAACATAACCTAAAATCTCATATACGTTATTAATGTCAATGTCTCTGTGTCCTAGGGTTGAACTTGGGGTTATGTTGCAAGGCTCATTTGTAGGATTTCACACTGTGGTTATTATGAGACTATGGAGAAACTGTGTGCACTGTAGGACTATAATGAGAGACAATATTTGATTTGGTACAATGTGATGTGATAATATGAATTGTCACCCAGTGCAGTCTACATGTTTTATGTCTATGTGTGTCTTTCAGAATGCCTGCAAAGGCAGTAGCATAACATCTCACTATAAAGTAATATGTTGCTAAAAGTCATAATTATTCACGTGGAACTCTGTACTTACCTACACTTCATTTCCACATGCTTTAACGCTGCAGGGTCTGATTGAAGGTCAACTCGTCTTTACAAAAAGTTGTAAGATGATATATAACATACACTTTGAGTTTGGATTCAAAACAGCATAGGCATGACTGGAATACTCTTGTAGGCATTCTTTGGGGGTCGTGGCAGAGCATCTAAAACTGTTAGACTGCTCTTATTCATCTAAAGAAAACTCTGCTTGAGTGGCACAGTGTGATCTGGAATCGGGAGGCCCTCTGCTCCACATATTACAGTGGTCTACATATCAACTTAGGGACACATTTGGCCATTTAAAAAAACACATCTTTGAGCAAAACTGCTTACAATCCTACATAGATTTGACCTTTCCTGCTAGCTAAACACATTTAAAATCCGGTTTTAATGTCTTGGTGTGGTGGTTAACCATTTAAATATTATTAATCCATCAAACATCAATGTTACTTTGCAGTAAATTACGATTCAATGGTGAAGTCATACAATACGCAGCGATGCCTTCAGGCACCTTTGTTACCTTTCTTGAATTTGCAGTCTATGGGAACATTCATTCTCTTCTCAGTCTAAGTAACCTATGGTAAATTGCCGCTTATCTGCAGAGATTGTTTAGTATTTGGGTAAACCTTTTATATAGAAGTTAGGTTGCTACAGCAGCTGTGTAGGCTATATAAGCTAATTTATTTAAATGATAAGATTAGCAAACCAATCTTTTCAACATTTAACAATAGTTTGCCCTTTACTGTGTCACGCGACAGACATCAGCTTGGTAATAAAGATGAGTTATTTGAAGTTTGAGTTTCAGAAAAGACAATGCATATGCATTACATTCCCAAAGTACTGTTTGCTGTAACCTACACTTGGACAGTATAGCAGACTATCTACCCAGAGCCTACTTAGAAGATGAGATGCTGCTGTGGTGTAGTAGCAGGAAGGCTACTTAGGGATTTCACTGAGGTCCTCTGGTGGACAGAGAAGGAGGTGACAGAAAGTTGGGGAAGCCTACCTTAAATGAATTGTTTTTGTTAACTTCTGAATACAAAAAAATAGATTATGACCTTGACATAATAATAGTGTGCCACTGTGCCTTAGTAGTAAGCAACTGCTGTGACCTAGGCCCAGTTTGTGCCTCTCATGTATTAAGATATTTCAAGCAGTGGTGGAAAGTAAATTTTCTCAACTACTGTACTTAAGTACATTTTTGAGGTACTTGTACTTTACCTGAGTATTTCCATTTGATGCTGCTTTGTGCTTCTATTCCACTACTTTTCATTTTACTATACATTAAAAATGATAACTGGGTAAGATGCCCTGCCCCAACAGGTACAACATCAACAGAAGGGTGAGGGAGATGTCAGGGAAGCACGGCGCTAATATGGCAACATAAGTGAAAACACCTGTGTGGGAGGATTATGAGCATGCAGGGCCTTTAAGATTTTACATACAAGTGATACGATACCTTTATAAAGTATGATGCATTACTACTGATGAAACTAGCAAACATTATAAAAACTAGTTAGCATTTGCTCAGTCTTAACCAGCTGCAAAATTAAAATGCTGCTTATAGGTAATTGCATTAGTAATACTAGTATGGACAATATTTTTAATAAACTGGGACTAATGGTAATGTGGATGTTCTGCAGCATTATTTCCTAAACAAATAGTCTTGGTGTTATTTCAACAGGACCTTTGAACCAAGGCAGAGTGAGACCACTGTTTGCAAGGAGAGGACAGTATGAACGACAAAGGATTAATGTGCCGGTAAGATGTGTGGTTTTTTTATTTCACTCCAGTTGAGCATAGAAGTCTTTTTTAACAGTAAGCATTTCTGCTTAACAGTACATTATCTACCTTGCTTTTGTCATATCTAGACACTGCACTTTAGAATGAATCAAAAGAACGTAAAAAGGTTCAGGTACAATTCGCACAAAAGACATCTGATACATCATAACAAAGTCTTGTGCACAAAAATCCCCAGCTTCATTGTGTTGGTGTTTCAGCTCTGAGCCTTTTTAGACATCAAAATAAGAAGGATGGGGAATATTACTGTAACACTTTTAATGCTCCAACATTCATCTACCATGTCTCCCTATTTCTGCTCTCTCCATCTTCCTTAAGTCCAAAGAGGTCCTGGTTCCTCCAAATGACCTTCGCCCTCCTTCTAACGTGGCACCCAAACCTGTGAAGCCAAACTGCTCTCAGTTTACACAAAGTTGTTTGCCCCAGTCTGGCTGCTGTGACCCATTTGCCTCATGCCACTGCCGCTTCTTCAACGCAATCTGCTTCTGCCGGATGACAAATTCTTTATACAAGAAGAAAACATAAAGAACACCAGAAAACCAAAACGGACGCACAAAAATAAACTCAAACACAAACAGAGATGCAGTCGCTCACGCTGCCTGAATTGTGTAATAGCCGTCTATACATCATATGGACAAGACAATAGGCATCATCTCACAAAAGCAGCCTTTTAAGACAGTAAATGCACATTTAAAGGAGTTTAAATAACTTGTGAAAGGCAGCTGCTTCGAAAAACTATTCACCATATAATTAAGCTTAAATTCTCCATAAATGTGTTAATTCTTTGAAATTTGAATTCCTTTGAACCATACTTAATGTATATTATCAATATTTTTATTATCGTTGTTGTAGTTCTCATTTTTGATACTGCTGACAATGTTGCATTTCACCAATGTTTCAGCACCAGTGTCCTGTGACTATACATGTTTTATATTGTTTTGTGTTAGTAGTTAGTAATGTTATGTCCATAATTGTGTAAATTACAAGAGTGTCATCTGAGTAATTGAATCAATTTATTTTTAACTATGTTTTTCTTATGTTATTACTCTCTTGCAAATGTATTCATTCTATTTGGCCTCTTTAGTTTTCTTTAATGGGTCATCTTTGGTAAGCGTTTCTCCTGTTCTGACACGTTTACAACTAATTGTATAGCTGCTGGATTTAAAATGAACAAGATCGGTTGGTTGACTAAACTGCGCAACGTGTTATAATGTGCAGTGGACGAATAGAGTCTGCAGACACAGGACGCACACAGCAGCAGAACAACGTGTAGCGTTTAACAAGAGCAGCTCACACTGAGAGCTTCAGTTTACAAGCTGTTAGCAAGTCAGAGTGACAAACCAAAGCTAAAATTTAACTCACCCTGCGTTCACTATAAGGTTATTTTCTTCAATCAAGATTCCCTCAGCACTCTCATAAAAACTAAAATACGACCAGACTTCAGAGTGACTGAAAAATCTTCCGCCGTGTTGTCATTGACCCAAACAAACCGACGTTGCATACTGCGCATGCGCGCCTTCTTCTGGGAGACTTTCGCTAACTGGTTGATGCTGGACAGTATTTCATTAGTTTATAATAGCGCGATAACCGAACCCGGTTATCATGGTAATTAAAATGTGTACGGTAATAATAACCGTCGGGAATTTTGCCATGGTAAATCATTAAACAGGTAATCGTTTCATTCTTGGTGCTAAGAATGAACCCCAAAGTAAGGTAAAAAGCAACAACAGTTCCTGACAGTGAGATAACTGGCGTCATGAGGTTAGTGTGCCCGGCCAAGATAACGCATAGCCCTCTGTAAAACCACAATCTGTTGTTTATACGCCATAGATAAATATAGTCATACTATAGAACCATAAATTTCAAACTATTAATTTATAAAAATACCATGTAGGCTACCCTCTTATAAAAGGCAGGAAGGGTCACCAGCTCTTATGTCAGAAGTGAAAGTTGTAGTCAGTTGAAGGCAAAAATCATTGCAGCAGATACATGTAGTTTCGCATCTTTCACACTGTAAACCCAAATCTTTGTGTGCCACGTAAGGCCTTTATTTTTTCAAGATGCCCATTGTTTTCCTTAAAGCATGGCAGCTCTAACTCCCTTTACAGCAGATTTAGTTTCTTTGCCTCTCAGTGTTGATGATGGGGTTTATGTCGTAAAACCAAGTAATGTCAGTAGCTTAGATACCTTTTATGATAAAATCCAATACAAAAACACAAGTTATGGCCTTAAAAAAATAAAGATAGGATCAACAGCTCTCTGATGATCAAAACTGAACATTATAACTTTCTCAAAGTATTTACTGCATGGCTGTTATGTTGGAGTGCATTGAAGGGGGGGATGAATTAATGTGTGTGTGTGTGTGTGTGTGTGTGTGTGCGTGTGTGTATACGGGATGAATGTTGACTTGTAGCGCAAAGCACCTTGAGTGGTTGGAAGACTAGAAAGGTGCTATAGAAGTACAGTCCATTTACCATTTGTATGTGTGGTTTTCTCCTCAAGTCCAACTTACAATCCAACAAAGACAAAGGAAACAAGCAGAGCTAAATAACCAAGAGGGAGGTGACAAGATGAGGCACAGGTGAAGGAAATGAGGGGAGAATTAACACTGACAGGAAGTAAAACAAGACCAAGACACCAGGGAGAGAACAACTAGCCTTACAAGATTAAACCAGAAGTAAAGTGCACACGAATGCACAAGAAAACATTGAACAAACACAGAGACATGAACACAGAACAAGCAGTAATTAAACAGAAACATACAAGGGAGGGGAAATCTACATAATCCTGGGAATGCAATATAACAAAACAAAAATCATTATACAACAACCCAAAACTACAACAATGTCTACTACAAAGCTTATATTATGATGGATATTATTTATCTACCTGGAGTCAGTGATGTGGAAGGTGCCTTTTATCATGGCATGAAATGCTTGTTTTAACAATATAAGATAAGATAAGATATGATAAGATAAGAAAACCTTTATTTGTCCCACAGTGGGTAAATTGCGGTTTGCAACAGCAAAGACAAGAGCAGAGATAGATAAGTGTACAAGTAGCATAAACAAGTGTCAAACAAAGAAGTACCGTTCTTACAGTAAATAGAAACAAAGTTACTGTACATTAAATAAGACTATTATTGTATTATACAATAATTACATGAATTGCACTTGTGAAAATTGCACAAATTAAAATTATGTACAGATGTAATAATGGCACATGGGATATATTGCACAGAGTCAACAGTGTTCATTGTATAGTCTGACGGCCGCTGGAAGAAAAGATCTGTGGAATCTCCCCTTCACACAGCGGGGGTGGAGCAGCCTGTCACTGAAACTGCTCTCCAGGGCTGACAGGGTGTAGTGCAGGGGGTGCGACTCATGGTCCAGCATAGCTGTCAGTTTAGCCAGGACCCTTCTGTCTCGCACCTCCCTCACTGAGTCCAGAGGACAGCCCAGGACAGAGCTAGATTTCTTGATCACCTTGTCCAACTTTTTTCTGTCCCTCTCAGTGATGCTGCTGCTCCAGCAGACCACAGCGTAGAGGATGGCTGACGCCACCACAGAGTCATAAAAAGTCTTTAGGAGGGGCCCGGTTACTCCAAAGGACCTCAGTCTCCTCAGGAAGCCCCTCTTGTACAGAGCATCTGTGTTGTGAGTCCAGACCAGTTTGTTGTTCAGGTGAACAGCCAGGTACTTATAAGTGTCCACTCTCTCAATGACCATTCCCTGGATGTTCACCGGAGGGGGGAGGGCAGACTGCCGTCTGTGAAAATCGACAACCATCTCTTTGGTCTTCCCCACGTTGATCAGGAGGTGATTTCGCTGACACCAGTCCACAAAGTTCTGTGTCAGTCCTCTGTACTCTGCGTCGTCATCATCAATGATGAGGCCGACAATGGCAGAGTCGTCAGAGAACTTCTGCAGAACACAGCTGTCCGTGTTGTGTCTGAAGTCTGCCGTGTAGAGGGTGAAGAGGAAGGGGGCCTGGACAGTCCCCTGGGGGGCACAAGAACTACACATGATACGGTCAGACACACCGTCACGTACTCTCACAAACTGTGGCCGGTTCATGAGATAGTTCAGGACCCACTGTGACAGCAGGTGGTCCACACCAGTCCTCTCCAGCTTGTCCTTCAGAAGCGTCGGCTGGATGGTGTTAAAAGCACTTGAGAAATCAGAAAACATGATTCTCACAGTGTTGCCGGGCTTCTCCAGGTGGGCGAGGGCACGATGCTGCAGGAAGATGACAGCGTCCTCCACTCCGATGTTGGGCCTGTAGGCAAACTGCAGTGGGTCCATGGAGGGGCCCACTGTAGAGCGGAGGTGTTGCAGGACGAGTCTCTCCAGCATCTTTATCAGGTGTGATGTAAGAGCCACCGGCCTGTAGCTGTTGGGGTCTTTAGGGTGCAGTGTTTTTGGCACCGGTACCACACAGGAGGTCTTCCACAGCTGTTGTACCACGCTCAGTGCTGGGGGTGTGAAGAAGTCCATCTGGGAATGGGGTGGGTGAGAGGTGAGGTGAGCCGGAGGTGTGAAAGGCTGAGGAAGTGCATTGTCCTGGTGGTGTGGAGGTGGGGTGCAGCTGCGTGGGGGGAGGGGTGGCTGATTGATCAAACCTGTTGAAGTGATGGTTCAGATCATTCAGCCACTTAAGGTCCCCCTCGGCCTGTGTGGGGGGTGCTTTAAAACCCGAGATGGTCTTCAAGCTGCTCCACACCCCCCTAATGTCTCTCTGTTCCAGCTGTCAGTTTAGCTTCCTCTTGAATCGGGCCTTTCCCTCTCTGATCTTCCTCCTCAGCCTCGATTCACCTTCTTTTCCTGAACCTGACTGGGAGCAGACTTAAGGAGTCATATAGAGTTAGTCATATAATTTTTAGAATATGTACAAAGTATGAAAAAGTGCATTTGACGCCGGGAAATATATTAGTGTGGACATGCTGTGACAAATGAGAAAAGCCATCTCTTTCAATCTAATATTTTCCACATGTTTTATACTTGGTATTTTATACTTACTATGGTATTGAATTGTGAAGTTAAACGTGTCCCATTGGAGACAGCTGGGAAATGTCTGGAGAACAGATGCTTGACAATGAACTTGTATTCTGAGAAGTCCCCAGCCACAGACTGAAATACTGCATCACTGATTTCAAACAGATGCATATTCTGACTTTATGTTCTTTTCTTTAGGTATATTTTGTATAGGTAAACTTTGGAGACTAGTAAGATAAATAAAATATGTTATTTTTTGACATGTGAGTTACTTTTTCTGTATATAGAGCAGGTTTTTGGTTCAATGTAAGGCATGACGCTACTGCAATGGTGTGTTCATTCAAACACTGGTGCATTATCCTGCTGGAAGTAGCCATCAGAAGATGGATACACTGTGGTCACAAAGGGATTGACATGGTAAGCAACAATACTCAAATAGGCTGTCGCGTTTAAACGATGCTCAATTGGTACTAAGAGGCCTAAAGTGTGCGCCAAGAAAATATCAACCCCGCTTCAAGGTTAGGCGTGTTGTGTGTTCAGCATAACTTGGTTGTAACAAGTGGTAATTTGAGTTACTGTTGCCTTTCTGTCATGTCAAACCTGTCTGTCCAGTCTCCTCTGACCTCTGACATCAACAAGGCATTTTTGTCCACACAACTGCAGCTCACTGGATGTTTTCTCTTTTTCAGACCATTCTCTGTAAACAGATGGTTGTGCATAAAAATCCCAGTAGATTAGCAGTTTCTGAAATATTCAGACCAGCCTGTCTGGCACTAACAACCATGCCACGTTCAAAGTCACTTAAATCCCCTTTCTTCCCCATTCTGATGCTCGGTTTGAATTTCAGTAAGTTGTCTTGACCACGTCTACATGCCTAAATGCATTGAGTTGTTGCCATGTGATTGGCTGATTAGCTATTTGTGTTGGCCGGTGAGTGTATATCGTGTATATACACTGAACAAAATTATAAATGCAACACTTTTGGTTTTGCCCCCATTCATCATGAGCTGAACTCAAAGATCTAAGATTTTCTCTATATAAACAAAAGGCCTATTTCTCTCAAATATTGTTCACAAATCTGTCTGAATGGGGTCAAAAACTTAAGTGTTGCGTTTGTAATTTTGTTCAGTGTATACATATATATATATATATATCACAGATTGGCATTGGTCCAAACTTCATCTGTAAACCTTTATTAAAAGGGAGAGAATGAAAGAAAATGGAGTATGGTATATATTACAGAATCAGAAGGAGCTTTATTGCCAAGTAGTTTTTTACACATACAAAGATTTTGCTTTGCTGTTAAGGTGCTACACGCAGACAGACATCCAGCTGACATAAATAGATGCAGTGGGGGGCATGGGCCTTGTTAATGAGGCTAGCTGCAGATGGGTAGAAGCTGTTTTTGTGGCGAGAGGTTTTGGTCCTGATAGACTGCAGCCTCTTGCCAGAGGGGAGTGTCTGAAACAGTTTATGACCGGGATGGGAAGCGTCAGCTACAATCTTTCCTGCTCGCCGCAGAGTCCTTGAGGCGTGCAGGTCCTGAAGTGATGGAAGATTGCAGCCAATCACCTTCTCTGTAGAGCAAATGATATGCTGCAGGCTGCCTTTGTCCCTGGCAGTGGCAGCAGCGTACCAGATGGTGATGGAGGAAGTGAGGATGGACTCAATGACGGCGGTGTAGAAGTGCACCATCATTGTCTTCAGCAGGCTGAACTTCTTCAGCTGCCGCAGGAAGTACATCCTCTGCTGGGCCTTTTTGATGATGGAGGTGATGTTCACCTGGGAGACCTGGGAGATGATGGTGCCACACAGGATGATGGGGGAGGGTGCGGCTGGGCTCTTCCTGTAGTTCACGACCATCTCCACTGTCTTCAGAACATTGAGCTCCAGACTGTTCTGGCCGCACCAGGTCACCAGATGGTCGATCTCCCACCTGTAAGCAGACTCATCCCCACCAGAGATGAGCCCAATGAGGGTGGTGTCGTCCGCAAACTTCAGGAGCTTGACGGACTGGTAACTGGAGGTGCAGGTGTTGGTGTACATTTGAGCCTTCCCTCCCATTTAGTCCGGTCTGGTTTCATTATTTGGTCTCTATTTATTAAATAGACATAAGCAGGGCCGAAAGATGTCATTGAGTTAAGACCCATCACAAATAATTAGAACCTGGCCTGGTGCTGTGGTACAGTACATGCCAGGGTAATGTATAAACCTCACTGTAAACTCTAGATTTCAATCACAGATCTGATAAATGTCAAACCTTTTTACTCACGGAATTAGAACTTACATATGCCAAGCTTTTGGTGGGTGTCTGATGTTGCAAGAACCAAAACACACAATGACCCCAGGACATCACATCACGCATGACAACGTCATAAACTGACATACGTCAGACCACAGCCTCTAACAGCCAAAAAGAAGAGCTAGTGCCTCTGAGTGAAAACAAAAATACACCAGCCGAGGCCAGAAGTTCAAACTTGCTAATGTGTGGAGTGCCCCTTTAGTTAATGTGGTGTAAGAATAACAACATTATTATAAGTCATTCTGCAATATTTACTAGATATATAGGCTACATTTGAAGATAAAAGTTAATTAATCCACATGGGCAAATGGGGTATTTGCTAACCTACTTGTGGTTTATTGTATATACTACTGACTTGTGACCCCTAAGTAAATCAATTTCTACTTGTGACCCCTCTCCACGATCTTCTTAGAGTACAGTTCAACAAAAGAGTGATTTTCTCCTCCACAGATGATTTAATTGGAATGATTTTTACAGCCACAAGAGGCAAAAGTATTCAGTATTTCATAATTACAAACATAATTCAGAGGGGAAAAAAACTCAGTTCTGGTTGTTTTCTTTCTTTGATTGTGTTATGACCCCTCAGATTTACCTTGAAGCCCTTTGGGTCCTGACCCCCTTCAGAACAAAAGTAGCACACAAACATAAAAGACACAATTTGTAAAGTGAAATGAATAGGCCTTTCAAAATGAATAAGGTGAACAATATTGCTGCAGAAGTAACAAAAAAAAGGTCCAATAAAAAATAAAGAAAAAGAAAAGACGTTTGAGAATTATTGATATAAAAAAAAGTTAGTACATAAAATATAGGAATGATTTGCTTACCATTCACTTCGACAAGTAGAGAAGAGAGACTCTTGGTTTGTGCAATGTAAAAATCCACACATATCATGCATATTTAAATTATATTTGTAGATGATATGCACAGGAAAAGTACATATGGTCTGGTCATACCGTCCATCAACACGTCTGGGCAGGTTGTGGAATAAATACATACAGTTTATAAGGTATTGACTCACAGGGTTAACTCTTGTGTCCCGTGTTATTACACAGCAATATTTGGGGTGGCGCGCCTGTCGCCCGTGTGTTTTGCTGGTCGGAGGCTTTGCACAGAGATGGCAAGAGAACCCTAGCAGACTGTGGGGCCTGTACGGTTGGGCATTTTCCCGACAACCGTAACGTTAGAGAACCGCAGAGACTCAGAGAGTAGTAAAGAAGCGGAACAACGGAAAAGGTAAAACACAGCTGCTTATGTAACTTAAACCGTTAACGTTACTAACGACTTTCACGTAATGTCAAAAATGAACTCCTGATAAACCTGTCTTCCACCTCTAACTAAACTGTTAGACTAGCTTTGTGATGGCGGACAACTAGCAAAGCTGCTAAATAAATTCGCTAGCAAGCCGGCTAGCTGTCAGCAATTGGATAATAGCTAACTTGGCTAAGTTTGTAACGTTAGCTTGCTAAACTAGCTGTGTCTGCCCTTCTGCAAGTTTTACAGCTAAATATTAAACTGTTGAGTAGACATTACCATCTGGCTAACCAGTTAGCCGTGTACATAACGATAATCAGCTAGTGTGGAGCTAGTTACTCAAACAAATAACACTAAAATGTGTTTTCACTGTGGCTAAATGGCTAGGTTTTTGCCAGCTTGCTAACAGTTAGCGTGCTGACTTTAGCGTTCGTTGCAGACTAGTGCCAGTAGTTTCATCGCTACATGTCGTTAGCCAGCCTTATTTGACAGATACTGGTCCTGTGTGATATGTATGATGCAAATATAAGCGTAACGTTACCAAACAGTGACTCAGATTTAAGATATCACTATCCGAAGGACAATAGCTGCCTATTAAGTTTCTCTTACTTTGTGTGCTAACGTTAGCATGACCGTAGATTATCCAAAGTTAGCCAATGGTCGTTAATGTTAACCATATCAGAGTTTGTGTAATGTGAGATTTGCGCTAATATCACTAAGCTGTTAGCGTATGGCTCACGGAAAGTTTGTTAGTGTTACCAAGTCGCTAATTCATGATCTAATAATTGATGGTTTTGTTTTCTTAACTTGTCTGTAAGTGAAAAAAAACATTGGTTGTCTCACACTTTTAAAGGCGGGGACAATTGTTGTCTGTACGCTATTTGTTTGGTCATGACTTAAGACACAGGAAACATAGGCCTGTCGTGAGGCACATTGCTACAGCATTGCTGTAACATTCACCAGCGCCCCTTCTATATATGCTGGACAAGAATGTATCATTTGCACTGTAACAGTCCCTGACGGCAAACAGAAAATTTTGGGCACAGCTTACATAATAAACTTGGGCTCAGATAATACCTGATGGGAATCTCTATCAGTAAAGGTTAGGCCCTGTTATCTTCCATTCTCCTTCTGTGGATACGCTTGCTCTCTAGGAGAAATAGTCAGAAATGACTTTAATTGTTTCAGTGGCTAATGAAGGTTTTTTTTATACATTCCGCCCTTTGTATTTCAGGACCATTAGTGCGGGTCCTGCTGTCTCAGCTGTGTGTCACAAAGTGTGTACTAATGACACATTGGGAGAGAACTTACAGGAAATTGTCACCTGAGCAGCAACTTTTTCTGTCTGGCTCTGAAATATACTTGTTTGTGTTCTCATTCTCTCTCTCTCTCTCTCTCTCTCTCTCTCTCTCTCTCTCTCTCTCTCTCTCTCTCACACACACACATGCACTGGGGAAAGTTGTAAGAGTTGTAGCCTGCCACTACTGTGTGAAGTTAGTGTGTCATGCCAACATAAACAAAAGTTGTGAAAATTTAACAGCTCCTGATTGTTAATGAGAGAAAGGAGAGCTAGGTTAAATTACTTAGGCTAATTTATGCAGTTATCACACATTTAAGCCCCAAATATACTTTATAGCGGACATGTACATGGGCAGCTGCGGACACCACACACGCAGACTACTTTTGTTTACACTACTCTCTGGAGACACAGAAGCCACACTTATGCAGTCGGTTGGTGCACTGGTAGCGTAGTGGGTAGCAGTCACAAAAAAACAGGAGACACGCGGATGTCCGCACAGAGGCTACGTACATGTACACCCTCTGATGATAATTTTTTCCATCACGCGGACCGTAACGGCCCCTTGTGTACTCATGGACGCAGAAAGTATTACACTTGCTTTAGGGTGCATGATGGTCAGTAGATCACTGCAGTGAAACCCTACATGGTCTAAATAGACAGATCAAAACTGGTGGCAGGTAAAAATGACACATCTCCTGCATCCTGTTTTTAAGTGTTCTTGTGGTTTGTGGTCATTGTAATTCTAAAGATAAGACCAAGACAACAAAACTTCACTGTGTTAAGGCTTAGTCTTGTTTTCTGTTACTGAGGTTATGACTTGTTTTTTTGCCCCGGTTTGATGAGCTGGGGTGTGTGCTTGAAGGGGGACTTCAGTTCTGTCCATGTAAGCAAACACCTGCCCTGGCATCGGGCTCTGCCCAGATGTCTTCAATGTAAGCAACTCTAAAACTGAATGTGGGCCTAAGCATCCATGTTGGTGTGTAAATTGTTGTGTGTGTGAAATTAGAGAACCTTAATACTCCCTGTATGAGCCCAGTTTCTAAGGTCTGTTGTTTCTTCCCTAAAGATGCTTTGGCATTATGCAGACACACAAATGCACCACAAAATAAAAAGTGCATTGTCTAGCAATAGGCAGGGTACCTGCTGTTTTGTAAGCAAATCCACCCCTACACCAGCACTGCTTTCTACAGGCTGACCAGCACATTAGACAGTATAAGCAACCAGTCACACACAATAATACAGAAAAAACTGAAGCAAATGTAACATACAAGTTTATTGTGCAAATTGTATTTTTAGACCCAGAGCTGTACTTTTCTCACCTAGGCATGTGACAATCCTACATATTTAATGTTTATTATCTCTTGGAAATGAGGCAATTGAAATTGGCTCTCAAGGTCAAAGAGTCATTTTAGAAAAACACTGTTTAGACCTCCATATACACTCACCTAAAGGATTATTAGGAACACCTGTTCAATTTCTCATTAATGCAATTATCTAATCAACCAATCACATGGCAGTTGCTTCAATGCATTTAGGGGTGAGGTCCTGGTCATGACAATCTCCTGAACTCCAAACTGAATGTCAGAATGGGAAAGAAAGGTGATTTAAGCAATTTTGAGCATGGCATGGTTGTTGGTGCCAGACGGGCCGGTCTGAGTATTTCACAATCTGCTCAGTTACTGGGATTTTCATGCACAACCATTTCTAGGGTTTACAAAGAATGGTGTGAAAAGGGAAAAACATCCAGTATGCGGCAGTCCTGTGGGCAAAAATGCCTTGTTGATGCTAGAGGTCAGAGGAGAATGGGCCGACTGATTCAAGCTGATAGAAGAGCAACTTTGACTGAAATAACCACTCGTTACAACCGAGGTATGCAGCAAAGCATTTGTGAAGCCACAACACGCACAACCTTGAGGTGGATGGGCTACAACAGCAGAAGACCCCACCGGGTACCACTCATCTCCACTACAAATAGGAAAAAGAGGCTACAATTTGCAAGAGCTCACCAAAATTGGACAGTTGAAGACTGGAAAAATGTTTCCTGGTCTGATGAGTCTCGATTTCTGTTGAGACATTCAGATGGTAGAGTCAGAATTTGGCGTAAACAGAATGAGAACATGGATCCATCATGCCTTGTTACCACTGTGCAGGCTGGTGGTGGTGGTGTAATGGTGTGGGGGATGTTTTCTTGGCACACTTTAGGCCCTTTAGTGCCAATTGGGCATCGTTTAAATGCCACGGCCTACCTGAGCATTGTTTCTGACCATGTCCATCCCTTTGTGGCCACCATGTACCCATCCTCTGATGGCTACTTCCAGCAGGATAGTGCACCATGTCACAAAGCTCCAATCATTTCAAATTGGTTTCTTGAACATGACAATGAGTTCACTGTACTAAAATGGCCCCCACAGTCACCAGATCTCAACCCAATAGAGCATCTTTGGGATGTGGTGGAACGGGAGCTTTGTGCCCTGGATGTGCATCCCACAAATCTCCATCAACTGCAAGATGCTATCCTATCAATATGGGCCAACATTTCTAAAGAATGCTTTCAGCACCTTGTTGAATCAATGCCATGTAGAATTAAGGCAGTTCTGAAGGCGAAAGGGGGTCAAACACAGTATTAGTATGGTGTTCCTAATAATCCTTTAGGTAAGTGTATATGTTACTGATTAAAGCAAGGTGCAAGGCCAAGGACCTTTTTATTCAGACAAGGCATGCAATTAATTATTGTTGTCATCTTAGATTAATCTGCAGATTACTTTTGTGTTTAATGGTTTGATAGATAAATTGTAAGGAGATAGTGAAATTTTCCTACCTCAACTGAAACTGTTGCTGCTTTTTCAAAACCCAGGCCCTATACGATATGTAATGCAGCCAAGAGCTGATGAGCAGCTGATAACCTTTCCCAGCTCGCATGTTAGTGTATTCTCTATATTACTTAATGCATACCTCCTTTTGCAGGGAGTTGTTCGATATGACTAATGTGCTGACAGTGGTTAAGTGTCCCGGAGTATTTCATAGATCAATTTGTCACATACCATCTCGCTACACTGCTGGTTGTCTTTACAAGGCATTTCAGAGGAGGAGACAAATTTTACACTCGCACATTGAGCAAATACCCTTATGACAAATTTTTTTAACGCATATTTTTGAAAATAAGGCTCAATATTAAATTTTCCCCCAGCGTCTGCTAGTCAGTTGGAGTCCACATTCTTGCTTTCAGGCAAATCTAATGACTTCAGTAGGGATGCCCCAAGCTAATCTGCCAGATCGATATTTACAAAATGAACTATATTCAGAAATCACAGCAAGGCACTTACCGTTAAGAGAGAACTGTGGTGCAGTCTGTTTTTCCTCAGTCTGAGCTTCTCAATTCTCAAGTATAGTTTACTTATATTGGTTTTAATGTGCTTATAGTGCAGAGGTTTTAATTCTTGTAGTGTGGATAATATAAGTATATTGGCATCAAATGGAGGAAAAAAAACTTGATTAGGACATCCCTAGTCTGCTGCCCACTTGACGTGTTTGTTGATTGTCAGAATATACTGGAGCACCCAGAGGAAATCCAGACTGACCCAGACAGAGCATAAAACCTGATCCAGAAAGTGCTAAGGCCAGGAATTGATTAGGTCCTTCTTGTTGGAAGACACCTTGTTAATTACTTAGCCACTATATTTTTCAGTGCTGCTGCATTCTTCATGAGGAATCCCCTGCAAAGTGAATCTTTAACTCAGACTTTCATACTTAATACAAAAAATATTATAATTAAAAAGTAAGTAGAATACGTTATTTTCAAACAAAGTGGCCCTGACATGGCACCATTCGCTCATGTTTTTTGGATTTATTTTTAAATCTGTCAGAAGAAAGAGAAAAAGCAATAGATCGCTATTGGTAGAGTAAGGATGTCAGTGGAACAAGTTTGCTAGGTTGGCCAATGCTGGTAGACAGCAAAGATACAGTAGCTAGGTTAGTGTGCTACACAGTGCTAAGTACAAACCAGGATGTGTACAAACAGACGAGCAGTAATAACATGCAGTAGGTATTCAAATTAAAGGTAAGGTGTAAATAGGGCTGTCGCGGTGAAGTAATTTCCACTGCGGCAATGTTAGGACTCAACAGGTATTATCGCATCTTTCATCAATTAAGTTATTTGGTGCCATATAGCAGAGTAAAGCTTGATTTATACTCCTGCGTGGGGTCTATGTATGTAGCTACGCCGTAGGCTATGCACGTAGCCAGGCATTTATACTTGTGCGTCGGTGTGTCATTCTGCAATTACACCCCCAAACGCTAGTCGACAGTAGCGCTTCAGCGTCCACTGTTTTGACTTTTGCCGGCTGAGCAGGTTTAGCGCTCCGCTAACGTGAATGGGGGTAAAATTGTATACGTGCGGCTGGTGTCGCCTTTTCAAATATTACCGACCAAATGGATGACATTCCAATAGCGAAACGAGTAATTTCGGTCGGGTTGCGACGGGCAAATGAATTGATCCACTGTGTCACAGCCGCCGCTAGTAAGTTACTACAAAGCACGGGGCACTTCCGGTCGGCTCGGAGGCATTGCGAGGCTACCCAGCCGACCAATTACAGTGCTTACAGTCCACGTCGACTCGACGTGTATTTACATTTTTGAGGAGATGCCTTTTGTTGTTTGTCACATGATACCCTTTGTTTTTTTTTGTTCTTTAGTTATAGTTACGTCGTGTTATATTTTGTCATTTAATACACTTTTGTCTTGTGTGTTAAGAGATGAAATAAAGATTAAAAAAAGAAAAAAAAACATTTTCAGGCGACGGTTAGCCTTTGCGTAGCCCCCTGGCCTATGCCGTCACCTACGCCATCGATTCACCGCAGAAGTATAAATTACACTTACGAGTGTCTGTTACCTCACTGCACAGCGAGCCGCTAACAGCAGCTTTATGGTCGGAACAAGCTAGCTGCTGGGTGCTAGTCAACAACATATCCAAGCATACTGCTTTTTGTAGTTTGACCGTGTCTTTTTCACACGTATCCCGGGTCATGTACAGCCCATGGCGATCCGTCCTTGAACCGTAACCGTGCTCGTTAAGGTTGAGGAACTTCTGAAGCACTCATTTATTAATTTAACAAGCCCTGAAGTGTACAGTATGAACATTGCGGTTGTTGCGGTGATTGCCATCCTCCGCGGTAGGCTTGACCAATAGTATTTAAATTTTGCGGTTATCGTGACAGCCCTAGGTGTAAGTAAAAGTTATGGAGTACCAACTTACTGAATAATGTTTGATTCTGGACCTGATTCCTTTTTACTAAGTAACAAAATTGTCAAGTTTGTGTTAATAGAAATGTATGTAGGATTGTTTGACTACTGTCAGTTGTCTGCACTGTTTCAGTTATTACTCAGTAAAAAACACAAATCACTAGTTCCTTTTTGATTGACGACAAAAAAAATTGAGAAGAAACATGGAGTACCACCTCAAATAAACAATTTTGCATTCATTGCAAACAATTTTGCAATGATTACTCTTGGTAATTTTCTGGGCAGTTCCCAGGTGGGATGCATTTCTCATTGAAATTATACTGACTGGGTTTTGTTCTTCTCAGGATTAGCGTGCCATCCATTTATTTGGAATTTTGCATAGCTAAAAAATCAAATATGCTTTATATCAAGGGTCACTTATTGTCATTTTACAACACAGTATAGTAGCATATTTCATATAGCATATAAAACCTGTTGACAAATGTGTCAATCATTCGAAATAAACAGTACCAGAGGGATCTGCCAGTTTATTCCCAGGCTAATAACTGTTTTCATTATTCATTTGTCATGACTCTTGAGAGTGATGGCAGATGACCGCTGGACTCTGTCCCATTCCCATAACTTATCCCCTTTTTTTTCTGCTTTAGCTGTCACCTGCTTACTCTGTATGGAGAGCTGTAAAGCAGTGTCAACCTATTCCTCATTGTTGTTATTTTGCATTTTGTGTCTCTTTAGCTACAGTATGTATTAGAAATCAAAATTTTATGGTATCGTCAAGTCATCAAAGTTTCAGCATTTGTTATAGGTTAATTCTAGTAACTTCCTCCTTTTTTATGTAGCTATTTTTCTAAAAGAATAAGGGATTTTCATAATGATTTGTCTATTTTAACAATGAAAAGCATATTGCTTATTATTTCTGTACATATTTTGTTCCTTGATAAATGTGCGTTTTATGTTGTGCACGGTTCTGGAAGACTTTGAAAGAGGGTTTTGACATTTAATATAATTGATGTGTTTTTAAAAAACTAATTTATGTTGTGCTCTGAGCTTTTTAAATTGCTGATTAACCTAGTGGATCACTAGTGATTTATGGTGGTATGAAAATTTCAGAGTGGCAAAATAGCAGACTTAGCTTTGACTGGCTGCTGACTTGGAAAATGTTTTATCTCCATCTGCCCTGTAGCCTGCACACTGATCAGTTAATTCTGGCACGAACTGTCCCTATCTTTTTAATTGGGTTTCTCCTAAGCTGCTTAAAAGCTGCCTGCTTGAACTTGGGGTCTATGTTGGGTGATTAACAGGCCTATGTGTCAACCTGGTGCTGTGATCATTTAATCATATCAAAAAACACTCGGTCCTAATTGGGGCCTTGGTATAGGAGCAGGATACAGTGGGTGTAGTGACATATGGAGCTCAGACAATTAATAGCACGATTTATCTTGTTGTTTTGTTCTGTTCCTGTGGAGGAGGCTAGCATGTCTGGACTTCAAGAAATGAGAAGACACCCAAAGAAAGCCATATTCAAAGTACATCTTAATTTTGTAGTTTCACCATGTTGTTGAAGCATGATTAAGGATTCTTAAAAACAATTAGGTGCCTTACATAAATATGGATGGATAGACAGATAGATCTAGATAGATATAGAGATAGATATCATATGATAATGTAGTATTTATATTCATATTGTAATCAGTAGAGTTTGACGAAACACCTAGCTCAAGAGATGAGACTGGGTTCACAAGATCAAGACGAGATATTAACATTATTTTTAAGAAATCTTTAATGCTGAAATATATGAAAATTTAGAGCATTAAACAGTTAATTGCCTGCACTCTGGTGAAATATTTTTATTTATGTAAAGGGAAACACAATATTCAGGTGACGATTCAAAATATTATGGAATATAATGCGGGAAGGCTCTCAGGCAATCTGTATTGCTTTCAGGCTATGTGTTCCCCTGTAGATCCTTTTCACATGTAATATCTCGTGTGTGTGTGTGTGTGTGTATATATAACGTCATCGTTTAATGAGAGTTCATGATCATTTTTAAGTCTACCTGACCTGCTTTACCTGGCTGTGCATTACGTTATTGCTCTGATGGAAGTATCCCCTTCGGACCGTTTGACCAACACAGTTTGGGACTGCATGTTGCATGTGAAACCGATACCAACCGTCAACACTTCTGATCAAGGAGCACTCTCACCACAAATCTACACACACGTTAACTTCAGCCCCTCCGATAAAGTGCAGTTCACAGTCCCAAACAGAGCAAGGTTGCTCTTCAGTTTATATGTTTATAATGCAACTATATCAGTTACCCACTCAGTCACAACTGTCTGGACTAACAGTGCGAGAGCGGGTTCAGAGTTTTCTGGTTGGTGATCAGTTGGAGTGAGACACTGGTCAATTGTGCAACTGTTGAATGCACCACTAAATTTAATATTTTTGTGTGACCATGAAAAAAGCAAAGCAGCATGTTTTTTACACAATGTCCTCATATTATTGGAGAACACAGCAATTAGTATGTGCAAAACATTTGCGCAATGTTACGGCATCAATGCATACAAAGTAATAAATTGGTGTCTCAATCAAATGTCAAACTTTGATATGGCGTTTATTTTTGGTCATAAGTTGTGAGCGTGTAAAACATGCTGCCGAGCAAATTATCATTCCACACGTCACTCCAAATTGTCACTCCACACGCGCAAAAATTAACTTTTGCGCACACATCTACAAAGTACTCAAATTCTCACAAATTCAACAACCGAGAGTTGTACAGGTAGCTGCTTGCGAGCGCCTGGCATGCTCTCAATGGATAACTCTGCTCGCACGTAGTGGATTTCTGCTCGCCCAAGTCTACATGACTTTTGACAATCTGGGGGCGGAAACCAAGGAGGGCACTGACCCTCTTATGATTGATCACTTTCGACGTGATCACAACCAGAGCCCGTAAATAAGAGAGTTACGACACTCTTTGATCTCGCCGCCACGCGACCACGTGCTCCATGCAGCTCTCAGTAATTCCAACCAATCCCCGCTGTCAACCACTTTGAATGGTTTCAGGTGGGACAGACACCAGCAGCGACTATATTTGCAGCAGTTTTCGCATAAATATTAAGGCCTAATGTGTTTTGATTACAATCCTTATACTTACATATGAAACCATTTCTTCTGGGGAGTCGTGGAAGCAGTATTATCCGTTTTGTGTTTAATTTTGGAGGGAAGAGGTGTGATGTTACAACACATTTACAGCAGACTATATTTGCAGCACTTTTCGTATAATGTGCATTGATTACTACAGTAACTGTTGTGAGAAATACATTATAAGTTGCTGATTTTTAGGATTTCACTGTAATTAACTTGTGAGAAATTAGCATTGGTCACAGGGGTTTTATTCCTAAGCAAAAGGTTGTCTGATTTACAATAAACATCTGCTGGCATGTAGGTGAGAGTTTTAACATAGACCAATCAAGAGACAGAGAAACATCTGATGCCACATACATTTGCATTTCCTTTCTTAGCTCAGGAAGAGTTTTTGAGTGTATGCTAATACTCTGCCATTTGTTTATCATTCATCTACCATTTGCTGGCTGTTGTTTGCTTTGTACTTGTTCTGTACTTAAGGAGAGGAAATGCTGAGTTCGGGAGAGTAACCGTGCGTTCTCTCCGTGGCCACGTTACATAAAGAAATGATTCAACACATCTATTTGACTCTGTATTCTTGGGAAGAAATTATTTTCCCTGACACTGTACAGTAGTGATTTTTTCTTTGGAGGGAAGGAGAGACAGCATTAACAGTGTTATCTGTTGAAATGCATCTGCAGATATGGTTAGGCTACTGAGTGAATTACTCTGTTCCTAAATACAATCCATGTAATTACTGCTTGGTTATTTATTTTAAAATGACTAGTGTAACGTTACTACCCCTTTATCCTTCCCGAAACACAGGCTAAAGTATACCTCAGAACACACAAATACATGCATAGAATGTACTGTATATTTGCAGAATATATATAATTAGTCTACCGTATATATCACAAGTCCTAATGTGCTGTTGTGTTAAGACACAGTCACATAAACATCCCCAACAAGTGAATATCAATAAATAACTGAAGCTGCTCAGTTTAAGTCAAGAGAGAAGTTTGGTCAATAGTGCAAAATATATAAGGCAACCACTTCCTTTTTGTTGAGGACTGTCAGAAGCAGACCAGGTCATAGGCCCCAGACCAGGTCTTGAGGAGACACGAGCATGGTGCTGCTGGAAAGAACAAGGATAAGAAGGATGAAACAGTGTTAATACACGTTATACAAGGTTAATACATTTAAGACATGGATTTTAATATTAATGATAATATACATGGAAAGCCAATGTTTCCCAAATAATTTCATGAGGTTGAGATTACAGGAGTGAGAGTACACAGATAGGTCCAGTTGTATCTGGACATTGGCATGATTTCGGTTATTTGGTTCTGTGCCCCAGTATAGAATTTGATATTACCTAACTATAAACTTTTTTTCATGTTATTTCAGTGGACTAAAAGTTGTAAGACACCTTAATAAAATGGTCATATTTAGTACTACTACTTTGTTGCAAATTCTTTGACTTTAATGACCAAATAAATACCAGAAGAGGGATCAAGTGTGCACACATCCAGGTAAAAAGCCAAATCAATTGCTGCAAGGTAAAAAAGTAAAAAAAGTCAGCACACTTTTAGGCTGCAAATAATTCTATGTTAATTCTCAGATTATAAAGTATGCTTTTGTTGGTCATCACTGTTGAGATTTGTTGTAGTTTAGGTGGCAGGCTAGCCCAGTGGTTTGGGTGACCCACACAGTCTGTGGGGTGACCACACTGAACCACACATCCCAGAGGAGCAACAGGGAAAACCTTGACTTGTGTCTGCAGTGGTCACTTTATTAGGTACACCTATACAATCTAATGTAATAAATATACCAGCTCAGCCATGAATTCTGCTTTTATGATGCCTGTTTTGGATTTATTTACACAGACATACATAGAAATTCATGTACATGTTTTATCACTGAGGTCATAATTGGTGATGTTGGTGTTGTACTGAGCTGCATTATATTTAGAGGAGTTTCTGATATTCTGGCCCTGTAATGTACATTATGTAAATGGGGAGGACAAAACAAATCCTCATATCAAACACAATGTAGTTCAGTAAAACAGCCTTTAATTTTAACCTCAGTATTTTAAACATTTAATTAAATTTACACATTTATGCTCATGTGTGTAAATTTAATTAAATAATGGCACAGCTGTTGTATTAAACTGCATTACATTGTAAAGGTGCACCTATTAAGGTCACTAAGAGCATTCAACACAGTAAGACCAGCAGCTGAAAAGATGTGTAAATGCCTCCGTAGCTCAAATTATTTGTATATCTCATGTCACTATATTCATATTTGCATCAATGTGGAAGAAAGTTTGTCCTGGTTATTGTTGGCTGGATATGATATTTGCACTCCACTAACTTACTCTTAAATATACAAGTTTGGCACGTTTCTATGAGGCCTATAAGCAGATACAGCAGTCAGTTTATTAGGTACACCGAGCTAAAACTAATGCAGTCCTGCAATAATCCTACCTTCATGAAGGTTAAAATATTCAGTTTTTGACATACCGTTGATATTTGGATCCTTTGTGGATAATTGGCTTGCTCGCTCCTTAAAGTAAGTCTCCGATGGTTTCATATGTCAGGCTCTTCATCAGAAAAACATATGAAGTCGTTATCCATCTGTTGCAGTTATAACATTGGTTTTTGTGCTGCTGATCTTATCAGCCGATTCACTGTCCAGTGTTAATGACCGAATTAACGTTAACCAAGGAACAACCTTGCTAGATACAAGCTTGCCATGTTATCTATTTCACATAGCTAACGTTACCGTTCATAGTAACGTTAGGTTACTACTACGGCAGCCACTAAGTGCTGCTAACTTCTACTATAATTCTAATAACCGAAGATAAACTTTGAATGCCAATGAATCAACGTACACTTAACTTGACATTTAAAGTAAATGTCGGCAAACTGACAGGGAGTAACGTTAACTTTATGGTAACTTAGCCAGTGAAGTGTTGCTCAGGTTAGCTAGCTGCACACAATCTGATGAAATTAGTTAATATTTTCCAATAAACATGAACTAAAGCCAGCTACATAAAATACCACTATTGACTAAATTCACAAGAGGTCAGTTAATGGGTTAAAATATCTATAAAGGCAGTAATTTTATCAACTTACCAGCGAGCGTAGGTTGGTCGGACACAACAAAAATGAACGGGATACAATCCTGGAACTTCTTCTTTTGTGTTTATTGGCGGTGGGCAAACCAGTTTAATGGTGCATTACCGCCACCAACAGGACTGGAGTGTGGAACAAGAGATTAAGCAGTAAAATAAATAAAACAGTTTCTTTAAGAAACTTAATTATATAACAATATATCTTGCATGTGGTTTTCCCCAAGAGACCTGACAATGATAAATCATGATGTTTTCAGAACTTATTTTTTGTCTGTGTTTTCAGAACTGTCGGCTGCCCCGTGACACGCGTCACTTCCACATTCCACAGTTCTGACAGAAGTCAATGGGAGAGTCGTAACTCTCTTATTTAAGGGCACTGGTTGTGATCACATTGAAAGTGACCAATCGTAAGAGGGTCAGTGCCCTCCTTGGTTTCCGCCCCCAAATTGTCAAAAGTCATGTAGACTTGAGCGAGCAGAAATCCACTCCGCGAGCAGAACCCCACTACGTGCGAGCAGAGTTATCCTTTGAGAGCATGCCAGGCGCTCGCTCACAGCTACCTGTACAACTCTCGGTTGTTGAATTTTGCGCGAGTACTTTATCGTGCTTGAAGGTTAATTTTTGCGCGTGTGGAGTAACATGATTTGCTCGCGAGCATGTTTTACACGCTCACTGCTTATGACCAAAAAAACCCACCATACTTGGTTGAATTGCTACAGTTTGCAGCCTTGTCCTAAAAATGTACTGTTTTCTGTTTTCAGAGGAACCATGGGACACGGAGTGGGCTGAATCAGAGGGTCTAGCAGCACACACCAGTTGTGAGTATAGATTATTTTTCCAGCATTATGTCAATGTAGAATTATAAATAGGGTAATAATTAAAATATAATATTACATATAAATATTACACTAAATACGACCAGACTACCAGGAGCATATCCTGAAACAGCTTCTACGACTTCTCATTAGTGTATTTTATTTGAACCCTGCCTATTTCACCTGTTTATTATTTGTGAAAAACTTTAGTGTGTGTGTGTGTGTGTGTGTGTGTGTGTGTGTGTGGTTTTGAAGGGTTCCCACTGTGGTGTATGACATGGCCACGGCCTTATCTAGAGCAGAGTCTAGCCATAACCACAGAAGAACATCACAGCTCCATGCCATTGGTGAGTCCAAATACAGTATGCTATAATATTTGGGAGTGGCGGGGTGGCCTCAGGGTCTAAATCCTGTCACTCCCTCAGAGAGCTCACATTGAAGCACTGTGAAAAGAGGGTTTTCCCTGAAGGATCAATAATATATCGCAGTATTTTATCTGAATAAGAGTGTTGACTTTATGCTGAATATGTCAAAATTTCCACTTCCTGTATGTATCTACCATCAGTTTCCTGTGCCAAATTCAAGAGGAGGAGGACCCTGTTTGGAACTGCCATTTATGTAGAGGTCACAGCGGAGGGGGTGTCGTGCCGCACAGCGAAGTCTCACAGCTCCTCCAGTCCTAAATGGGATGAGAGGCTCACTCTGTAAGAAGCTACAATTTGCCTTGTCTGTGTGTATCTCATCAGTCTGTGTGTTACAGCATGTTATTACTTTACCTCAGTTTTTCTCTCGTATCTCCTTTTTCCTTATTTAACATCTATGTGCATCATATACTATTAATATCAAAAATTTTGTAGTTGATACCAAAACTAGTAAATATCCACAATTGTCGATACCATGGTAAAAACAATAAATCCCATGTACTTCAACATACACTCCTTTTTAATAAAAACATTTAACCATTACAAAAAACAGCTGTGACAGTGTTGAGAGGATGTCCAGGACAGGTGAGAGGTGATTTGATGTCAATATATTCATAAATGAGAAAGCTATTGAAATTACAACCTTGCACTGTGTGTATTTAATTAATAAATTAATAATTTCATTTTCCTAACTTTTCTTTACAAACTCACAGGTGTGAAATGTTTAAGGGGATTACTATCTATATTTGCAGTGGTTTGAGATTTTAGGTTGGAAAAACAAAAAAGTTAATGATGATTGAAATGGATCGTATTGCACTTTGAAGACGGTCCCTAACTTCGCCTATAGTAACAGGCACGTTGGAGGTGATCAAAACTGTGAAACGTATGCCAAAATTATCTTCAACATATCTCAAAACTGGGAGAAATGGAAGCTTTGAAACTGAGCTATTGAAGGTAACAGAAGGTAACACATTCACCCCCATTTCCATACACAATTCTTTTCATCTTGACGAATCGAGGCAGAGCTGTCGCTGCAGCTGCCCTTGACGCTAACTTCCACGTGTTGGATCTTCGGTACTGAGCAAAACAAAAATCGACATGTTTTCAGAATTTTGGTATCAACTTGGTACCAAAGTATCTGTTCTCGTGATATCCCTATACACTAAATGAGTATAGGAGGACAACTCATGAATTCCCATTCACTTTATTATTTGAAGGAGATAAAATGAGAGACAGACTCACAGGATTTCTGAAATGACCACAAACATCTGTATTATCAAACAGAACGTTCCTACAGAAAGCCAATGCTGATCTCAAAATGGCCCAAGCTTATAGAGAAAGCTAAACTAATAAACTTACACTTACACCAGTGGGTCCCACGTAGTAAGAGTGCGTAGACAAAAAAGTCTTTATTGCTGCGCTAGCAAGGGATGAACCCACTAACAATAGCCTTTTTTAGCAATAGCAATAGTTTTTTCTTCAGCTAGTTAAAGGAACCAGTTGAGTCACAACTTACGGGGCTGCACCTATACTCATAGAGTCTGGAGTTATACGTAACTGACATTGAGTAGGCTTCTCCCTCTAAGGCTGTCATTGGCAGAATAGTAGCAAATTAGGATGTGGTCTATGCCACTGGGTCCGTCCCGTACCCACAAGCACAAACACACAATTACGAGAAATCAATAACCAGTCCATTTTTTGCCAGTGAGTCACAGTGCAATGGTGTACATCACGGTATCTCGTGTGCACAGATGAGACAGAAACAGTATGATGAAACTGGAAAACAACATTAAATCTACTGCTGTGAGAAGGAGATGACGGATAGGCTTTAAATGTTTTATTTTAATGCCTAATACTCTATTACTCTAATACTATTAAAATATTTTACTTCAGTACACTTTAAGAACAGCTATAACTGGAACCACTATAGAAAATTGCAGATGAACATTTAATATCCTGGAATTCACATTATAGACACTACATTGACTATCAATGTAACAATTTGGTCGCAGTATAGCATGTTGACCATACATGGTCCAGTCGTAAACTAGTCTTGTTGGAACTTTTATGGTGGTTAAGTCTCACACGATTATAAAACACTTGTATTATACTTATCTGTGGGAGTGTAAACACTACTGATCGAGTGCACAGGTGCTAAATACATAACAAATATTTGTAACATTTTGTTTTTCTTTGTATATTACTACAGCTGAACGACGTAAATTTGTGTTAAAAGTTGTTTTCAGAATGACATTTGTTGTTTGTGTGTTCCTGCCTCACCTTCTAGGAATGTAACACTGCACACACAGGTGCATTTCAAAGTATGGAGTCACCACACCCTGAAGACGGATGCTCTGCTGGGCAAAGCAACGCTAGACCTATTTCAAGCCTTGGAGCAGCATGACAGAAAATGTATGATTTAAACTACATCAAACATATAGAACGGTGTTGTAATACAATGTGTACAGTTACTACAGTATCAGACAATAGCTGATTCATACTATTTATTTAAACTAGCTGGCATCAGTGTCATGTATTCTAAACCTTTTCTGTCTTTTGCCCTATACATAACCTTATCATCTCAAATTGTGTTGATCAGAATCACCATGACAGCAGGCTTGTTGAGGTTGCCTGATATTCTCTAATGTGAACATTATAAATGAAGTTTCTCTTGATGTCACTCTGTCATAATGCCCACACCATTCCTGCTTTGACTCTACAGTGGAGAATGTGAAAGAGGTGCTGAAGCTGAACGTGGAGCAGAAGGGCGCTCTTGTACCCACAGGGGAGCTGACTGTCTACCTAGATGGACTGACTGTCACTGATCAGGAGGAACTGGCACCGCTTACCAATGGCAATGCAGCAAATGGCACCAGTAAGCTTAGTATTTATATGTTACGGGTGGGTGATATTGTATTGATATATGTGTACTGGTGAACGACGATCAACGACGAGGCACATTGAGAGGAAAATGGCACAAAAACTTGCATACAGATCCATGTACTCAGGAAATACTGGTACACTATCACCCAATCCTCGTACAATCAGTCACTTACCAGTTGTTTCTTGTTTGAAGTAATTTACTACACTTACCAATCCTTTCCAGAGTTCCAACAGAACGGTGATGCCATCCATGAAAATGGAGACTCGTCTTCTTCTTCCTCAAGGGCTGCCAACAGGTAAATTACCTCAATGAGCCAGCCATTTTGGAGCATTTTATGTTGCACCACATATTTCATGAGGAAGAACATTCTGTCTACTTCACTTTTCCTAAAATGGTAAATGGCCTGGTTAGAATAACCCCTTCAATCCAAGGAGCATGCTTATCCTCAAGTAAAGGAATGCCGGCAGTCTCAGATGTACCTCTGAGACTTCTGTGTCTTGTCTGTCTGTGTTTTGTCTTGCTTTGTCTCAATACTGGCTATTCCCTTCTCCTGATTTAAGTTCTGGTGCCAGTCTCTATTATCTGTCGCGCTGTGAAAGTGCCCTTCAGCGAAGGTAACAGGTTTTTATTGGAAAGCCACAAAGGAAGCACGTCTGCTCATCGGAGACGGGAGGTTGGTGGAAGTGTTTGTGGAGGAGGGGGGGGGGGGGGGGGGGTGTCTTGGCTCCTCTCAGCAACTGCAATGCAGAAAAGAGCCAGACACAAACAGGGGTATATTTAATACTTAGTAGTGTTCCCCCTACCTCTTCTCATTTGTGTCTCTCTTTGTCTGTTAACTTGTTGTCCTTTATTGCCTTTAATGCCACTGTTACACTTCAGTGTTTTCTTGCAGTCTTCACTCCATCGCCTCTCTTCTCTATTCTATTCACCTCTTTCAACCTGTGTCTCTCTAGTCATTTTTCTCTTTTGAAATCTGTTTATTCCCTGAGCCTTACTCACCTTGCCCGTGCAGCGATTTCTCTTATATTTTTGTTTTTACTTTGCTTTGCTTTGTCATTTCCTTGCTTCTTTCCCTCCATTCCGGTTAGCTTATGTTTCTACTTCTATTCAGACAGCCAAATAGGGAAACCCTTCGTGTTGACCGAGAGGCAGTGTTGGAGAACTAGCAAGAGACAGCTGGATTTTGAAAGTATTCAACCAAAAAAATCCCACGCCCTCCCTTCAGGCCACCCTCCAAAGCCATTTCCCCAAAACACATTTTCGTACTCAGTGACTGCACGGGCAGAGTGTGCACATGTGGACACTCTGCTGATATAGCTGGCATCACTGTCTGTGCAGTGTGTTTTACCGGTAATTGTGTATTAAGTTTAGTAAGCAGTAAAATGAATTCCAATTCTTGGCATTGACCCTTTCTGTTTCTTTCTTCTTGGTTGCTGGCTTATTGAGCGGACGTTTTTCTTATTGCTAAAGCCTGGACTTGAGTCATATGGCAGATTTTGTATTGGTCTTAGTGTGGGCGCGCATGTGGCACCGACTGAACTCTGCCAGCTCACAAAAGGGCCTCTTCAGCTGTGCCCATTACGTCATAAAGTCGTCATGTTGTGTCCTGTCCTTGCCCCTACAAGACAATAGTCTCAATGTCACAGGAGTCTTTTATCTGACTCCTGCACACACAGTGGAAATAGCTCACATTTAGCTCGCCCTCACTAAGCCTTGTATATCGATTACAAGCCTGTTTTGGGCCAATAGAAAAACAAAACTTGAGTTTTTTGTTTTTAACTTCTATTGTATGTATTATATAGGTGAATAATGTGTTAGGATTACTTAAGGAATTGTTGTCTCACCAATTCATATTTTATAAAATGCTTTTGAACTCGTTTTGTGTTTTCTCCTAAAGCTCAGTGAATGGTACAGACTGGGGACCGAGGTCAGGCTTCTGTTCGGCCTCCAATGGTGTAGATGGTCAGGTGCCTTCCAGCTCCTGCAGCCCTGCCCTTAGTCATGTCGTCAATGGAGACGCCACACTCGACTCCACCCCCATCCACCAACCCTCAGACAGTGACACAGAGGGTAGGATGGGTGAGCTTGAATTTTAGTTTGCATTTCACAATGTGTGAATTTGCTACCTTGAAATGTTCCCATGTTTGTCACGATGTGTCTCCAGCCTTTTCAGTGTCACAAAACCCTGAAGTCTCCCAACATGTGTGTTATTCGGGTGTGTCTTTCTCATTTATGCTCATCATTCCCTATGAGTCTCAATGTTGTTGGATATAATTTACTTGGACAACATATTTACTGAATGTATGTACTATATACTAACTATTTAATAAGCTATGGACTCATAAAATGTGTATCATTCCAGCAGGTATTCATCGTTTTGCCTGGGGTGGGAACAAGCCAGTTTTAAGTTTAAGCTCTTCATGGTTCACTTGGTCCCACTGAACAGTAGAGAAGATCAGTAGATTCATTTTCATTAAGTGAGGCCTGTAATCTCTGCTGCTGTCAGCAACTCTCTCAAACTCCCTGGAGAGAATAACAGGAAGAATAGGAAAGCAGATTTCAGTATTCTGTGGAGGGTAGGCAGGGCACCAATAGCACATTGACTGCACTGAGCTGAAGTTGATGTGAGAATATTTAATTATTACTTAATATTAACTTATTACTTAAGTTAGTCACTTAAAAAATCCAGTTAAAATTAATTTTCCTCAAATAAATAAAAATCCTGCCCATGTGCCGTAATCATAAGTATTGGCATTCGTGGTTCCTCCACTGAGTGACAAGCTCACAGGTGACTCCAGAATTGTTTTACCAATGTTACTCTTGCATTTCTATAAGGCACACATAACTTCTCAAATGGTTTGGTGCCATGATATACAGTGAGGGGAAAAGTGATTTGATCCCCTGCAAATTTTGTACATTTACCCACTGACAAAGAAATACTTATTATGGTCTATTTATAATAGGTCTATTATTTCAATGGTAGGTTTATTTGAACAGTGAGAAACAGAATAACAACAAAGAAATACAGAAAAATTCATAAATTGATTTGCATTTTAATAAGTCAGATTTCTTGCTCCCAGGAGTCTTTTTATACAGGTAACAAGGTGAGATTAGGAGCACACTCTTAAAGGGAGGGCTCCTAATCTCAGCTTGTTACCTGTATAAAAGATACCTGTCCACAGAAGCAATCAATCAATCGGATTCCAAACTCTCCACCATGACCAAGACCAAAGAGAAGAAAACAATTGGTAAAACACTACCCCGTGAAGGACTGAAATCAAGGTCCCCCTGCTCGAGAAAACACATCTACAGGCCCGTCTGAAGTTTGCCAGTGAACATCTGAATGATTCAGAGGGGAACTGGGTGAAAGTGTTGTGGTCAGATGAGACCAAAATTCAGCTCTTTGGCATCAACTCAACTTGGGCGTGTCATTTTCAATTTCTTAAATTCCTTTTGCCAGTGGTTAACATTCACAGAGACACGTGCTGATCGCCCAGTTACTGTAAGTTAATGCATATATAAATATATGTAGATGATCCTGAGAAAGGGGTTCCCACGCAGCGAATGGCCACAGGCTGGATTCAAACCTGGGCCACTGCAGTAATGTTTCAGCCTTGTACATGAGGCGTACTCTACCAACTGAGCTAACTGCGCCCCAGTCAGTCTGTTAAAAGGCAATTCTCTTCCTGAGACATCACTGATATCAAGTCACAGATGGAGGAAGTGTTTAGACGATGCAGGTGAACAACACCCTTGTCTTTCTCTGATTTGCCTGTAGTCAATGGGGAGTCCTGTGATGCTGCGCTCGAGCCATCGTCTGCCACAACAGGTGATGTGCTGCCCCCTGCAGATAACGAGGACTGCAGTCAAGATACGACCCTTCCAGACTCTGACACAGCACCAAATTGCACATCTCAACCCCTGCCAACCTCCACGCAGGCTCCAGCCTCCTCTTCTGCTGCTAAGCCTACTGATGGCGCTGCTTCCTCCACATTCACCTCCCCATCACAGGGGGCCACCACCATCACAACCTCCTCGTCATCATCCTCTTCCTCCCCAGCACTGGGAGAAGCAAATGCTTCAGGAGGTGGTGGTAGCAGTGGTAACAACGCAACGGTAACGACAGAAGGGGCCAAGCCCAGGCAGCAGGCCCCCAATGCTGGAGCCTCAGATCCTCTACCACCTGGGTAAAAACCCCGACTTCCTGACCTGAACACTTAAACACTTAATCACTTTAAACAAAGAAGCTATTGTTTTTGATTATTTAAAAACTAAATATTGTGTATTATGCCAGTAAATAAGAGAGTGCAGCCTTAAAGTGATAGTCCAGCAAAATCTACCTCTTGGGTATCCAGTACGTAAACACACTATTTCACAATCATGTAACTACATTGGATATTTTCTGACATTTTATTTCTGTACATATCTGTCCTCTTGCACAACTTTATGATGCTTTTTGTTTGCCTGTTTTTTTTCTTTTGTTAAATTGTTGTGTCTTTAAGGTGGGAGCAGAGAAAGGACCCCCATGGGAGAACCTACTATGTAGACCACAACACCAGGACTACTACATGGGAAAGACCACAGCCACTACCACCAGGGTGAACATCTCACTGTTGCTCACTTCTTGTCTTCAGCCCTTTTCAGAGATGGAAGCTGCAACTTTATCATTTTCATCTGTCTGGTTTAGCAGCGGCTTTTTGGCTTTTATACATAATTCTCCATACCACTCTTTACAACTGATGGCTTTCAACCATATCTCCATAGATTAAGACATATCAGAGTCCTTATACGCAAGTCCTGCCACTCGGCAGCCATCTTGGTAATGTCTCCAGGCAGTTATTTTGGACTAATAAGACCGGGCTCATATCTGAATGAATAGGGAGAGAGACATAACTGCACTTTCACTGGTCACTGGGACATAAAAACTGCATGTATAGAATCAGCAGTAAAATCTGATTAAAATTACTAAGAAAATTTATGACTTTGCCCCAAAATAAGGTTTTATGTGTTTTTCCCACCGATTATACTTCTACTACGCATATGCGGTAGTAGTGACGCATGCGTAGTAGACCCTTACGTCAAAGGAACCACATGATTGGCTGAAATATGTTTCTGATTAGCTTTCTAGTGAGATAATCATCACTGGCATTACAGGCTTTCCCTATAGAGTTGTATTGAGGATTCTTCAAGTGGCATGTGTCCTCTATAAAACAGGGGTTGACAATAACAGTGGGCCAGTGGCCAGTAAAAAGTAACGTCGGGACAGTTGAACTAGCAACTCACCGGCCCGATCGGGTGAACTGTCAATCAGGATAGAGGCCACTTGTTTCTGTTGCTCTGTGAAAACTTTTTTTTTTATTAAATGGATGTCAGCAGGAAAGAGAGCATGTCATGTTTGAGTCTGTTAGTATGTTTTGTTTTAAAAGTAAATTGTTAACTATTACCTTTTTATTTTTTATAATACTAACTGTGATTACATTTTAGTTTAGTTTTTTTTTATATCTAGGTGGTAGTAGTAACAGTATAACATAACTTATAAGTCTTTGGTTTTGTTGTAACACTGATAAATAGCTTTTGGAGGGAGGGCCAGTTGCAAAAAAGTTTAATGTTGAGCCCTGTCTGGACATATTGAAGCAACTGATGAAGTGTCGTGAAATATGAAAATAATAAGAGGCCTGTGAAGTTTTGTTTTCTCCGCCAATTCGGTTATTTTCTACATCAAGACACCTCAGGCTGTATTATTCCATTCATGCCAGGTCTACTTGGAGAAAACAAAGGTGTAGGATGTGTTGTAGGATGTGGTAATCTGTTTAAGTTTAACCTGTGATTAGGTCAGTTTCACTGACAGTTAATGTCTGGTAACACATCGTCAGACAGATGTATTGTTTCCATGATTGGTTGTTGATCATTTACACTTACAGAACTTTAATGAATTGTGTTCAGTTGTAGCGTAAGTAGTTTCCTCAGGCTGCCTATTGCCTTTACATCAGTTTGAGGTATCAATGATAAAATAATCTTTTATTTAAATTTCATTCTGCAAAGTTGTGAATTGTACCTTGGACATGTCATGCGGACTGTCTGTTTGCTTATTGTACTGTCCATCTCCTTCACTGTGCCAGTTGGGAGCGCCGAGTGGATGACCGGGGAAGGATCTATTATGTGGATCACAATACTCGCACCACCACATGGCAGCGTCCCACCATGGAATCGGTCCGCAATTTTGAGCAGTGGCAAAGCCAACGCAGCCAGCTGCAGGGAGCTATGCACCAGTTTAACCAGAGATACCTCTACTCTGTAAGACACTTCCCACCCACACCCTTCCCTCATTCTCTTGTTCCCTCAAAACATATTTTTACGTCTGTAAAAAGCATGCTTTGCAGATTCAGTTCTCCTGCCTAATGATTCAGTTTAACGCTCTTACGTACTGTGCAATACCCCTTGCATGACACTGTACATGCTGACTCCACATACTAATAATCGCGCCATGAGAAAATTCAATGTTCGAAAGAGAGGCCATATTAGTAGATGCAAAAAACAACACGTGTCCTGTGTCCTGTGTTTCCTATTCATGTATCTTTTTCAAGGCGAAGTTAGGTTCCCCTGTACCGAGGAAGGTCCACATGGACTGAAACACTCTTTTCACTTAACGCTCTTAGCAATTACAAATCCCCTGTGAATTTGTGCATTAAGCTGCAGTCTTTTGATCTTACAGCCAGTGCACCCTGTGCATTATTAAGTCACCTGACCACACTGGATCTATCCAGCTTTTAGCTTTTATCACATTTTTAAAGCGTGCATTATGCTCAAACAATTCCCTAACAACACTTATCTAGTACTACAGAAAACAAAGAAAACGTATGTAGCTCCGACTGAAACCACTTTTAAAAATCTTAAAATTTGTGAAGATACTTTAGCTTCTCTTTTCTTTTCTGTTCTTCGTTTTCGTTGGAGCCTATAATGGGTAAAGAACCCTTCTACCAGTATCTAGAGCTCTGATATGGCTTCTTTGTCTTTTTAGAAAATTTTAAAGTGTAGCATATTTTGGATATCAAGCCCTTTAATGACAAATCACAAACATTTCATATGCTTGGTAAAATTTTAACTTTTTAATGCTTTTATTCAGTTCAGTTATTGGTTTTCCATTAATTTCAATGTCCAGTATGCAGTGCAGACCTTCCCTGTACATCTGCACTTAAAACTGTATTACCACTGTGCATGATGCAACTACAACAATGCAACTTTGGTAGCCGTGAAATCAGAAATGACACTTTCTGTGATATAATTCTCAAGCAAGTCATTGCAATTTGATTTTCATACCATAGTTAAATTAATGTAATCCAGTTACTGCACTGAAGGTGGTTAAAAAACACTACATCTTGCTTCAAAAATGATTAGCCTTATTTAGTATAGAGTAAATCAAAGACAAATGAACATTATTATTTTCTAATGGTGTTTCTTCGGGTAAACAACTCTTATCCTCATAATGAGCTTAGACATCAGAGCCCATCTTCTGATGGTGGTTACTAATTATGTTACCCGAAACTTATGTTCTTCACGTCCTCCACCTAATAAATCTCATCTCTTTCTCTGGGTGCATTTGTCTTGCAACCCCACTAACTCGGTACACAGCTCAACTCGTGTAGAAAAGGTGAGAAAAGTGAGAGCTTTACCTTGTCAGAATTTAAAATATGCACGCCTCTGCCCTGGTCTGGTTACATTTGTTAGGGTCGCTCTCTTAATTCTTTGATCTTAGCAGTGATGTCATCATCACTGATGGTGATTAGCTTATAACACAAATCTAAAGACAGATAGCCAGAAAGTACTCAGCAGTAACCGTCACAGTCACAGAGGCCCTGTGCCAGCGACAAAACTCCATCTTTTCCATGAGCATAAAATTTGGAATACTTTTGACCAGATTAGTGTCTCGCATTTGCTTTCTAAATGGAGGTTTATGTGGTCATCCCTCGTTTTCAGGCATCCATGATGTCTGCTGAGAATGATCCTCTTGGCCCGCTACCTCCTGGTTGGGGTGAGTTCACATTCTTTATTCTAAATGCTGGTGTCAGTATGTACTGTACTCTAGTAGTTCTTGCTGACAATGAACATTGTACATATTTTCATGCCAAAAAGGTTTTTTTTGTACGAAAGTACAAATACTTTGTGATGTAGTATAAGTTCAAGTATGCAGTATCAAGATTATTCTGAATGTATCCAAATTTTTTTTGTTGCCTCTACAACCTTGACTCTCCTCTCAACCTCTTACCGTCTGCTGTCCAAAATATCTCAGATGATAGCTAGTTGAATAAGTCTGTTGGTGGTGATAATCTGACATTTGTTGCCACATTGTAAGCTACAGATTTCTGTCTGTTTTTATCAACTTTAGAGAGGCGTGTGGATTCCAATGACCGAGTGTACTTTGTCAACCATAACACCAAGACAACGCAGTGGGAAGATCCCCGAACACAAGGGTGAGCTCAGGGCCTGAAAACCACAATATATATACAATTGGATATTTTTCACACTGTGGTCAACCTAGAGAGTACATAAAAATGCGTAAGATATATTGTTCATCATAACTCACAGAAGTTAGTGAGTGTTGTTGTTACTCTAATAAAATTAAACGGGAAGGTGGGATTTATAATTAAGGATCTGTCAAAGATCATAATTTTTAATGCCAAAGGTCATCTAGGAGTTAATGGGCTTTTTCCTGTCCTGCACCACATTGATATCACATAGCTCTCTCTGAGATTGACCCGTGATTCTGTTGGCCTCAACTGGTGTGCCAAAATAGAATACTTTCCCCCGACTTAGACCAGTGTTAACCAGTTCCAGGATGTTCTAACTAATTCATTAGTCTACAAGAACAAGATATGCTGATCACTGCAACAGAATATCTCTTTTGGGCTCCACGCTGTTCTTTCACAATTTACACCCCTTGTTTTTTTTATTCTTCTAAATATAAATCATTTAAGCATATCCAAATAAATATCTGGGTCTAAACCAGGAACTTCACTGTGCAACAATTTCTTACCTGACGTAAATCAGTAGTCATAGTACTTTCTTGTACTCCATACGGCGGGTTATGATGTTATACAGAGTTCAAATTGATCCATCAGTATCAGAAATGATCTCACCATCTTTCAGCCATGATGAGCACAATTAACCTGTTGTTGACTTTGTTTTAGAAAAACACTGGAAGCTGCAACAGCTTGGTGTACAATGTGATTAAAAGATGATATAACCTTGATTGTAACCAACATTGCAATTCAGACCTCATGTTGTATGGCAAGTTGGTCCTTCATGAAAATTCTCAAAAAAAAAAAATGAATGACCATTTTTCAAGTGGAATTTTCAGAAAAAATGTCACATTGTTACTGAAGTTCACATTAGTACTGAAATACCATTCAAATATAAAACTTGTTCAGTAATCAATTAAATTGCTTTGTGTTTGTCCACATTGACTTTTTCAAGGGGCCGTGGACAAAAAAGTCCGACAGTACAAACATAAAACGAGACAGTACAATCATAACATCTGGCCTTTTATCTATATACATGTTTAACAGTAACAGCCCACTATCAAAACCAGTACATTAAAACTTCTTCATGCAGTTCTAATGTACTGGTATACGTGTTAGCAATTCTGAGGGTATTGCTAACAAGTAAAGTTGTTCACTAATGTTTCATGTAGAGACATAAGTCGCAACTCAAAGTTGGCTGGCCTGTCTAGACTCGCAGCATGTAGTTTAACAAAAACAAGTACAGAAGTATGGGGTAAAGCCTGTTGCAATGTTTCAAAGGTCTATGTGTAGTTAAAGAGTTTTCCCAGAGTTGTGTTGCAATCAAGTCTTGCCTAAGTGTTTTGGATTTAGGTCTTGTCCTTGGACATAGCTTCCCTTTTCCACATTTCTCAGTCCATGTATGTAATTGGTCCGTGTGTGCACAGGCTACAGAATGAGGATCCTCTGCCTGAAGGTTGGGAGATCCGGTACACAAGGGAAGGGGTGCGTTACTTTGTGGATCACAACACCCGAACCACCACTTTCAGTGACCCCCGTACTGGAAAGTCCTCTGTGTAAGAAAGCATTTTAAAATAATGTACTTGTTTGTTCATATGTGCTACTTAAAATTACATGTTACTGGAGGCCATGCCAGAGGCTGTGTTTTGTCGGTAGACTGAAGAGCTGCAGCCATGGGTTCAAGAGAACATGTTTACTACGACCAAATGGAGTAATGTTTTGCTTTAATTAGCAAATTAGCCAATATACAGCTCAGGTAAGGTAAAGAAAATATATGTTTATTCAGAAAATAAAATGGTTCCCCCTGGTAGTTAATTCTAAAGGTTGTATTTCACACAGGGACGTTCAGGGAATTTGATCAATTTTCTCTGAAAGCCAGGAAATTTTTCCAAATGTTAACTTTGTGGGACTGTACCAAAGCATATTTCACATGTACCACATTTTTTGCATTATAAGGTAAAGATGCAGCTGTTCACCCTGTAGAGGGAAAAAAAGTCTATTTTCCATTTCATCTATCAGCTTATAACTTGCTACATCTTGACTTTTTGTTCCTCTCAGCACCAAAGGCCCTCAGATTGCTTATGAGCGCAGCTTCCGATGGAAGCTTGCCCATTTTCGCTACTTGTGCCAGGTAGGTGTTCTTTTTCTCCTACTCCTCTTTTCAGTCACTTGTTCTGACCCGCACCTCCCCCATACATTAATGTTTTATCTGGTCTTTCCTCAGTCTAATGCTCTCCCTAGCCATGTGAAGATCACAGTCTCCAGACAGACGCTGTTTGAAGACTCTTTCCAGCAAGTAAGAGGGTCTTTCTTCCACTGGCCAGTTTAAGTCAAAATTAATGTTATACAAGACATAAAGTAATGAATATCAAGTGCAGTGATGCATTACATCACTGCACTTGATATGAGCATGAGTTTTTCTCTGCTATACATTAAAATAAATGTATGCCAACTGTGCCTATGTCACTTGCTTATCTTGTGTTTTCTCTGTTTGTTAGATTATGGCCCTAAAGCCTTACGACTTGAGGAGGAGACTCTATGTCATCTTCAGAGGCGAGGAGGGTCTAGACTACGGTGGCCTAGCCCGGTAATAATGACAATAAATATATATATATATATATATATATATATATAAATTTGTTTTTAGAGCAAACTACCTTTTTGCGAAATGTTAAGCAGTAATTGATCATGTCCAACTCTTGTCTCCCTCCCTCTCCCTTCTCTGATTCTCCTTATTTTTCTCCTTTCATTTACTTCCCCGTTTCTACTGTAATTCATCTTCGTCCTCTCTCCTTGCCCTTTGTCTTTTTGTCCCTCATGTCACTTTGCAGAGAGTGGTTCTTTTTGTTGTCCCATGAAGTGCTGAACCCCATGTACTGTCTGTTTGAGTATGCCGGCAAGAGCAACTACTGTCTGCAGATCAACCCGGCCTCTGCTATCAACCCAGACCACCTCTCCTACTTCTGCTTCATAGGCCGCTTCATCGCAATGGTAAGTTCACATGCTGCTCACACACACGCAAACTGTCCTGATAATGCTAAGACCTACACAAACCCAAAAATTTAAACAGGCGTCAAATATGTTGACCATAAATAGCCATGTTAAGTTTATTTTGTTAGAAACACACACAATCATTTTCAGATTGTCAAACATTTTCAGCTATCGTACTTTCATCAGGGAAAGCAAGATAGCTGATTTCCTTATATACAATACATTGATCTGTCATGTGATCAATATTGTAGGGATGCACCGAAATGAAAATTCTTGGCCGAAGCCGAAGCCGAATATAATGGAAAAAATTTGCCGAATTTACACAGAACAAGTACATTTACATTTTTGCCTTGTTCTGTTTTTACCATTGCATAAATTAAATTGTCAAAATGTACTTTTTACTCAGTGTTTCCCCACAGGATTTGGAGAGACTATGGTGGGTGGGTCTGAGGCTCGAGAGGGTCCGGAAAAGTAAATTATATGTGTCCATTTATGTTGTATGTGGTACTCGTATCGCGTAACATGAAGTTTTCACTGCCTCTCTTCAGGTAGAAGACACTGCAACACTTGACAATGACAGGATAAAGACACTAACCTGCCCGTCAACTCGCTCTGGTCCATTTCAGTTACCATAAAGGCTTAAATACGTGTGCACTCCAAATTTAGGTGCGGCTAGCTTTATCGCCTTCTCAGAAACGAGTGACAGAAACACTCAAAGCGGGTCAGCCACAGATGGAGTGGATGTGCTAGGAGACAATTCAGCAGAACAGTGTCTGCAAACGGTGATTGTTGCGTCTTTCTCGGACACTTTAAAATGCTTCCACACTGCCGACATGTAAACATAATTGGTCTGTAAAATTTAATTGGTCTTTTGGCTTATTAGGCCGAACACCGAAAGTGCTTTTTTTTACTATTTTCGGCCGATTCATTTCGGTGGCCAAACATTCAGTGCATCCCTTATAGATACCACATTTTCAGATTTACCGGCACTAAAAAAAATGAAATTCACTTATTCTATGTATTTCTTACACCAGGCACTTTTCCACGGCAAGTTCATCGACACAGGCTTCTCTCTGCCTTTCTACAAACGCATGCTGAACAAGAAGCTAATACTGAAAGACCTGGAGTCCATCGACCCGGAGTTCTACAATTCTCTTATATGGATCAGGTAATTTGTGTCTTTGGTCTACATAGCCTTCAGAATGTATATGTGTACTCGTGGGACATTAGAGAGCATGGCAGGAAAATTAACATCTGTGAAGTCTGTCCACTATGGGCATTCTTAAATAAATTATCTAGTGATGGTTCCTCTTCTTTGTTTGAATAATCCCCAAGGTCCCTTGACCCTACTCGTGTGTGTGCATGCACTATTGGATCAGGTTATGTAGACAAACTGAATATGCCTTTAAACTGTTTTGGGAGGCCAAACAAGCGTACAGATCGGAAATCACCCAAAACGGTTGGACCTGCTCCACTTCACTTTCAACTAATACTTCCTGTCAGCTACAGTATGTCCTCCCGAGCTTTGTGTGATCACTAGAAAAGATAAAAGGGGACAGTGAAGTGCAATGAGACAGTCACAGAAATAAACTTTTCCTTTGCGGTCTGCTAAGCGCTGGTGATGCACAATGACAAAGGCGCAAAGTCTTAAATGCATGAATAGGGATGTGATTTTTCCGGATTAATCTGGAAGACTGGATTGAGAAAATGGTGGGAATATGGAAAAGATACTTGTTCACACAGGGATGAAGCAGTTAATTACAGACATCACAAGATACAAGAACAGTTATGAGCAAAGATGGAGCAAACACTGTAGACATAGGCAGTGTTAGATCACCTTTCTAAGGCAGCCAAATTGTGTGCTTATGGATGGAAAGATGGAAATTTTATTAGAATTATTTGTTTGTTTTTGAGCTGTTCTTGATTATGATGTGACAGCAACACAATCTCATCTCTCCTCAGGGACAACAACATTGAAGAGTGTGGTCTGGAGATGTACTTCTCGGTGGACATGGAGATCCTGGGAAAGATCACCTCTCATGACCTTAAACCTGATGGAACCAATGTTCTGGTCACTGAGGAGAACAAGGAGGAGTATATCAGGTTCAGGATAACCACTGTTTGATCCCAACAGCACCGATCTCTGACCTATGACTATCATTTTGAGTAAATCTATATATATTTTGTTTCTTTTTTTTTTTTACTCACAAGTAAATTTTTGTTGTCTGGCTTGCAGTCTAATGGCAGAGTGGAGGTTCTCCCGCGGAGTAGAAGGTCAAACCAAAGCTTTCCTGGATGGTTTCAACGAGGTGGTTCCACTTCAGTGGCTCCAGTACTTTGATGAAAAGGAACTCGAGGTGAGCAGCATGCCTGATACTGGTGCTCTGTGCTGTTGATGCCTTTTTAAAATTAGAAACAATGAAATAATATTGATGTGCCTCTCTCTCTGTGAATTCCCATAGGCAGCTGTCCCTTCTACTCCTGTTTATGTGCTCTCTGTTCTTGTATGTGTGTGTTTGATCTAGGTGATGCTGTGTGGCATGCAGGAGGTCGATCTGCAGGACTGGCAGAGGAACACGGTTTACCGTCACTACACAAGGAACAGCAAACAGATCATCTGGTTCTGGCAGGTACGGTCACACACTCAAACACACACATTGTTTCTATATTCCTTACCCTCTACTAGGGCTGAACAATTAATCTTTATTGCGATTTGAAAGAACGGCGATTACAATGTAGGTTAATTATGCAATGTATAATTACCCTACATTTATTGCATGACCGTTTTAAACAGTCATACAGTTACAGATTAATTCCGTTGTAATTCTTGTGTGACAGACTTGCTAACCAATCTCAAGCTCCATGCGCCTCCTGTTGTGGTCCTGCTCACCAATCAGAGCGGGCACAGGGCGTGTGCATTTTACAGCAACGAACGAAACTAGAGGAAAACATGGGATAATGGCGTCAGGTGAACAGATACAGGCAGCGGCTGTGCCGAGGTTTTGTGCTTCTACAATGGTTAAGTAGGGCACATAGTTAAATGTTTTTGGGTTTTTTTTGGTCTGTTTTAACCGTGTTTACTGTTGACATAGGACCGGGAGTCTGCACAGGGTGTTTTATTTAGAAAATTGACCGGATTCTCTCTGCTGTTCTGTGTCTGACTTCCTGCCCTGTTCATCTGCTCTGTGCTGCCAGTCTATTCTGACTCTAGCTAAACTTAAAAAAAATATATATATATATCACAAATCGAATCATAATCGCAACATCTGGCTGAAAAATTGCAATTCATTTTTTTCCCAAATCGTTCAACCTTAACCTCTACTGTTTATATTGGAGTGAGCAGCATATTCTGTGTGTTGCACATTTATCGTGTTACTGGCAGGGAAATTCAAAGCTTACATATCGCATATTTTTAAGTTCATGTTGCGCCTTTTCAATGTTTATCATATCAAATGATGGTTAAACAATCTGTTTAGTCATTAGTGTGTGGTCTCTGGTGAGTGTGCTGTCACTTCCTCCTCTTCAGCTGGTGAAAGAGGTGGACAACGAAGTGCGACTGAGGCTCATGCAGTTTGTTACTGGAACCTGCAGGCTTCCTCTGGGCGGCTTTGCTGAACTCATGGGTCAGTGACACATGCACACAGAGGAACACATTTACTACATAATCATTCAGACACCAAGAGCTGCAGATGCATACTATACACCTGTATATTTCATATAGAATCTTCTCATCCCTCGTCTCTGCTTTACAGGAAGTAACGGGCCCCAGAAGTTCTGCATTGAGAAGGTGGGAAAGGACACATGGCTTCCTCGGAGCCACACATGGTGAGTGGAGTGCTCTACCTCTGATTCATGGGATTCATGCCTCTCTCACATAGTTTTGCCCAGAAATTGTAACAAATATTTTACTGTTCACAGGGATTTACATAAATTTGTACTAAGGGTGATCGATGATCGATCAGTCACCGATCTTAATCGGCCGATAATGGCTTTAACTTGAAAAAGTCGATCAGATGATGCAATACTCGCCGACAAATTTTCAACAGCAGCTAAAATGGTTTCACTACGCAATCTGAACCATTTTTAAAGCTAGCTAGCACCAAAGTCTTTTTTAGACTGGAAGCGATTGATGCGCCAAGTCAAATCATTTACAATGAGAGTTGAGCAGCAATCAGACAAGTGGAGCAACAAGCAGGAGCGATCACACGCCGACTGCAACCAGAGTTTAATAGACACTCAGCGCATCAGGCAGAGAGAGACTGATCCTACAGTGTGAGTTTCCTGATGCAAAGAGAAGCGCCAAGCACTCTCTCTGTTTTCGTTATAAAACGGAGACCTTTTGCTATGTTTCTGCCTCCCAGATTAAAACGGCGAACCAGAAGATGTTTGTTTAAAAATGCTGCCGACCCAGTGGGCAAAACAGAGGACTCTATAAAATGATGACACAGACACTCACATTTGGCTTTCTGATTTGATCTTATCAGTCATGCAAAGCAAAACATGATGCTACTGACAGAGTTTTCGTTTCAGTATTTTTATTAAAATATATTTACTGTGTAAATAACAGTTAACAGTTGGCCTACTGTGCATGTCGCTGTATTTACTTTGCGACGACTCCCTGTTAAACATTTCCACTTCGTTGTTGGTGAATGTAAAAAAAAATACCTGGTGTGGTTCTTCATCTGTATTACTTTCTTCTTTTGCCAAATCTTCTGCAATAGCGGTGTAACGTTAGACCATCTGCTTCATGTTTACACCGGCTTGCGCATGCCCAGTGTATCTGTGTGTGTTTTCAGTCGTTTTAATATTGACTGAGATCATCTCTGATACGCAGCTAAAATGATGCTGTGGACAGAGAAGATCGTATTTGTTATAAAACTGTTTAAAAAAACGTAGTAGCATGGATGTAGCCTAACATTACCCCACTCCTCTGTCTACTCCTCTCATGTAAACTCTCCCGTTTTCCCCGGGATTCTCCCGTATTTTTCCGTTCTCACCGGGTATCCTCCCGTTTAAATGTTTCCTTGTAAATTTCCCATATCTTTAACCTTTATAAAATCAAATAAAAACCTGCTGGCCGTATTTAAAGTGTTGGCTACTCTCTTCTCTGGTAAAGCCGGTGGCAGTAGGCTTAAGTAAAAGATGTAGGCTGTGCTTCTTGCATAAGGATTTAATAAATAAAAACAACCCACTGAAATGTTATAGGGCCTTAATTAATATAGTAACTATAAGTAATATTAACAATATACTAACAGTATAATATGGAATTAACATTGTACTTTTATTTATTTAAATGTCAAATCTCAATGATGACCGTTATGACTCCTCTCTGTTGCCCACTCTCCCTCTCTCTGCTCCTCTCTCCCCCCTAAAGCCCACAGAACCTGCCTGAGCTTTCCAGAACAAAAAGCAGCTACTTTAGAGTTTATCATTGACTCAGGATGCCTGGTTTAAGTCTCTAAGACAGATAGAGTGGAATTTGTTGCCCATGTTTCCTGGCAATAAATAAACAGTTGTCATTTCATGATACTTTAGCATCTGTTAATTTTTATACTTATCTATACATTGTTTTAGGACTAATTAAATAAATATACAGTATATTGTATAATGCTACATCATAAATAAAAGGCTTCAAATAGACCCGGTGATCGGTTTCGGCTGATATTACTTTCAGTGTTCGGCCCAAACAGACTGATCGGAGCAACTCTAATTTGTACTTAAAGCTAGGGATGGCAACATTGGAGAAACTAGCAAGAGAGCTAGATTTTGCTGAAAAAATCCCACCATTTCCTTCAGGCCTCCCCAAAAACACATTTTCATGAGTGGTAGGCATGTAGGTAGACAGGCAGATTGGACCCAATGAAATGACTGGCTGTCCTGCGACATTTACATTTATTCATTTAGCTAACGCTTTCATCCAAAGCGACTTTGTCGCACGCCTCTGGAGCAACTAGGGGTTAAGTGTCTTGCTCAGGGACACAATGTCTCACAGTGGGAATTGAACCCAGGTCTCCCACACCAAAGGCAAGCATCTTATCAATCATCTTATCTATGCACCATCACCACCCCTTGCCACAGATTTATTTTTGTGCGTGTGTGTATTTATTGATTGCTGTCGGGATGGATGACACCGGATAAAAACACTAAATGCAATAACAAAAGTAAATTCTCAATTAGTTTTGCAGACTTTTCCAGTCACAGGTGCAATGAGTTTTGCTGCATCACTGCAGCCAAAATTCACTTAGAAACAGTGTTGGCGCTAGAATAAATATCCAAGGGCGGCAAAAGGCTTATTGCAGGGAGGCACCAAAATACTGGCATGTGGCAACGTAGTTGTGCATAGTGATGATAACTATTTGAATAGCAAACCAAGTGAAAGTAAAACCATCTGGTCGTATGCTCCTTGGAAGCAAATTTTAAGAAAGAAATCACAAAGATAGTGATTAAAAATACAAGGAGAAGTCACTTCTCTTGGACTCACTCGTTTTACATGGACCTTTTTATTTTTATTTTATTTTTTTTTACTGAAAACGCACTTAAAGAGGAAGCGCAGAGAAACACAGAAACCATGTAAAAATAATGTCACTGTTTGTATTTGCAGACTGAATGTTAAATAAAAAGAGCACTCTCCCAAGGCCATGGCCTTAACAGAACATCAGTTTCTGGTTGTCACATAACAAAGATCTATTCATAGGTTAATATAGCATATTACGCCAGCACGTACACAATCACACATTTAAGCAGCAAAAATAAAATATATAAACAACACATCTTTTACTAAGCATTTGATCCTTTACGCTGATCTTTGGTCCCCGCCTCTTTGTCTTTTCAGTTTTAACCGTCTGGACTTGCCTCCTTACAAGAGCTTCGAACAGCTGAAGGAGAAGCTGCTCTTTGCCATCGAGGAAACCGAAGGATTTGGCCAGGAATAGAGGGAAGAGTCCTCTTGTATCTCTTTCCCTCCCCATCGCTGTTTAGTCAGCCAAGTAAAACAAACAAAAAAAATTGCACAAGATAACCACCAATGTATATAAGCTATTTTGTCATTTTAAACCAAATCTTAATTTGCAGCATCACTTTTGCCGCAATCCTGTCCCCTACTCCTTAAATATTATATGATGCCCCATCGTGAAATATGCAAGCATTTCAACATTTTTGCTCCTCTGTTTAAAAGCAGAAATCATGGATTTTTTTTATTTCCTCCCCACTGCTGACTGGCTTTTTAAAAGAGACAAAGTGTTTTTGAGAGGATTTTATAGTCGAAGCGCAATCTTCTTTTAAAGCTCTAGTTCTATAGAGCTTCTAAAAGGCAAAAGTAGTATTGGGGTCTGGTGCCTGAATTTTTTTCCCCTCCCTGTTGGACCCATAGTAATTGCAGTTTTTGCGTGCTTGCATGGCTGCCTCTGAAGATGAGAAGACTGCTGTGACCACCCTTCTCCACCACACACACACAAAGACATTTTAGCATGGATGATCTGCCTCTTTCTTTCTCCTTTTTTACCATAATCATCAAAAAGGCAAAGTGTTCTGGATGGAATGAGCTGAAACTGAGATTATCCTCTCATACAGTTTTTCCCTCCATGAGATTCTGGATAGCAGCCCAGAGTAAGACGCATAACCGGATCCACTGGTTTGGATAAAGACATTTAGGAAAAAAAGACTGAAGTTCTTGAAGAGAGGCTACTATATCAAAAAACAAAAGGAATATGGTGACTCAAGGAAAATATTTTAAATTGAAGTAAAAGGTGAATTGTGAGCGTGGTGGCGTTAGGGCCTGTGGGTTATAGTTCTGATGCTTAAACCAGAGACATTGGACATGTTCCAGGCCCCCTTGACTGCAGCCCGCTGCTTCAGTTGGCAAGTAAGATGCACACCAGGATGACCCATTCAATTTTCAGAGGTCCATGGTGTGTCTGTGCTTGGCAGATTCTCTTTTGCTTCTTTTACTTTTGATCTCAGACTGTGAAGTGTCTCCAGAACTATGAAGCCACTGTGGTTTACAGAGCACCAGACATGATTGTGCTTATTTGCTAACATGAAGATCACCTTTACTTTAACCCCTCATCTATACTTATCACAATACAAATACCCATACAGTGCATTTTGTTATGAAGATTATCACTGTAACATGATGCATACCAAATGAAAACTGACCTTTAATGATAGTGTATGATATTTGGCCATCTTTGGTATCATAAGGTCCAAAGGACATCTCATTCATATGAATGTACTCCTTCCAGTACATTCCTACAGGTATTGGAAAAAAAGCTGTTGTCAGCTTCTCACTTGTTTACCAAGCATAAACTTATTACAACCGAATCCAGTGCTGCATAGAAACCCTAGCATTGTTGCAAACATGTCATTAACATGGCAGTAAATGTCCTACAAAGTTTAATGGATAAAGAGTTTTTGGTCAGTGATGAAAAAGGATATTAGAGAGATCAGATAGAAGAGTATCAAATTTCATGTCTTGAATGACTTGAAAGCAACATATACAAGCATACATTGCATGGAGGTGTGGGAGGAGTGGAAACTGTCAAAGGAAAAGAAAATAAGCGTGAAAAGCATATTTGAGGGGCCTATAGATTCACTAGAAACGTTGTAACTGGGTCAGAAACCACTACAGTATTGTTCAAAAATAACAATTCTGTGACTGTTATTTGGCTGTGCAGTCAACAGTTTGACTACAGTTATGCTACACAAAATTCGAGCCATAACGCTGAGCCCTCTTTCCTGAGATCAAACAATTTAATGTAATCAGCCCATGTTCAGTCTCATTCTCAAGCTTTGTGCTGCGATAGACTTTGTTTTTAATAATGTGTGCGTGTATAAATCGGTGAAGTTGAAGCAGTTCGCAGAAAAACAAACTAGCGTTGTCCACATACAAGTAATGATTACAAGACTCCATTAATGAGACGCTAACGTGCCACAGACCAAATGTGTGGAAACGTTTCACACTGCAACTCCTCAGCAGCTTAAGGCCTGTTTGAAGACTAACACAGCAGCAAGCCTGATGATACATTGCATTGCTATATGTTGTGTTTTTTTGTTCTTGCACCTCCACTTTCCCCTTGTCCTTTACTTCATTAAATCCGTCAGGGGACATGCCTTTTGTTTTTCAAAACAGCATGTCTAACTCCTTGGTTTCTAAACTCTGGTGCTTATTCTTTCAGTCAGTGGTCTAAACACAGAATAAAAACTATGGCAGTGGCACGCCATCCTCCTTGTTTTCTCCTCTCCTTTTAGCATTGTGCTTTTTCAGACCACTGCAAACAGCAGCAAGCTGCTTTAGACTTTTTCTAGGAGGAGCTTGTGATTACTCAAGTTATCAGTCATGTATATAACGTATTGAGCTGTCCCAGTGGAAGAGCTGGGAGGACGGATGACAGTATGAAGAAAAACATCTACTGTAGCAAAAGGAGACGACTTTTAAGAGAAGTCAAAACTGCATAACATTGTGCTTCCTTTTGAGCAGAAACCTGTAATCAGACAAAATCAACTGTGTATGTGAATATTCATTGTATAAAGATAATGAAAGTAAATAAAGTACTTAAATATTATAATTACACAGAGCCACTGCTCCATTGACGGAAATCTGTGATGCCTTTTGTTCTTATCAGAAGTAGATGGGACATTTCAGGTTGCCTTCATCGTAGCCACTAACAAGATTAGGTATCACCTGGTCAGGTGTATCCCGTCAAAGCAAAGCTTTTTCATGATACTGTATATCATTTCAGTAAGTGATGATGCAGCAGGAAACTTTGTGGTGACTATGGTTGAGGCCATCTGAAATGCATCCAAACTGTAACATATCGCGTGTAGATACACACTGTAAACACCAACTACACTGTACAGAATGCCCCTTTACTGGAGACGATGTGTATAGAAGATTCATTTTTAATCTGCTTTCAGCCATTTTAATGAAGAGATGGATTTATGAGATACAAATAAATAAGTGAATAAACCCCCTCCATGACCATGCCTTCTTTTTTGTGGTGTGATTATTGGGGGATGAGAGGCCTTCTGCTCAGGATTCACAGCAAAACTATTTTTATTCTGTTCTTAAAGAAAAAAACAAAACAATGTGCTCTTGGTTTATCCTTTTTGTTTTGATTAGTTCTGGCCTGTGGAAAGAACCGTATTTAATAAATGTTTCTGACCATCTTTACAGCGGGTTTGGATTTATTTCATTATATGTGAGAGTAATGCAAATAAGAACTGTCATATTACATCCGATAGCTGCAGGCTTTAAGTAAAATACAAATCAGACTCCACTAATTTTTTTATTTGAGGCACCTCCTTGCCAACATGACTAGTGTCATGGGGAATGTGTTGAAGACAAACCACACAAGGCCACAGTTGTAAAGTGCCATTTAGTAACAATTGCAATCACAGTGGCAACAATTGAGCACAATTTTTGTATTATTAACAGTTCAGTTCATCCTATGCTGTTGAAAAAACAATCATTAAGTTAAAGCAATTGTGGCAAAGATGAAAGTAAATGCGTATACTTGAATAAAATGTACATTTGATTTGAGAAAGCAGATACTACAGATCGTGAATTGTAAGTATACAGATCCAGTTTGGTAATGACATTGGTTAACTTTCTTGATTACACTTAGAAGTTCTAAAAATGTAATTCATTTGCAACTTTTCCCCAGTCCACCCCTCCCAAACATAAAACCATTTGTCTTTTGACTTGACGAAACATTTGTGCGGTGATTTGGTATCAAAAATGTTTTACATTTTGGTCCAGCAAATGCAATGTGCTCGCCTCTAAAGTCAATGTCAGAAAAATCAGCAAGAGGAATTCAGGCATGAATGGATTGAAAGAATTGAAAAAATACAGAATTGAAAAAATACAGACGTTGCATTAACTAAACTCAAAGCTGGATGACTGGACATTGCCTTAACTATAAAAGAGGTATGTATGCTGTGTGCAAGCCCACTCAGTTCTACAGTATTATTACAAAATCATAAAAAGAAAACATTTTGTTAGCGATAATTAACACACCCTAATATATCAAAGGCGTCACATTCAACTCAATGGTGATGACCGCTTTATCCTAGCTTCTTCAAGAGGTCAACAGCTTCTTTATGGACCTGCAGAGGAACAAATACAGTGTTAACCCACATGTTCACATTAGCACGTACAATTCCTGCATCAAGATTCCTGTAGGTGTTTCAGCATTTTCTTCACAAAACTATAACACGTCTGAGTCGAGAGGTTAAAAAAAGACAACAACCTAGTAATCATGGTGTTTGTACCTCTTTGTCTTCCAGTGTGTGAGCAGGGTACTCTTTTGCTTTGGTTAGCCAAAGAAGTGCATTCTGTTTGTCTTTCATGGCCATGTAGGTCTTCCCGAGCATTAGCAGGTTTGTACTGTAGAAGTTTGGATCAACTGACAAAAATAAAAACACAGAAATTAATGTTAGTTGAATACATTTTAAAGCTTTTATATAAATTGTTTACAAGCACGGTGCTGTCATGATTTTTCAGAAGAAGAACTTGAGCTGCAGCCAACAAGGAGATCTGCAGTTTTTTCAGGCATTGCCTCAGCCTCGTTAGTATGCTGTGTTTTACCTTCTTCGGCTTTCAGGAAGAATTCCAAAGCCTGAAAGAGGCAGAAAAACACGACATCATCCAAAGCCAAAACCAGAAAGTGACAAATAAGTGATGTCCGCCACTGTGTAGTTAGTCACAAAACAGAAGACCGAGGAGTCCTCACCTCCTCATATGTGGACGTAGGTGGTGATGAAAAAATTGCAGCCGCCACTTTGCGTTGATACCATGGCAGCTCAGCAAAAGCAAAGCACCTAAGAGCAAGAAGACAATAAATTTACCTGAATAATAAAAACTTTTAGTGACTTAAAGCTCTAATAACAGGATAGAATTATTTCACACAATGGCAACATCTTGGACAAAAGGCCTGATATTGCAACTACTCATTTCGGTCACAAGAGGCTGCAGTGCACCACTACACACCACGTTCTAAACAGGACTAAACACATTTGTGTTTTCTTCCAAGTGAGTTTTAATTTTTCCCACCAGATTTTTAAATTAAAAAGCCTGCTAAATCCCTTGATAACAGGATAAAAAAAAACCAGTAGTTTAACAAAAGAGTTGGCAAGAACGTTTCTCAATGGTAATTTCAAGGTGGTTTTAGAGTTACTGAATAGCTCAGTGGGTAAGGTACATGACTCATAGTCTAAAAATTGTGTGTTTGATCCTTATGTGAGACCAACTTAAAAAAAAAAAATCTTTTTCATATTCCTCTTCAACAAAGTTGTTACGAAGATGACTGATTCACATGCTCACGTTAATCACGTGCTGGAGTGTGCGCATCCCGGCAATTGGTTCCCCATCATTCCCAGGCAGAGGAAATTCATCTGCTTCTCATTCAGGGGAATCCATTTAACTACACATTTCCTGACGGTTATTTCAGAACCTTTGAAATATCTGTCGGGATATGTGTGATTCGATACCCCTGAATCTCTTGATAACAACTTTGTTGAAGAGAAGGATTCAAAAACACACAAAAGAAGAATAAAAAAAACTTTGCAAAGAGCAGGGGTCAAACCTGCAACCCTTTGGATGCAAGTCCTGCACTCAATCAACTGAACTATCTGCTGACTCAGTAACTTCACATGAAATTATCATAGGAAATACACCTGCCGACCCCTGAATTCAGCTATGGTTTGTTATCTCAAGATCACAAGATAATTATCTCGTTATTACGGGGAAATGGAGTAAAATAAAGATATGAATTGATGGCCGTTTAGGGCTTCCGTAATAAAGTTAAAATTAAGTAGTTTTTTTTTGTTTTGTTTTTTTACACAGTTTGTTTCCATCAGGTTTCCATCCAGTTCTGTTTCTGCATTCGGTGGGCCTCAAAGAGTGACAACTTACTTAAAAATGATTACTTAATTTTAACGCCAACTGTGAAGAGTCTCCAACTTTACCATTGCGGCCATTCCAAAAGTAAAAAGTAAATCCACTGCCAGCATCACTTCCTCTAGCGACGCAAATTTGTGGGAGAACTGTAAAACGGACTTGGCTGGTCTAAGTTTGTGTCCATATCTGACTTGATATAAACTGAACTTTCAGATGTTCCTGAAGCAGCTGTACTGGGGGAAAAAAAAAAAAAGTTACACCAGCGGTTTGTTATAGTAAATAATAAAAATAAACGGCTCACCAGTAACCCAAAATATGTATGGAAGTGGCATCCTTGGGATTGAGCTGGATGGCTCTCTAGGAAAAAGCAACATGTTTCGCCTCAGAATATAGATAAATGTGATACAATGATAATATAACACTGACTCAAATGTCCTCTCACCTCTAGATGTTCCCTGATGATGTATGAATTCCCAATTTTCACCTTGACTCCCTCGTATTCTCCAGCATCACTGAGACATACTGCATACCACTGTGTTAGGAAGAAGAATGTGGACAGTTTGGTGAAATCGGACCTAGTAGAGGTGAATCAGTAGGGCCTTCTTAGTGAAACCGCCGTCTTACTTTGTGCGCTGCAAAACACTTCTCATCTTTTTCCAGGGCCTTCTTTGCATATTCTAAGCCCTCATAAACCAGCTCCTTTTTCCGTCTGGCCTCCAAGTTGGTCATGAGGGCCAGGTCACGAGACGCCCGAGCCAGCCTCCACAGGCACTCTGCATCATCACTGGATGGACACACAGCACTTGGATGAGTTTATACACATGTGACAAATTAATTAGTCACCACCTCTTAAATAACAGATGCTGTGTGCATGAAACTAAATCACAACAACATACTCCTATCAGAATCAGTTTTATTTGCCAGATCTGTGTACACATATGAGGAATTTGACTCAAAAAAAAAAGACACTGTGGCAGAAGTCAATGCACTCAACCTTCAACAAAAAAAGACACTGAGCGGGGATAGTAAATATTAAAGCTGCAAGCAGCGTTGGCGGCCGCGTTGCAGATTCTAGAGCTCTGCCGGTGCGGCTGTGAATTTGCCACTTGCTTTGGACGCTACACAAAAGGTGTTAATCATCACTTCCTGTGTGTTCTGGCATGTACATGTGTTCAGGGCGGGACTCGTGTAAAATCTGGTACAAATCTGAGCATGTACACTGAAGTTATAACAACTTCCTGTGTCTTGGCGAACAGTTTAACTTTGCCGCCATTCCACCGCCACGCCGTTAACTGCAAACTCACAAGTTTTACAACACGGCTTCATCAATGTGTTAAGGGTTTTCTGGGACAGTTTTGAAGTTGATATGCCCAACCTGCTAGGAGTAGACAGAAAATTTGAAGTCATCGAACTAATTCCCTTGGAGGAGTTCGTCATGTAATGTAATGTAGTTACGTTAAAGTACAAAGTGTGTAAATTGCCATAAATGACCATTAAATCCAAAATGGCCGACTTTCTGTGTGCTGGCGATTTTCTGCATCGCTCCAAGACGCACAGAAATTTCGTACACTAGTTCAAACTTTGTCCGCGGCTGCTCTGTAGGGGGCGCTAGCGAGCCATTTTGCCACACCTATGCGCAAAACCCACAAAAACAAAAAAATTTTGCCCTGCCTAAATTTTGTGCAAAATTTGGTGAGTTTTCCGGTATGTTTTTAGGCCCCCAAAATTAAGGTTACTTAGCAGAAAAATTAAAGAAAATAATCCCTTCAGTTTCAATAGGGACCTCGCACGTTTTGTGCTCGGGCCCTATATATAATGCACCAAAAACAGAGTATATTCCAGTAAGGTTTTGGGGATAACAAAGAGAAATAGAGAAAACATGAAAAGTGAGAACAGAGAAGAGTTGGTTATGTCCTACTTGCCTGTCCTTGTACCGCAGCAGCAGGTGGTACAGCTTCTCTGTCTCTGCACAGCTATACAGGTAGTCAGCCTGCTCCAAAACCTCCTCTGCACGGACAAAAAATAGTTAATTCAGTTAGAAATGATCTTATTCACTAGACTAAACCTAAACTCTGTCTCTCTCTTCATTTTCCTTCATGCTGTCCCAAAAATGTTCTCATAGCAAGATGTGTTTATTATGATTTATGTCACAGTGATTATGACTGCGGTACTCTTCAGCTAATTCCTGAATATAACATGTTTTTTGTGCCAAAATCTGTATTTGAAAGATATCTCACATCTAGCAGAGTTATCCAACTACCTTTTTCTAGAGCGTGGACCACGGGTGAACTCTGCACCCTATGATAAGCTTTGTAAACCAGGCAGGAAAGTGTGGGGAGGCCCAGGAGGAATGTAGCTCTTCCCCTCTGTACACACAAAAAGGAAGGGACATAAACACACATTAGGAATTATATGCAAGGGACAAGAGTTAAAACTCTGATTCCTGGGTGCTGGCGATTATCTGTCTCTGTTGACCCAAGGTAACCTGACACTGCCAGAGATGCAGTATGGAGGCACCAGGGAACCGCACTCACCCATGATCATTGTAGAGTTTGAATTTGAAGCTTTCAATTCACACAATCAAGACCATCATCATACTCAACAGCATACTGTTGCGTGACACAAAGCTGCAGTATGGCACTTGTCTGAGTGTAGTATAGCATAATAGTATATAATGTAGTATAGTATAATATAGTATATGTCCTTCTAAAGCGTAAATTCACGAAGTTGGGCATCTGTAAGTATGTAAAAGTTAACGATTTTAACAGTTTCGGGAATAGTAACAGCACTGTACGATGAGTAAGAATAAAATCCATCGTTATTTACAATCAGCTCAGTGGCCGTCCTTCTTGAAGCTGTCCAGTAACGCCGGTTGGTCCCCCTGATTAGGATGTTTTTTGCACCAGATACTGAGAGTAAAGTCCTGCTCACACACCGAGTTAAAACTGTTCCAGCCATTATGTAAGAGGCCAAACCACACTGTCAACAGTCTACTTCGACTAGAGCCCAAACACTCAATGATATGACTTTTGATGGTGTCACAAACTTGTGGGCTGGTCTTTAAAGACAAACAGGGAACATTCAAGAGCACAAATACAAAACGTTGCAAAGGGACCGTGAACATTGGAAATGTTTGTCTTGTAATACAGTTGTATTGCTTACCTTTAAATGTGTGTTACATTCTAACTCTTTTTATATTACTATTTTTTTCTTTATATTTTCCTATTTTCTAATTCCTACTTTTGAAACTTGTCTTTTAGCACAACACTTCACATATTGTTCGAATATTAATCCCAAATTAAGGCTAACACCGGAAGGTTTTATTGTATCTTTAATGCTACAGAAATGTCTTACATGTTAATTTCCATAGACTGTATATAAAAATTACATATCACAGCATTTAAAATGATCAGAGTCAAAGTTTTGTTAGAAAATGTCTTTCTTGAATGCAACCCGGAGAAGTTTGTCTCCCGTATTATGCAGTCGACAAGAAACAACCGAAACTCTGGAGTGTTCCATAGTACTGTTAAACAGGTTATTGCACCGTGCATTGTCAACACAAGAGTTAATTTAATTTTAGCAAAAGTGACACACGTAAACACTACCATTAAGCAAAGAGAGAAAGAGAACAATAGTTGCCAATAGAACGACTTAAGCAAACTGAGGTTAGCTATGTTAGCTGGTCACCAGTCACCGTTAGGTTGGTTGAGCGTCAGCTCCGCCCCGTGGTTGCTCAGCTGTTCATGTCAGATAAACGTTAGCTAACGTTACGTATTCATGTACGACCAGAGGCAGGCAAAATTGTATATTTTTCATCAACTAAACAGGTAAATAAACATCCGAAAGATTTAAACTGATATGAAGAAATACTATGTTTTTGGAGAAACGGTAACGTTATTGGTTAGCAAATGTTTTGTTGCCTGGCATCGCCACACCCACTTAACTAGCGTCTGTATGTCTGAACTTAATTAACGTTAAACCTAAACTGACGTTATATCGTCTAACGGTCCGTACTAAAGTTTTGTCCAAGCTCCATGTGATTCATTTTATTATTGTCATCGTAAGTTACACATTTTTGTTGTTGCCTGTATTTCAGTGTCAATACAGGGTCCTCACAACCTACTGTTGTGGTCCGTTAAGGTTAACAGTTTATATGTAACGTTAATAACCGCTGGATTAATTTGGAAATTCCAAAACACAATTGACTAACAGGACATGTAGCTAGTCATTACTACCACTAGAAAGAGCTAAGTTACCTGTAACGTTACAGTGTGGTATTCAGATTACTTAACAGGAGCAAAACCACATGTAAAAATACTCATGTCATAAGTGCTTTAAAATTGTACTTAAGTTAAAGTACATTATTATAAGCAACAAAATGTAAAGTATCAGTAAAACCAGTTATGCTGAGTGGCCCCTGTCACTGATGTGCAAACAGTAAATTTCCCCCTGCAAAGTATTGGAGTAGAAGTATAAAGTAGTGTTGAAATATTTAAGTAAAGTAACATTTTACTTAATTGCACTATATGAGTAAATCACTCTTACCTCTAAAACAATTTATGGGTTACCTGTGCTGCATCTGTTTGATCATATTAGTACAACAAGCTGCCATGGCCTCAGGTGGGGCCCCAGTGCCAGGGCCCAGCCATTGGGCCACCAAGGTCGAGCTGACCATCTCCTGTGAGAACCTCATGGACATGGATATCTTCTCTAAGTCTGACCCTCTGTGTGCTTTATACATTAACACTTCAGGCTCCAACTGGTATGAGGTGTGTATTAGTTCATGAGAGGAGATGAGTTAAAAATCTGTCATGTGTATGAGTTAAGGCCTTACTTTGAATAATTTATATAGACCTTTACATCTAACAGACTTACCTGCATGCGTTGTTGGCTTGTTTATGTTCCGTGTTATATATTTCCAAATCATGACATGATCATAGATCATGTCTTTTCTTTGTGAATCAGTTTGGGCGCACAGAGATGATCCTGAACTGCCTGAATCCAAAGTTTGCCAAGAAGTTTGTTATTGACTACTATTTCGAGATGGTCCAAAGGCTGAAGTTTTGCGTGTATGATATTGACAATGACACCTATGATCTGAGCGATGATGATTTCCTGGGGGAGCTTGAATGTACCCTGGGCCAGGTGAGCTTCACTTGGTACAGTTTTGAAAGACATACATTGGTTGTTCCTCCACCTCGTCATTGTTCTGTGACACTGCCAGTGTTTTGTGTCCAGATTGTTTCGAACAGGGAGATGACTCGACCTTTGTTGCTGGAGGACAAGAGACCCGCAGGTCACGGGACCATCACAGTGAGTGGACCCATTTCTAAAAGAAATGATAAGTTATGCCTTCGCTGTGAGTGAGGCACTCTCTTTGTGGTCATAGACGCACTGGAAAAAGAATGGCTGCTGTGAGCTCAGTCCCAACACAAGTGCATCAGGTAGACTGTACCTATAATAACAGATAAAGTTTATTACTGTAGTTTTATCCCCAGAGCATGAACTCCAATCTGTTCTCCTATGTGGGGTAATGTGGTCAAAACAAGCATGTTCACTTTTTTATGTGTTGTATAAAGTTCAATTCAATTCAATTCAATTTTATTTATATAGCGCCAAATCACAACAACAGTTATCTCACAGCGCTTTTCATAAAAGAGCAGGTCTAGACCGTACTCTGTGATGTTATTTACAGAAGCCCAACAGTTCCCACCAAGAGCAAGCACTATAGGTGACAGAGGCAAGGAAAAACTTCCTTTTAAGAGGCAGAAACCTCGAGCAGAACCATGGCTCAGGGTGGGCGGCCATCTGCCTCGACCGGTTGGGGTGAGAGAGAGAGAGAGTAAGGAGAGAGAGATGTAAGGAGAGAGAGAGGGGAGGGAGGCAGCCTACACAATATACACACAGAGGTACAGACAGTGAAGGTAATGTTGCTATAGACTAAATGAAAAATGGTACAGATATTTATAATAGTGTTAATGGTAACAATCGTAATTTTAATGATTATAATAACAATAATAACAATAAGACTAGCAACAATAGTCGTTGCAGTAGAGGTTGTCGAGCAGGAACACAGGGGCAGCAGGTGACCCGCAGCCACAGATCCAGACTCCACAGCTCCAGAGCCAGAAAACCTGCAGGAAGTGATATGAGGAGAGAGGAGAGGGACGAGAAAGCACAAGACTACCAGAAAGGGGAGAAGTTGTGTTAGTAACATGCAATAATGGGATGAGGTTGCATACAGAGGGAGAGAAAGTAGAGGAGAGAGGAGCTCAGTGAATCATGGGAAATCCCCCGGCAGTCTAGGCCTATAGCAGCATAACTAAGGGATGGTTCAGGACTACCTGAGCCAGCCCTAACTATAAGCTTTATCAAAGAGGAAAGTCTTAAGCCTACTCTTAAATGTGGAGATGGTGTCTGCCTCCTGAACCCAAACTGGAACCTGGTTCCACAGGAGAGGAGCTTGATAGCTGAAAGTTAAAATGTTAATCTTGAGATATGACCATAGCAAACATGCGGGATCCTAGTTATGTTTGTTAAAGGAAATAACTATGTGATAGTCATAAAATACCACCATCTTGCTAGACTGTACTGTATTATACTGCATAACTGCACATGATTTTGGTTATGATGACCTTTTGAGTGATTCTCTTTAGTATAACATCATTTTAAAGGAGCTGTATGCAACATTCACCACCAGCATCTCAGACCAAAACAAGTGGGCGCTACAGCCCACCAGACTACATTGCGAAAAACTCCGCTAAATATTCTGGTTCCATGCCTCAACCTGCAGCGTCAAAACAGGCTTGCTGTAATGTAATTCTTGGGGACAAATGTGTTCGTCACAGTTGCATACATTCACGAAAAGTGCAACATGACAACATTATGGAAAGGATAACTATGGAGAAATATGGACCTTGTTAAACAGTAAAATCCTTTTTGTTCAACCAGAAACAGCCGTTAAATTGCTCAAAAAACAATAATTTTACCTCAGAGATTTACAATTAAACTGAACACAAACTAAATTAAACTCAACAAAACCATCTTTGTTCGTTTTCCCCCTATTCAGTCAACAATTCTGGTTTGGTCTAGATCCTAAACTAAATCCTAAATTCAAGGTGTAGATGAGAACCGCCGTTATATTTCTCTCCTCAAAGCAGCTACACAACGAGAGACTTGCATGCTCATCGGCTACCAAAACAAAAGCTGAAGCTCGGATGACAACACACACACAGGGTGTGTGACATCATCCTGTGCTCAGGGCGCTATCCCGCCACGATTTCTTTACAGAGCAAATAGTTGTTTGCGGCTATATTAATGTTGAGAATCTTATATACAGAACCTTTAAGGGGTCATAGCTGGGTTACACAACATGAACATGCTTTGTGCTGTTTATTCATGTGAATTTACAAGAATTAAGAGTTATCTCTCACTGCCATATGGTCCAAAGAACAAAATTGCCTGAACATTTAAGAGTTTTGATTTCTTTCTTTCGTTCTTTAAATAGATCTGTGCTGAAGAAATAACAGACACGAGAGTGGCAAACTTTGAGGTGTCAGCCCGCAGGCTGGACAAAAAGGTGATGATGGTTAATGTAAATAGCTAGGTCTGACATTGGGGGTCCTCTATTATCTAAACTGCCTTTTGATTTACTTTAATATCTTGAAGTAGTGTACATTATGAATTGGATATGGTTGTTCAGTATTTGTGGTGGTCGGACCCTTTCCTGGAGTTCTACAAGCAGACAGAAACCGGATGGCAGCTGGCTCACAGGACAGAGGTAAACATATTGACCAACAACTCATTCCTCTGCTTTCATAGAATTATTAGTGACTTGTGGCTCATTGTAAGCCATTTATTTAGGTGGTGAAAAACAACCTAAACCCAACATGGAGACCCTTCTGCATCTCATTGCGATCTCTCTGTGGAGGACATGTGGAGAAACCTATAAAGGTATTTATTTAATTATCTCAGTTAATATGCGCTGTAAAATGCAGCCTTTTAACCAGTTTCCTTAAACAACCCCTCCCTCTTACTTTTTTAGATCAGCTTGATTGGCCTGATTGACCATGCTGCTCTAACATACTAATGATTCATGTTGTGATCTTCTTTTCATCTTACAATGGTCCCAAACTTAAAGCATGGGGGTGCTTGCGACCCAGTTCGGTAAGCGATGTGTGAATGTATGCACGATTCGTGATGCTGCCACTGTCATTGGATTTCCATCAGTAACTGATAGTGAAATATGATTGATTAACTTGTGCATGTGAGGTGTGGACTTTGTAATTCATTGTAGGATTGGACTGGTATTGGAGCAAATGTGCATTTTTGATGAAATGACGCTTCCTGTTGTCTGAATAGTCTACAAAAAGGCATACTATTGTATCTACATGTCATTTAAAAAATGTTACACCCTGACTTAACAAAACATTTTCATTAATACTGCTTTTTAATTAAAATGGAATTATATATTTAGATAAATATCAGTGAAAATGATTGAAATGGCTTTTTTTAAAAATAGATCACCTAAACCATCATTTATTCGTCCTGTCTTCATACCTCATACTGAAATTATTATGGGGTGGCTTTTATTTTGTCACCCACTACAGGAAATGTCTCTGTTTGTCTTTAGGTTGACTGTTACGACCATCATGTCAATGGCATCCACGACCTTATTGGAAGCTTTAAAGCCACACTGGCAGAGATGCAAATGGGAACTCACATTTCACCGGTGAGTTTTTGTGTGTGTGTTTTGATTCCAGGTCTACCAATAAAATAACCTGTTATTTTTATTTAAACTGGCATAAATATGTTCACACTTGCAGGCTGAATTTGAGTGCATTAACCCAAACAAGTTAAAGAAGAAAAACTACAAAAACTCTGGTGTCATTTGCATCAAGAACTGCCAGGTAATGATTTAGAGAGACTTTCTCTACCTTGATTTCACAGTGATGTACTGCACTGGTACATCTTCTGTCTTTTTTAGACCATGCAAGCAGAAACAACTCTTGTTGCTTCATACATATGTTACCACTTTCACTGATGTTTATTGCATGACAGAGTTAATGTAATGTTTACTCTTTCAGGTGGTGAAGGAGTATACCTTCCTGGATTATATTATGGGAGGATGTCAGATCCACTTCACTGTGAGTTTGGAAATGTCATACACAAGATGTTATATCTTTAATACTTTTATTTATGTTAACATTTTTTAAATTAGCAGACCAAACGTCTTAAGAGTAAAATAATCAGTTTAGTTTAATTTGCCTTTTTAATGGCCCTAAAACTACTTTCAGGTAGCATGCTTCTCTGAAACTTGCAGAATTCTGTTATATACTGTGTTGCGAATCTCTTATTTGCATTTGGTCACTGAGCAGCTCCATACATCCTGATCTTTATCCTCTCTCTGACTCGGGCCAGATTGCCATCGACTTCACAGGCTCTAACGGGGATCCCAGCAGCCCCCAGTCTCTCCACTATATCAACCCTGAAGGCTATAATGAGTACCTGTCAGCCATCTGGGCAGTGGGTAATGTCATCCAGGACTACAACAGGTAAACTCAAACTCTGCTTCATCCTGCATTATCCTACCATTTTAAAGCAACATTATGTATTATTTTTTTGTTGTGTGATTCGAGGCCCCTACAGTTTCAGTAAATAAGGACAGCTTTACTACTTTCTGTACTTTAAATGTGAACGAAAACTAGCAAGTTGAAAACATCAAGCATGCACAAGGAGTTAATAAGTTATTAGTTACTAGTCCAGCAGCAAGAAGGCCTGCTCAGCATCTGTCCTGAATCCTTTCAGCTCTTTTAGCTCATGCCAACGAGTAAAAACCAGGCCGACATTTACAATTGTCCGATCTCTAGCTTGGTCACTCTTTCTTTTTCTATTCTTGTTACCTCTAACAACATCTTATTCAGTCTCTTTGCAGCATCTGCCATGATATCCATACTGAGAATACAGAGCTAGCATTACATTAAATACTTTTTGCTTGTCAAAGCAGGACTACTGGAAATTTAAAGACCGTCTTCATAAAACTTCAAAACAAAAAACGAAGCCAACAGTCTTTCTCAATATTCTTACATCAAGCCAGTCAATTGCAGTACAATGTGTCATTTAGTTTTATTTTTACGATTACGATTTAGTTTTACAGCTTTAATCTACTGATGTGCCTTGTTACGTGTGCTGTTAATGTTATACCTAAAGCTAAATTTTGTCTGTCTTTCTGTATAGTAGCAAGATGTTTCCTGTCTTTGGTTTTGGAGCCCAGGTGCCTCCCTCCATGCAGGTATGAAAAGTCTGGAAAACCTTTCAAGTCCTGACCGTCATTATACAGACTTCACATCTGACATTTCATGACTCACTCTGGTTACACTTGTACGTGAAGTGTTTTCACGTTTCTGTCATTAACATCCTGAACATTTTCACATTCCTGTCATATACAGCAAATCAAAGATGTTTGACTTTCTTTCTTTTGTATAATTGCGCCCTCTATGAGCCACATAATCAGTTCAATGGCCAAATTAAGGTTTAAAATGTTACCAGCTAAAAAGTGATTGCATCCATATATTTTGTCACTTACCTGATTTTCAGCTGTGCTAGCCAGGTTAGTAAAGTCATGGAATGTATTACAAAGCTTTTAATATTTAGGAATCATGCTTACAGGTTTCCCATGACTTTCCTGTCAATTTCAATCCAGCAAATCCATTCTGTGCAGGTAAGTCAACCCTTGTCACAAGATTGTGTTTGGCTGTGAAAAGTTGTTCAGGGATGCTGCATTTGTTGCTGCCTAATACTGTGTGTGTGTGTTGCAGGCATTGAGGGTGTGGTCCATGCCTACCGGCAGTGTTTACCTCAGGTGAAGCTGTGGGGCCCCACCAACTTTTCTCCAGTTATCAACCATGTAGCCTGCTTCACCCAACAAGCCATGCGGCAGAATATGGCCTCAGTAAGTCAAAAGAAAAATTGTTTAAATACTCTGAGGTGAATTCACAAAAGCATTGCATCGCCTTTGTGGCAGCTAAACCTCAGACAAAAACCATGTAATTCTTAAAGGTGTGCCCTCAAAGGTTGAAATCCACCCCTAACTATGCTGCCAGGCAAATAGCATCTTGGTGCTCCAGTGCTATTTGCATGTTCTGAAATAAGTAAAATGCGTAAATCTGGTGCAGAATTGGCCCCTTTCTATGCAAATGAGCCTCATTGCAAAAAAGGCCTAGTCACAAACAACAATGCTAATAGCCACGCGCAGTTAGACTTGGCAGCAGTGATTGCAGCCAGGGAAAACAATAGCGCATCACAGTCACATCATAATATGCACACAGATAGCACAGACGTTCGTCATTAGGGAATGACACTTGAAAACAACATTAAACCCACTGCTATGAGAAGCGGAGAATATAGTTACACACTGTAAAAGCCCAGACAGCAGAGAAAACAGGTCTACATGCATGAGCAGGATCGCATAGTTAAAGCGTCAGTAATTAATAAACACTTGACAAAACACTCAATACAGAGTGAGTCATAGAAAAATGAAAGACAGATAGAAATGTAAGAGCAGGGGGGAGTTAAAGCTGCAGAAGGGAATTCTTTTAAAAGTTACTTTGTCATATTTGCTAAAACTATCACTATTTCCTGACAGTAGTACATGAGACACATAATCTGTAAAACAAATATCTAGTTTCTCTCGCTCCTCCTACTGCTCCTAATGCCATTTGCAAGAATCCACCGCTCCATGAAGAACACGGTCAATCAAATCCAGGAGGAGTGTCTAACGCAGTGTCAATCACTGCTCATGCACACTCTGCGCAACTCCTCTCCTCGTGCACACTCGCACTCCGTCAAGCTCAGCATCTTCAGCTCACAGCTTCAGAACCGTTGCAAACAACAATGCCTGAGGAAACAACCACCAGCAATAAAATAACTGTCTATCCCTCCATCAACAGTGTATAGTACAAAACACATGTGTGACCTGCCAATCCTGGGGTTCTCTGGTGAATGCCAATCGAGCTCACAGATCCCACTAGACGACGTTGGGCCCTTATGCCATCCTCTTGCAGTCTGTTTCTGATAGTTTGGTCAAAACATGCACACCAGTACCATGCTGTTGGTCATTTTGTAGCCCTCTGGCAGTGCTCCTCCTGTTTCTCCTAACACAAAGGATCAGAGACCGGTCCTGCTCATGGGTTGATGCCCTGTCCAACTTTCCGCATATAATGGCCTGTCTCCTGGTATTTCCTCCATGCTGTTGAGACAGTGCTGGGAGAAACAGCAAACCTTCTTGCGATGTGACATCCTGGAGGAGCTGGACTACCTGTGCAACCTGCATTGGCTGCAGGTACCACCTTATGCTGTCAGTAGTGACAAGGACACTAGAAAAACACAAAACTAAAGATCAATCAGTCAGGGAGGATAAGGAGAGAGCAACTATCTGTGGCCATCACCTGCAAAACCATTCCCTTTTTGTCCGTTGTCTTGCTGTTGCCTCTCCACCTGTTGTCTATTTCATGACACTGAGGCCCTGTCTACACGAACACGGGTATTTTCATAACCATGACTTTTTTTTCGCTGTTCGTCCACACGGAAACGCAGTATCAGGTCACTGAGACCAAACATTTTTGAAAACCCCTGCCAGGGTTAGGATTTTCAGAAATGCCGGTATCATGGTATCACACGGTAAAACCAGGGTTTTTGCCTTGCAGCATCAGAGTGTGCACCGTTTATCCTCTGTGTTTGATGTCAGATTGTGCACCACTGCCTGCTTTGTTTACAGTTTTATTAGGCTCTGATTGGACATCATGGCTTTGGTTTGGCATGCTCATGACAGCGCTTAATAACGTGTGTTTGCGTTTTCATGTGGACGGAGATTTCTTTTTAAACGAAGGAGGAAAAACTCCTGTTATAAAAATACCCGTCTGCGTGGACTCAATCGGCCTGATTTACAATCGTTATGCTTCTCAACTTGACAGTTTAATATCTCTGAAGTTGAATTGACTTGATGTTATATACTGTGATCAACAAGTGTTCCCTTATTTTTTAGAAGTGTATTTCACTTTTTGAAAAATTAATATCATGTTATTTAAAAAAAAAAACTCTATCAAAAAAACAATTTAATGTAAAAATGTAAATCATAAAAAGGTAAACCACTTATTTATATTCAGATTTCTCATCAGTAATACAATGTTGTTGAATGTAAAAATTTATGTTTCCTAGTGTTGAATGCCAAGTGGCAAGCCAAACAAATTGGAAATCAAAATAATAACAATAATAATAGATCTTAATTAAACCAAAGAGGAAGAAGAGACTATTCTAAGATCATATTGGAACAAACCTTTGTTTTTTGGGCCTTTGTATATTTTATCATTTGTTTTCTCCCTCCATCCGCAGCAATACTTTGTGCTGCTCATCATCACAGATGGAGTGATCACAGACATGGACCAGACACGCACTGCTATTGTAGAGGCCTCTCTTCTGCCCATGTCTATCATCATAGTGGGCGTGGGTGGGGCAGACTTCAGCGCAATGGAGTTCCTTGACAGTGATGACAAATTGCTGTGTTCCCCCAGCGGTAATTTCGCCTCAAGAGACATCGTCCAGTTTGTGCCCTTCAGAAGGTTCCAAGTAAGCAGCAGCCCATATCTAAAATTCAGCAGAGAATATTTCATGTGCCTTAGTATAACAGGTATTTACTGATTTGAAAGTAAAGCATGAGCTGTCCATAGCACATACACATTTTAATGTTAGCAAGCATGGTCCTAAACATGGCTCCAATTAGCTCTTATCATTATAACATTGTCATTGCAGGGAAACAGTGTGGCCCTTGCCCAGAGCGTGCTGGCAGAGCTGCCTGATCAAGTGGCCTCCTACTTCAATTCTTACAAGCTGAAACCCCCCCAAATAGATTGAGTGTTTCTGGCCCGTCCTAGAAAGATGGGTTAAATTAACCCAAATACATGTGCTTTTCCGCCTCTCCTGCACCATATTTTGGCATTTATTGTTTCGCGAACTGGTGTAAATCAATGAAGAGAAAAGAAAGAAAAGAAAAGACGGATGTGGGGTAAAAAATAAACTATACAAAGTATACTTAAATTTAAAATCTGTGATCTTATTTTCTGTAATCTTTAAAATTTGACTTGATATAAAATCCATAAACAAAGAGCTGCTGTGACCAAGAGACCTGATAGCTTGTATAGTGCATGATAACACCAAGAAATCCCAATAAAAGTAATCAGAATATCCTCTGTGGACTACAAATATATCACTTGACATGTTGGGATGGCTTTGTTGATGTAATGTCCCTGTGCCTTGTAAATGTCCCTGTGCCTTTTTTCTGTCTTTTCCCTTCTCTGTTTGTAACCCATATTAAAGTTTTGTGTCTTAATCCTCAAACCATGTGAGAAAAGGTCAGGCACTGGAAAGGTTGTTTTCAGCACTATAGACATCATGCTAATGTGACACTATTCTTTCCGACCTTATTGACGCAAGTCCTTGTTGCTTCTGTATATGCGAGCAAAATTTACTTCATGTATAAGATGATGTGATTTTAAGTGTGATGTTTAGTTTAGTAGTAAGTTTGAGCTTTGCCCCAAAACTGTGGGTTTTTGAAAAAGAAAATATTTTTAACTAATCTGTTTTTTCACTTGCATCAGTGCTGATCTATGTTCATCGCAGAGAGACTGAACTGTTAAGCTGTTGCTTCCTCTGTGACTGCAGTATTACTCTGTGTATGTATGTGTGTGTAATCTTTGGAGGCTTATACAGTACCAATGCTAAGTGGGATGGCTGATGCTAGCAGAAACAACACAACAAACATAATCCACAAAAACCCCACTTGATGTCACAAGTGAGTCTGTACATTGTGTCCATGAATGTCCACAGGTCTCCTCTTAGCGCTGTCTGGATGTGAGAGACCATTATGGTCTACTGAAGCTCCCCTTTTGTCTGACTATCTCAGCTTTGACCAAAGACTAGTGTTTAAATCAGGTTGAAAGTTTTTTGACTGGGATTTTTGCTGTGGCAGTGTTGGGGGAGAGCCAACAGGGGCCTGTGCCCCTGTAACACAGACCTTGGACCCCCCCTATGGCCCCCCTCTGAACGAAAAGTCTACAATAATTATAGTAATATATCGTCCTTGCGACAATATGGCGCTAATGTGAAAGGCAGAAGAAATGTGTCTCAACTAGTCGAATCCTTTAGGACGTTACACCGCCGCTGTCTGGTGGTAGTTATCCCTGATAGAAATTCATGCACGCGCACTCCCTGCTGCGGGAGTGCGCGTGCATTCAACGGTGAAGGCGGACATTTGACTTCAAATGAAAAATATAACGTGGATTGTTTCACCTATCTTTTTAGTATTGTTTTATCAACGAGGTATTTGCAGAGCAGCTATTACACGGATTAAAAATGCTTTATAGGCTAATGTTAACGTTACGTGTTATTGAGCTTCGTATTATTCATTGCACTGAATTGAGAATGTCTAAACAAGACTAGCAGTTTCAGTTTCCCCCGTAAAGCAAACATTTATTTTGCGATAGTCTGACAATGTTATAACTGACCACGGAGTTGATCACTTAGTCATCCATGTTACTCTTTGGAAGCTAGATACAGACAGGCTGTCACCTTTTTCAAGTAAGCTGCTCCTACAAATATAAACGCCATCAAAACTGTAAAATCAAGATCACTGTAATCAGTTTAACACATTACTCGCCTCAATGTTACAACTACTTGACTCGAAATGTACATTAAACTGAATGCAGCATTGTAGACAAATTTTTGTCCTTGTATCCACGTTTCCATTGCATGGATAGCCTTTGAATATTGCTGGAAAGTGTCCCCCTCCTTAATTGGTGAATTATTATTATAACAATTTATTAATGCATTGCATTTAAAGCACTTTTCATACACAAAAAGCGATAACAGTAGCCTACTGGTCCTACCAGGCGGGACATGCAGTCTGCCAAAATATGTATCCCTGTCCAAAATGCACAGATGATGGCCTACTATCAAGTATTTAATGTTGTGTATACTTCACATCAGGACTAATAACAGGGGTGAATAAGGAGACGTTTGTTGTTTCCTAGCAAAAGTTATAGTGGGATACAAAATACAAACTGGGATCCAGAGAATGTCTAGTACACTAGAGCTTAAACTGTTCATTAAGCCTTACAAGGAAGTGTTACATCAAAGAATGTTATGTAACTTGAGGTTTTTGTATAATGTAATTAAAAAAAGAATATAACTAAGTCACTGAAAATCCTTTTACTGAAAGTTACTGAAACATACTAAAACATCACATTATATACTAAACAAGACATTTTGAAAGTTTGAACATTGTCTTTGTCTTTTTTGTCCCGGATTGAATGTGTCCCTCTGACAAAACAGCCTGGCCCCCTTAATAAAATTGGTCTAGAACCGCCACTGGATTTTTGACTTCCACTGGGTGGCGATGGGGCAGTGGATAAGATACTTGCCTTTGGTGTGAGAGACCCGGGTCCAATTCCCTGAGCAAGACACTTTACCCCTAGTTGCTCCAGAGGCGTGAGACCTCTGACATATATAGCAATTTTAAGCCTCTGAAAAAGCGTCAGCTAAATGAATAAATGTAATGGGGAAAGTATGGGGCTTTTTTGTTCATTGCATGACTTTCAGTGTACACACAGTCTCTCCACACCTTTAATATTTAATCAAATGTCCACTTTTGTGTAGTTGTGTTTGTGACAATTTTACCAGTTTTATTTTATTTTGATTAAACGGATTAAACCTGCCAAATGATGACTGCATTGCTCTTGTCTACAGCAGACTAACGTTACTTGAAGCAGCGCACTGTGGGCACCGCCCTCAACAGTGTTGTCTGTCACTGCTACCAAAACTGTTTTCTACCTGTTTTCTACTTCTCAGCTCGTTGTAAAAAGTCCCGTAATAAAACACACCAGACACAGCTAGCGGGCTAACAAGGTAAGTTAGGACATTAAGTTGAGACTACTTTTCACATAAAACCGTTTTCGCTGACATAATATTTGCTACTTCGAAGTTGCATGAATGACTAAAGTGTTGTAATACTTCGTCGTAAGTTATCATGTGACGGTCATCTGAAAACGAAAGGAAGTGTTAGTCGTTAGAGACAACATCATTAACTATGGTTAATACCAGGTAACGTTAACTTACACTTATTTTAATAACAATTAACGTTAGTGTGGTGTAATTACTGAACGTTAGCAAGCTCGTTTCGTGCCATTACCGTAACTAAATTACGTAACGTTAGTCAGTTGTCTTTATAATGCATAACACCGTATTTATCAATGCTGAAGGTTTTATCTTATTTAGAGCTTGCTGGTTCGGCATGTTTCCACTAAAGGAACTTCGCAACTACTAGACCAGATTGCATCGATTTTTAAGGCAAAGTAAAGTTTCTGTTCACATCAATGCTGATGAATTTCTGAAGGAGAACGCTGGTGTTTGTTACCGATGTGTTTTTAAGCACATCATTTTAGACAGCTGTACTATTGATGGGCGGTTGAAGCTTTATGAAGTTTTGGGACTATTTCTTTTTGTGCCTGCGGAGATTTTAGCTTCCAACTCACTCTTATTAGTAGTTACCATAGACTGGATATAAAAAGGTAGTTAAAACTGTTACGTGTCGGGGCGTGGCCGTTAGGAAGTGGCTCGCGAGAGCAGTCATACGTCACTTTCCTGCCTTCGGGACGACCACGCCTCCCATTGAGTGGAAACAAGCACTGCAAAAGTGCAAGTGCCAGATTGAAAAAAATAGTGGCACCATGTCTAAAAGCTGCTGCATTGCATTTTGCACACAAAAACAAAACAAAACTTCCCAACAGAGCGAGGGGCAGTAAAAGAAGACATCTGTGGCTTCAGGCCATCACCAGAGAGGATGTAAATGGTAAACTGTGGGACCATGCAAGTCAAAAGTGCACTTCATCCAGGCTATTTAATGATGTCAATTGATCTGAGTAAATTATGTGTGTGCCGATTGTGCCTGTAGATCAATGAGAAAAGAGTCTTAATGATGGTGTAAATTAAAAATATGGGCTATTATAAAACACCTGCTTTTAGAATGGAATTTGGTTTTACAGTCTGTCCACTTGAAAGAGCGCTGGGAGCAGAGGGTATTTTCCATCCATGGTCAACCGCTTATCCTGCGTACAGGAGCCTACCCCAGCTGACCTTGGGCGAAAGGCTGGGTACAACCTGGACAGTTCGCCAGTCCATCGCAGGGCCACAAATAGACAGACAACCACTCACATTCACACCTAAGGACAATTTCAGAGACACCAATTAACCTAGCATGCATGTCTTTGGACGGTGGGAGGAAGCCAGAGCACCCGGAGAGAACCCACACGGACACGGGGAGAACATGCAAACTCCACACAGAAAGGCCAGAGCAACCGGGGTTTGAACCCACGACCTTGTTGCTGTGAGGTGACAGTGCTAACCACTGACGCACCGCACCGCCTGCAGAGGGTATTTTAACATTAATAATTCGCATAAATTGTGCTATCCTACCTTCTATTCTAATGAACTTTGTAAATAGTATAAAATAAAGTAGGAGGTAAGGGTAAAGCAACCTGTTTTCTACTTCTCAGCTCGTAGTGAAAAGTTCCGTAATAAGCACAAAAAGCTATCTAAATAGACATAAACAAGAGTGCGGTTACACTTTGCCACAGCAATGTCCAATGTCACATTGGACAGACTTTGGACAGCAAAATAAAGTATCTTAATGACAGAAAAAGTGACAAATGTCAGAAATACATTACATGGATATTCAATAAGGTAGGCTAGTATATTTCAGGGTCGTCCACTTTGATGGAGACAGACTGAAAAGAAACATCATCACCTCATCAACCCCTATTTTTAAAAAGTGTTTCTATATAATGACACAGATCAACAACAATATAACAATTGTTTGCCTGACTGGCCATAAGATTTGAGCTCCTAATAGCTAAAAAGCAATACAGTTTTCTTATTTGATGCTGTTAAATTGGCAAAGACCTTGGGAGTTGCATTTACCACCATTCAAATTAGAGGAGCTACTATCACCCAAAAAGGGGCAGGGGCATGATGCAGGGGCAAAGTAGCTAGGTGTGCTGCTCTCATCTATTGCTGTTGTGTTGTCTGGGGCTGTGACTATAAAAAAAGGAAGGGTCAAAACAATAAGTCAATATTAACTTTTAGGGTCACACAGGAACTGAACGTCGATCTTCCAGCTGAGAGTCCTGTGTTTGACCCATTCATCCATCAAATCTTCCACACTACTCCCTTCATGGACTTTTTCAACTATGTCACCTGACTTCCTAAATCCTTTACGGCAGAAAGCTAAGAATGCCCTTCGTTAGTTTCCAATGACACAATGGAAACTCTTAATGACACGATCGAGTTGCTTCTCTGAGCTGTGGTAACATTAGCCATGTTGGTCTTGAATGTGACAACTGGGGCATTGACACTGCCTCATGTGGTGTCGGGAAAAAAAAAGAGAAAATGTTTTTCAACCGTAAAGCAATATTTTAGTGGAAACATCTGTGAGCTCTGCAAATGGCTATTGATTCATAGATCTCCAGATATAAAGTTTCTGGACGCATCGTTCAGCAGAGGTGATTTTTGTTACCTGCCAATAATTTCATTCCCTCGTTTTTCAGACAAGGTGAGTGATAAATGTGTGAAATTAAATGAAAACTATGTACTGATTACCACATATGATTCGTTCGGAAACTTGCGAGGTGGATGAGTATTCAGCAGAACAAATTCTTTAGCTGGCAAGAAATGCATCCCCTATTACTTTGGCTCGACCTTCACACTGTCGAGCCAAAACAGCCCAGAGAGAAGGCTAAACTGGTTCACGTCTGCTAAATAAATGGAGGGATGGAGCAAGTGTTTCATGAGAATCGGTATATGGCTGCAGCTCTCAGTATAAGCCATAGAATATAGTCATAACTTAGCAGGCTATAGGTGTGGTATATTAAATGTTCCCTTCTGTTTACCTGTGTTTGTTTGTGCGTGCTCTCCAGGTTGTGATGGCAGCAGGTGGAACCCCGGGGGCAAGGGTCACAGAATGTGTGACCAAGGTGTCGCTGAACATCTCCTGCGAGAATCTGCTCGACATGGACGCGTTCTCAAAGTCTGACCCTCTGTGTGTGCTTCTGATGAACACATCAGGGCCCCACTGGTGTGAGGTTAGTAGTTCTTCTACATGCACACATCAGGCTATTAAATGAAACTTTTAATTAGCTGTGCTAAGGTGCAGGCAAGTGTTGTACTCACACCAGTGAACACGAACTGTTTCATTAATGTTTCACTCATTGAAGAGGCGACTTAGTTTTAGTATATAACCATTACAGGTTACATTGTGAGGTTTAGATTTTATGTACTCACCCTAATGTCTAAGTCAAATCACCAGAGAGCAACGATGATCTAAAAGGCCAGAATGAACATCATCCTTAAGAATTTTGAGTATTTTTAAAAGTATTTCCAGTATTGGTAGATATTTTTGAAGTGGAAATGTTTGTACTTGCTCAAAAGAGTGTAAGATAGACGCAATGTACAGAAAAAGTAACTGACTCTGAGACATGCATCTTTGTTAGATTGGACGGACAGAGAGAATCATGAACTGCCTTAATCCCAAGTTTTCTAAGACGTTTGTCGTCGACTACTACTTCGAGATGGTGCAGAGGCTGAGGTTTGAAGTGTACGACATTGATAGTGAAAGCTGCAGTCTGCAAGATGCTGACTTCCTGGGAGAACTGGAGTGTACCTTGGGTCAGGTTAGCCCTCTTTGCTCACCACCAAAAGTCATTTATCATCACAAATGCTTACTCATTGTGCTTCTTTCTCCTCGTTAGGGTTAAGCATCAAAACAATGCATATTAGTCCTTTTTATATTTTAGAATTATCATTTGAAGTGGTGATGGTGCCGTGACATTTCCAGTGAGAGTGTTTTTCTGTCCAGATTGTGTCCTCAAGGAAACTAACGAAACCACTTGTCATGAAGAACAAGGCACCTGCAGGGAAAGGAACCATTACTGTGAGTTACTTGCAGTTACTTGAGTGTGAATCACATTCGGAGCGTTAAGTGTACACGTGTTCCTTGGTGTTTTTGCACTTACTTGATATTTTTAACACAATGCTGTTTCATGTTTTGTAGATAGGTGCTGAAGAAATAACTGACAATAGGGTGGTGGAGTTTGAAGTTGCAGCTAGAAAACTGGATAAAAAGGTATTGCTGTACATTTTAATTATGTTTAGGAATTTATAGATATTATATTGTAGAGGATCTAACTGGAATAAAAAAAATCTGAAACATTGCTGTGGTCTTTGCTAGCGGAGGTGAGATTTTATGAATAGAAAAACATTCTCTAATATCTTATTTTAACTATATAAACTATAACTACATATCAGGGCTACAGCGGCTACAACAATTCCATGTTGAGACCGCAAGAGCTGTGATTGGTCAGCTTGGCTTTTGTGTGTTTTCTCTTACAAGCATGTTGATAGTCAAGGCAACATTAAACAAGGAAGAAATGATCATGTGCATGATGCATCTGTCTAATGTAGTAAGTCATTTATTTGATTCAGCTTCATTTTATTTCCTGATTTATTTCCAGGATTTCTTTGGCAAATCTGATCCTTACCTGGAATTCTACAAGCAGACAGAAACTGGATGGCAGCTCGCTCACAGGACAGAGGTATACTCGCTGCTATCAGGTCCAAGGAATGTTGGACAGTGCATGTGCAAGTAAAGCCGTAACTAAAATGTGGCATGAGACACAATTGATGCATTTGAACAGTCAGAGCGTCTTTTGATCTGTGCTGTTATGCAGGTGGTGAAATGCAACCTAAACCCAGTATGGAGGCCATTCCGAATCCCGCTGCAGTCGTTGTGTGGAGGAGACGTGGAGAAATCTATAAAGGTACACGTTCACTCGCGCATAGACTGTAAGGCATTGTGACTGATGAGCCTTTTTCTGCAAGGTTGCTATTGGGAGGACATTTTGGGCTTTTCAATGCTCCATACAATCTAATTTATTTCTGTTTACTGTTTTATATTTTTAGTACATGTTGTCTGCTTTCTAGCAGAAGGGAAATACAAACTTCATTTTATTTTACCACCCTGTTGTAATATGACGATTAAATTGACCTTTTATCTTGTATCAACCAAAAACAAACATTTTTGAAAACTGAAACATTTTTATTGCGTGATGTTAATTCACTAAAATACTAAATCAAGGCCACAACGATGCTCCTGCCTGCGCTTTATTTTCTGCATGTCTACAGTAAGGGTCTGATAATCTTGGCACAAATAAAGAAATGTGTGTTAGCATTAGCTTATATATGTTTTTCGTTTCCATCCTCTAACCCTGTAAAAGCACGCTTGTCAGGAAGAGATGCTTTCCAGTCAGCCATGCACGTGAGTTAACTGTTCCCACCGTGAGTGCTCTTCACTTTAGGATGCAGTGTCTGTAACAAGACCAGCCTGGATGCATCTGCGTCTATCATCAGTTTTGTGGAGTTTGGCGAATTGGTCAACTTACCTGTTAAACTATGTGCATAGTCACCACAATCATCCTGTGTCCCTAGTGGATCATGGACTTTTAGTGTGTGGTTGATCACAATACACCTAACTCCATCAGGTCTTTAATGTTTTATTTGTATTTTATTTTTTAAAGCATATGAAATATCTGCAGGCCACATTATGATGCTAATGCCACTGTCAATTCCAGTGGCCTACGATCATTCAGATATTTATTATTTAAATGTCCTGATGAATATTACATTACTAACAGGTAAGTTAACCAATGGGACAATTAAGTTGGATCCCTTTTTTTTAGTTACCCATGAGATTTCATCTTATGGCGCTTTTCCATTACCAGTACCAGCTCAACTCGACTCCACTCTACTCGACTCGGTTTGGCCATGCTCCGTTTTCCATTGCAGATGAGATAGTACCCCTCAGAGTAGCTTGTCATCATAGCGACGCCATACACAACTGCCGCGACGTAAGATTCAATGCGACACACACACACCAGCGATCCACACAGCTTTCTCTTTTTTAAGTTAAAACGTTTCAACATTCCTCAGAATGTAAAGACAGATTAGCGGTTTAGTTTTTCTCTGCCGTTGTTGCTGCAGCGGTCTGTGTGATGGCGGGAGCAGAGGGCTCTGTGAGCGGGCGGCTGGCTCACCTCAAAACTTGTCAGAAGTGGATTTAGTGATGAAATTACATATGAAAACTGTAAAATATAAAACTTTCTGTTGCTGGCCTCAGCTCGCTTGGAACCTCGACGGAGGTGAGGTGACACAAAAACAGTACTTTGAAGCTGGTACATTTCTACAATGGAAAACCAAACAAAGGCGAGCCGAGTTGAGCTGGTACTGTGCAGTGGAGAAGGGGCTATATAGACTGAGTAAAGCATCACACAGTTTGTGTAATACTGTGTCTAGACCTGTTTGCCTTCTGCCTGTTTTCTCAACACTCAAAGCACTCAGAAGATACAGTGTGTAGATTCTGCGCAAATACTCTGTGTATCTTGCTCACTCTAAAGGAGGTGGTGGGACCCTTCCCATTCTGTTTGCCATTTAGAGGGCTTGTGTGTGTTTCTGTTCTGATTTTTCTACATCAGGGCATTGCCTTACACTTAAAGCGTCACCCCCAGAGCATGCTTATGTCTCATCTGCTTTGATTGTGACACACTGACGATAGTTCATCAGTTAAATAGAAGAGTTTCGCGGAGTTGTCATGTTTCTCCTAACTGTCTGTGTTTCCTAGGTGGATTGTTATGACTACAACAACAGTGGATCTCACGACTTTATTGGATCCTTTGAGACCACCCTCTGCCAAATACAGCAGGCATCACAAACATATGCAGTGAGCTCTCTCTCTCTCTCTCTCTCTCTCTCTCTCTCTCTCTCTGTTTGTTTGTCAGTTTTGGCATTTTCCTTAAGTATAAATGTCCAAAAACTGGCGATGAAATACAAAAAAACAAATTTTTTTCTCCTACAAACATTTTATGAAGCTTGAACGGTTTTTCCTGACACTTGCATGTTATGTTTGTGCTCCTTTCAGGCCGAGTTTGAATGCTGCAATAGTAAGAAGAAACAGAAGAAGAAAGGATACAAAAACTCTGGTGTCGTCATTATAAAAAAATGCAAGGTACTGTGGTTTTCTGAACTAGTTGTTTTCTTAGTTTAGTAAATGCATATTCCACAAGTCAGTTGCAAGACGGAGAGATGTTCAGATGGCTGAAACTGTGATACTACATGGATATCAAATGTTTGTTAGGGTGCTACATGTTGTAAGCGTGCATATTTGTTTTCAGATAGTGAAGGAGTATACGTTTCTGGATTACATCATGGGCGGCTGTCAGATTAACTTCACTGTGAGTACTAAAAAAATTATGAATCTTTGGGGAAACATGCTGGGGCATACTGAGGATTTAATGTCTTCAGGAAACATTTGCTAAGATCTTGTCAAAGCATTACCGGATTTCATGTTCTCTGTATTTAATGATGTATCCCCCCCGGCCAGATTGCTATTGATTTCACAGGCTCCAACGGGGATCCCAACTCTCCCCAGTCCCTCCATTACATCAACCCACAAGGCTACAATGAATACCTGGCTGCTATCTGGGCAGTGGGTAGTGTCATCCAGGACTATGACAGGTAAATAGATTGTTATACATCAGGTATTGTGCTGGTAAACTAAGTAGATGAAAAACCCACCATGAATGATTTAAGCAGAGCGGTGTGTTTTGCTTTAGTTAGTCTGACAGACCAATTTAAAATATTTGAGGCATTTTTTGGTCATTTTCAACAATACACAAGTCTGGACTGAAAGTCTCTGCGATTGACATAAAGACCGCATTCTAAGATGACTTTAATACATTTCTCATCATCATCTCTTGTGGACAAAATCAGTGGATTCACTATGAGAAGCAGGGGCGAGCATTCAGAGAAGCGCCTCCTGTAAATGCTGTGATATCTTAATGAAGCTGTAAGAATGTAATAACGGATGGATGAAGCCAGCAGTGTTACCCATTCAAAGTCTGAAAATACCTCTAGTCTAATAATTGTATATGTAAACTTGGAGAAAACCTATTTTGTTCCACTTTCTTCTGTAGTGACAAGATGTTCCCTGCTTTTGGATTTGGAGCCCAGGTCCCTCCTACAATGCAGGTGATTGTTTGTGTTAGTCAAAACATACCTTGATGTTTGTGTCTCCATGTGATCAATACATTCTCTATCGGTATTTGTTAAGACACCTTGATGATGATTATTTAGAAATGTTGCATATTGTAGGGTACAGTGATTGATATTTGTATGCATTTTTACGTCGATGACTGATTTTATTATTTAATGTATTTTGAACTTGTAATAATTGTCTAAGTTGTATTAGTATTTGCGTCGACCTGCCGAGGAACTGCAGATGGAAATTAGCTAGCAGCTAAATCTGGTACAGTGCATCTCTTCTCCCGATGTGAGATTAATGTTGTACATGGTGCCTGACAAATAAGTGTAATAAACTCTAATACGTGAACAAGCTTGCCTTGGATCGATGTAACTCAGGTCAGCTCAGATAAATTGGCATAGGATCCAGATTAATTGTTGTTTTGTGTTTGCAGGTGTGCCACGAGTTTCCCATCAACTTTAACCCATCGAATCCCTTCTGTGCAGGTAATACCAGACTGATGCTAATATGAATTCACACTGTTGTGTGTTTAATGAGACAGAACATGACGTGTAGGCCATTTAGCAAATTTAGCTGCGAGGCACAACTGGAGTATGATTAGTATTTTCCAATCCAAGCTCGGCACTGTATGACATGAGATTGATATAATTTGTTCTTCCACGGAAAATTTGGCATGAGATGTTCAAACCAGAAACCAGTGGAGAAATGATACATATCTATTCATTCCAAATACGATGAAATATGCGTAAATCGATGCTCGCCACATCCCATTTGTGTGTGTGTTTATGTGGTTTTTAGGTATAGAAGGCGTGGTCCACGCCTACCAGCACTGTCTGCCCCAAGTGAAGCTTTACGGTCCCACTAACTTTTCTCCAATCATCAACCACGTTGCCGGTTTTGGCAGACAAGCCTTACAGCAGAAAACTGCATCTGTAAGTCAATGGAACTCTAAAATCTATTAAAGTAGTATAATTGTAGCTGTTGTATGCAACTGTTTGTTATTGATGGGCAACAAAAAGTCAGTTCTTCTTTTCCACACAATAACTAACACTTCCATTTAATCCGTTCTCTTTCGTGTGTCGTTCCCCGTTATGTCACTGTGCCACAGCAATACTTTGTTCTGCTGATCATCACTGACGGGGTGATCACAGACATGGATCAGACACGCAGTGCCATCGTCAACGCCTCTCGCCTTCCCATGTCCATCATCATTGTTGGAGTAGGGGGGGCAGACTTCAGTGCCATGGAGTTCCTGGATGGAGACGACGGCATTTTGCGCTCTGCTGCAGGCGAGGCTGCCATGCGGGACATTGTGCAGTTTGTGCCATTCAGACAGTTCCAAAATGTAAGCTGATATCATAAAGCAAAGTGTTTGTGGGCATGCACCACCTAATCTTCTTTATAACACTTAAATAATGCACGCATTTGAATGCACATCTTATTTTAGGCAGGTACTGCAGCCCTTTCCCAAAGCGTACTGGCAGAGTTGCCGCAGCAAGTGGCCTCCTTCTTCAACTCATTTGACCTGAAGCCCCCCTGTGAGCCCAGTCCTTCCTAGAAATGTAGGAGTACCCCCAACAACACACTGACCCCTCCTTCTTCCCCGCATTTGACCCAAAGCTGCATGAATTTGCATAGAAGCATAATTGTACAAACAACTTAACTTTACTCATCAGCCAAACAAAACAAACAAGATAAAAGATAAATATAAGATAAAGGTGTACACGCTAGTAGGCAGATTTCGTTACCTTTGGACAGAGCCAGGCTAGCTTTTCCGCTCTGCTTACTGTCTTTGCGTTAAGCTGCTCTAACCGGCTGTTGCCTGTAGCTGTATATTTAGTGTTCAGATGTGAGAGCCGTATTGATCCTCTCATCCAACTCTCTGACAGAGAGTAAAAAAACACATTTCCTAAAATGTTAAACAATTGCTTTAATGCATAAAGATCTCATATATACCAGTACCATGCATATGTTGTGAGAAATCAAGTGCACAGTAACTCGTATATTCACTGACCTCATGAGCCTAACTCATTGCAGGATATTTCACAGTTCACAGAATAATAATATTAAAATGATATATTTACTTTATTTAAGGCTGGAGTAATTTTCCAGACTCCGCCCGACACCACACCAACATCATGCTTGGGCTACTTTTTAGTCAGTCATAAGCAGTTGTTTTAAGATGTGCAATATGATCTGTCTGTCTAGTTTGTCTAATGTGTCACCTTTTTGTACTATGTCTCATTGCACTAATTAAAAAAAAAGATGGGAACTATGATAAGATATGAAACAGTAGTGTTGCCACTGTCAGTGTTGAAACATCACTTCATTTGCACACATATTTGCAATGTTGTACACTTGTATACTAGAGTTCCTCGCTCGGTGTATTAGCAGTTCAGCTGCAACAGACCTCAGGAAACATTCATATACTAATCATAATGCTCCACACCTCTGGCTCATCTTTGCAACTCCCGGCTTCGCTGATATGGTTGCTACAGTTCGTTCTCTATCCTTCTGCATTTTGATTTGTTTGTCACCCTCACTGTGTTACTCTTTCTCTACCCCTTCCACTTAGAGTCCTCAGGAAATGCTTGCTCGGAATGTCTTGGCAGAAGTCCCAGGTCAGGTGGCGGGCTTCTTCAGTGCCATGAGTTTGAGGCCACCCCATAGCGACACTCCCCTCCCTGCCCTCGCAGCTTCTGAACCCTCCAGTTTAGTATCCTGAGGACCTTTGTGTTTTGTTCAGTATACCACATGAACATGCAGCATCCAGTCTGGAAGTTTTGTGATGATTTGTAAATACTATGTACCAATCAAGCCATGGGGTTTACACAGATATTGTCAAACATTTATTAACATCTACTTAATGTAGATACTTAATCTGACACATATGATTTTATGGGACTAAGTACCAGGATTGTTAAGAATGTAATTTCTTAATTTATTGATCTTCACAGTCTAATGAATGAGTTGACACCAGTGTGACTTGACTGAAGGAAATTAAAGTAGCTAATAACAGTCTGTCAAGTTGTCAGAATGTCTATATGAATGGGCTGGAGTACTTAATGTGTTCTCCGTGTCTCTGCTAATACTTCTCCAGTATCTCCATATTACAATGACAACAATGAATTCATACATAATGGTTGGATGTGTTTGTTTAAATGAACACTTTATTTAGATTTTACACTACAAAAAACTATTGCATTATGTCCTTGCTGCTGTTTTGTACTTCAATCAATTTCTGTTTTTAAATTCAGTTCCATGTTTGATTTTCATACTATTTGGTGCTTACTTGAAGCAATTATCACCAGTAACAGGGATGAGCTTCATTTAGTAAAATGCATGTTTACATTGATGTACATAGGAAGTACAGTCTGTCTTAAAAGGAATAAGTAAAACTTATCACTTAACTGACGAAAATGGCCAAAGACAGCACTGATCAGTGGCGTTGCCTTATGTAATATACTTGTCTTTGTTATGGACTTTGATTTTTAATCATTATTTCATGTAAATATGATATGTAATAACATTAAAGAAGAAGTGCATTATGCATTCTTGAAATGCGTGACTGTGTGTGTATCTTTTCGACCACTCAAAGCGCTTTTACACTACATCTGCATTCACCAATCACATGTTCAAACGTGTTCTAAGTGCTCAAACGGAAACTAACATTCACACTGGCGGGCAATTCGGGGTTCAGTATCTTGCCCAAGGACACTTCGACACGCAACCGGGGGAGCCAGGGATTGAACCGCCGACCTTCCGATTAACGGCCAACCCGCTCTACCCCCTGAGCCACAGCCACTCCAAGACATGGGAAGTACATACATTCATAGATGTAAATTACTGTACATATTGAATTGATTATATTTACATTACATTTATTCATTTAGCTTTTATCCAAAGTGACTTACAATTGCTATATACAGTGGGTACGGAAAGTATTCAGACCCCTTTAAATTTTTCACTCTTTGTTTCATTGCAGCCATTTTCCAAAAATCAAAAAAGTTCATTTTATTTCTCAGTAATGTACACTCAGCACCCCATCTTGACAGAAAAAAAAACAGAAATGTAGAAATTTTTGCAAATTTATTAAAAAAGAAAAACTGAAATATCACATGGTCATAAGTATTCAGACCCTTTGCCGTGACACTCATATTTAACTCAGGTGCTGTCTATTTCTTCTGATCATCCTTGAGATGGTTCTACACCTTCATTTGAGTCCAGCTGTGTTTGATTATACTGATTGGACTTGATTAGGAAAGCCACACACCTGTCTATATAAGACCTTACAGCTCACAGTGCATGTCAGAGCAAATGAGAATCATGAGGTCAAAGGAACTGCCTGAAGAGCTCAGAGACAGAATTGTGGCAAGGCACCGATCTGGCCAAGGTTACAAAAAAAAATTCTGCTGCACTTAAGGTTCCTAAGAGCACAGTGGCCTCCATAATCCTCAAATGGAAGACGTTTGGGACGACCAGAACCCTTTCTAGAGCTGGCCGTCCGGCCAAACTGAGCTATCGGGGGAGAAGAGCCTTGGTGAGAGAGGTAAAGTAGAACCCAAAGATCACTGTGGCTGAGCTCCAGAGATGCAGTCGGGAGATGGGAGAAAGTTGTAGTAAGTCAACCATCACTGCAGCAATCCACCAGTCGGGGCTTTATGGCAGAGTGGCCTGACGGAAGCCTCTCCTCAGTGCAAGACACATGAAAGCCCGCATGGAGTTTGCTAAAAAACACCTGAAGGACTTCAAGATGGTGATAAATAAGATCCTCTGGTCTGATGAGACCAAGATAGAACTTTTTGGCCTTAATTCTAAGCGGTATGTGTGGAGAAAACCAGGCACTGCTCATCACCTGTCCAATACAGTCTCAACAGTGAAGCATGGTGGTGGCAGCATCATGCTGTGGGGGTGTTTTTCAGCTGCAGGGACATGACGACTGGTTGCAATCGAGGGAAAGATGAATGCGGCCAAGTACAGGGATATCCTGGACGAAAACCTTTTCCAGAGTGCTCTGGACCTCAGACTGGGCCGAAGGTTTACCTTCCAACAAGACAATGACCCTAAGCACACCGCTAAAATAACGAAGGAGTGGCTTCACAACAACTCCGTGGCTGTTCTTGAATGGCCCAGCCAGAGCCCTGACTTAAACCCAATTGAGCATCTCTGGAGAGACCTGAAAATGGCTGTCCACCAATGTTTACCATCCAACCTGACAGAACTGGAGAGGATCTGCAAGGAGGAATGGCAGAGGATACCCAAATCCAGATGTGAAAAACTTGTTGCATCTTTCCCAAAACGACTCATGGCTGTATTAGATCAAAAGGGTGCTTCTACTAAATACTGAGCAAAGGGTCTGAATACTTATGACCATGTGATATTTCAGTTTTTCTTTTTTAATAAATTTGCAAAAACTTCTACATTTCTGTTTTTTTTCTGTCAAGATGGGGTGCTGAGTGTACATTACTGAGAAATAAAATGAACTTTTTTGATTTTTGGAAAATGGCTGCAATGAAACAAAGAGTGAAAAATTTAAAGGGGTCTGAATACTTTCCGTACCCACTGTATGTCAGAGGTTGCACGCCTCGGGAGCAACCAGGTGTCAAGTGTCTTGCTCAGGGACACATTAGTGTGTCACAGAGGGGAATTGAACCCAGGTTATTAGGTCTTTATTCACCACTGAAAACATAGTTCTGTATATTATATTGTATTCCTTTCAAATTCCATCCATCCATCTTCATCCGCTTATCCGGGATCGGGTCGCGGGGGGAAGAGCTCCAGCAGGGAACCCCAAACTTCTCTTTCCTGAGCCACATTAACCAGCTCTGACTGGGAGATCCCGAGGCGTTCCCAGGCCAGTGTGGAGATATAATCTCTCCACCTAGTCCTGGGTCTTCCCCGAGGCCTCCTCCCAGCTGGACGTGCCTGGAACACCTCCCTAGGGAGGCGTCCAGGAGGCATCCTTACCAAATGCCCAAACCACCTCAACTGGCTCCTTTCAACGCAAAGGAGCAGCGGCTCTACTCTGAGCTCCTCGCGGATGGCCAGGCTTCTCACCCTATCTCTAAGGGAGACACCAGCCACCCGCCTGAGGAAACCCTTTTTGGCTGCTTGTACCCGCGATCTCGTTCTTTCGGTCACCACCCAGCCTTCATGACCATAGGTGAGGGTAGGAGCGAAAGTCGACCGGTAGATCGAGAGCTTTGCCTTACGGCTCAGCTCTCTTTTCGCCACAACGGTGCAGTAAAGCGAGTGCATTACCGCCCCCGCTGCTCCGATTCTCCGGCCAATCTCCTGCTCCAGTCTCCCCTCACTCGTGAACAAGACCCCAAGGTACTTGAACTCCTTCACTTGGGGTAAGGACTCATTCCCTACCTGGAGTTGGCACTCCACCGGTTTCCTGCTGAGAACCATGGCCACAGATTTAGAGGTGCTACTCTTCCTCCCAACCGCTTCGCACTCGGCTGCGAACCGATCCAGTGAGAGCTGAAGGTCACGGACCGATGATGCCATCAGGACCACATCATCCGCAAAAAGCAGTGACGAGATCCCAAGCCCCCCGAACCGCTACGCCTCAATATCCTGTCCATGAATATCACAAACAGGATAGGTGACAAAGCGCAGCCCTGGTGAAGGCCAACCCTCACCTGGAAAGAGTCCGACTTACTGCTGAGTACTCGGACACAGCTCTCACTTTGGATGTACAGGGATTGGATAGCCCTGAGAAGGGCCCCCCTCACCCCATACTCCCGCAGCACCTCCCACAGTATCTCCCGGGGGACCCGGTCATTCGCCTTCTCCAGATCTACAAAGCACATGTAGACTGGATAGGCATACTCCCAAGCCCACTCCAGGATCCTTGTGAGAGTAAAGAGCTGGTCAGTTGTTCCACGACCGGGACGAAAACCGCATTGTTCCTCTTTAATCTGAGGTTCGACAATCGGCCGAACCCTCCGTTCCAGCACCCTGGAGTAGACTTTACCGGGGAGGCTGAGAAGTGTGATACCCCTGTAATTGGCTCACACTCTCTGGTCCCCCTTTTTGAACAGGGGAACCACCACCCCAGTCTGCCACTCCTTGGGCACTGTACCCAACTTCCACGCAATGTTAAAGAGACGTGTCATCCAAGACAGCCCCTCCACACCCAAAGCTTTTAGCATTTCTGGGCGGATCTCATCAATCCCTGGGGCTTTGCCACTGTGGAGTTGTTTGACTACCTCAGTGACTTCCACCAGGGAAATTGACGAGAATCCCCCATCAGCCTCGAGCTCAACCCCTACTAAAGAGGGCGTGTCAGTCAGATTTAGGAGTTCCTCAAAGTGTTCCTTCCACCGCCCAATTACCTCCCCAGTTGAGGTCAGCAGGGTCCCATCCTTACTGTACACAGCTTGGACGGTTCCCCGCTTCCCCCTCCTGAGATGGCGGACAGTTCTCCAGAAACACTTTGGTGCTGACCGAAAGTCCTTCTCCATGTCTTCTCCAAACTTCTCCCACACCCGCTGCTTTCCATCTGCCACAGCAGAGGCTGCAGTCCTTTGGGCCCGTCGGTACCTTGCAACCGCTTCCGGAGTCCTCCGAGACAACAAATCTCGGAAGGCCTCCTTCTTCAGTCAGACGGCTTCCCTGACCACCGGTGTCCACCACGGTGTTCGAGGGTTACCGCCCCTTGAGGCACCTAAGACCTTGAGACCACAGCTTTCCGCTGCAGCTTCAGCAATAGAGGTTTTGAACATTGCCCACTCCTGTTCAATGTCCCCAACCTCCACAGGGATGCCAGAAAAGCTCCACTGGAGGTTTAAGTTGAAGATCTCACGGACAGGGGCCTCCTCCGGAACCGGGACGTTCCCAGTTCACTTGCACTACCCGTTTGGGCTTACCAGGTCTGTCCAGAGTCTTCCCCCACCCCCTGACCCCCTTTAAATCATGGTTGATAACTGCCATTGAGTAGTCACAATGAGAAACTGCAACACACCATTAGATAATCAAGGTTAATGCAAACAGGAGCGTAGCACAAAATTCTGGACCCCCTGCATAGGCATTCTCAATGGGCCCCTCCCCACATCCTATTCAATTTAGTATTGTATTCTAGTTTTCTGATCTCTGTGGGCCCTCCTCACATGTGGGCCCTGTGTACTTACTGAGGTCAACAATAGATAATTGATACTATGTATATGGAGCAACAGCTAAAACACATTTAATAAAAATAGATAAGAGTTATTAAGAAAGCATTGAGAAATTGTGCTGGTATAATGAGATCAACACCAACTAAGGCAATCCAAGTTGAGTTAGGAGAAATGCCCTTAGACCTGAAAAGCAATAAACTCATGCTTACACACTGGAGTCATTTACATGGATTTGGTTATGAAAACCCTTCAAAGAGTGTGATTCAGGAGTGTTGGGAGTATACTTCTTTTAAAGGTAATGGCTTTGGCTGTATAACAAAGGCTGAATCAAAGAAATATAAATTACAGAATACCTGGTGTAACTCCCCTACACCTATTAGTAATATCCCTACTTGGTTGTTTCCAAAAACTGAGATAGACTTAAATATAATGGCAGTAAAGACAGGATGGGAAGAGAGTGGGAAAGGACATATGGCAAGTCAGTACAAGAAGCAAATATTACATTATTTAGTTATTTATACAAACAAGTCTAAAGATGAAAAGGACAAGGTAGGAACAGACCAACAATGAATGTAAGCATTGGGAAGAGATATCCTGATCAGGCGTCAGTGTACACAGCAGAGATGATGGCGATTATTGTAGGGTTACAGTGGGAAGAGGAAGTACGACCAGACAGAGTGGAGTGTTGTGTAGTTTCTGTAGCAGCCCTTTATAGTATTAGAAAAATTACATGTAATAGAGAAGATTTAATGTTAAAAATCCATCAAAGTTTATTTAGATTACAGAAGCTTGGGATAGATGTGAGATTCTGCTGGGTACCTGCACATGTAGGTATAAAAGGGAATGATGGAGCAGACAAAATAGCTCAAAATCAACAAGGAAAATGAGAAGTTAAGGCAATAATCAAAAAAGAAATGACATGAAGAATAGTAGAAGGAAATACTACAGTGTGCAGAAATCTATCAATGCTCAGGGTGTGATTAGAAGGAACAGAAGAGAGAAAAGCGTTTTAACCAGACTAAGGTTTGGTCATACAGGATTAAATGAAATATTGTTTTTAATAAGCAAACGTCAATCGGATGAATGTTTGGAATGTAAATCCATAGAAAATGTCCGATGTTATTACATGAAGGAAACATGGATGAGAGGATTAGGCTAAATCAACAGATAAGTCAGGCAGGAAGCAAATGGGACCATGAAGGTTTATTAGAAACAACAGGAGATGGGGTAAAGGACACACAGAAAGCTATTGTGCAATAATATAAAAAAAGTACACGGATATATTATGGGGTTTGGTTTTATTTTATTTTGATGATGTGAAGTAGGATTGGCGACCTGTCCAGGCGACCTGTCCCGCCCGATGTCAGCTGGGATAGGCTCCGGCGACCCTGTACACAGGACAAGCAGTTGACGATGGATGGAAGGATGGATGTGTAGTCCCTGTAAGTGCCACATACTCCGGTACAGTAGGTGGCGGTATGCACCTGTAAAACTCATGGTTGCATGGAAAAGAAAAAGAAAGAAGAACAAGAGGTCTAGTTCTTTCAAGATAGGGTTCAGGAAGCAGGGCAAGAATGGAATCTGATGGGGGTACTGGGAACAGAAGGAGAAGAAAAGGGTATAAGAATCACCAGGAAGGCATTATTTAAATTTCTTAAAGACACTGGGTTGGTGAACAGAATATGAGAGCACCTTCTTGAGGTTGATAGCTGAGTGAAATGATGTTACACACTCCAGTACAGTAGGTGGCGGTATGCACTTAAAAGTTGTTTGCAATCCGCCATTAAAGAAGAAGAAGAAGAAGAAGGTCTAGTTCTTGGTGGGCGTAATTTTTGCGTGTTGAAGGCAGGAACCTCAGCCAACATCTGCGAAACATTTACTTTCGGAAGGATACCACTCTACCGCGTAGTAACATAAGTGAACACCAGCGTCACCCAGGAAAATATTTTCTTCGTGTCTCAAACGTTCAACGGTAAATTTTGATTTTCATTAGAACCTAATTATGTCCGGAAGTTAAGTAACGTTAAACAATCTAACGATTATTATCACATTTAACGTAACGTTTCCAACTTAATCATTTACTAACGTTAGCCCATTTAGCTTGCTTGCGTTAGCTGTTTTACTTTCCCTTAAATTACTGTAAATTAACGTTAACCCGTCAGATTTTATCCTCCCTACTGGCCAGATTAGTTTTCATTAGTGCTTGTTATTGTGTCACGGTTTCCATGACACAATAACTGCATGTCTGTGGGAGGCACCGCGGTTTTATGCAGTGAAGTTACATGAAGCTAGCTATATGTAAGTTAAAGGTAATGTCACTGAAGGTAAAGTAAAAAACCTTAAACAAAAGCTTTATCTGCTTCTTTTAAAATATATTTTTTAAATATGTTTTTTTACACGTTTTTATTCGCAGAAATAACGTTGAAAGTTAACGTTACGTCCGGTTTGTACATTTAAGTTTTGTTCACACAGCAATGTTCCTGTCTGTGCTGTGCTGTTTCTCCAGCATGTTGCAGGTCAGACATGGCTGCTCAGTGTGTAACCAAGGTGGAGCTTACTGTGTCCTGTGAGAATCTCCTGGACCGAGACATCGGCTCAAAGTCTGACCCTCTGTGTGTCCTTCTAATGAGCAGCTCTGATTCCCAGTGGTATGAGGTCAGTAAGATGACTGCGGCTGGATTAATTTAATCAGAGATCGTACCTGTGTATAGTTGACAGTGGAGAACGGTTGTAAAGCTGCTAAAATATTTTTGATTTAATTTTGTCTGAATGTCACACACACTGAAACCAGTCAGTACACAAAATAAATGTTATTTTGAAATGCATGTAAATACACTTCTATGAAACCTCCACTCCTTTGTGATCATATTATGCTGGATATTTAAAGTAATCTGGGTGTGGCAGTTCTGTCACTGTTGCAGTAGAAAAGCAGTGCCAGTCCTTAACCCTGAGGTGGAACGGTTATTGTTGTGTAAAGCCACTACTACTTGTTCTACCTTTTACGGCAATTTTAATTCTCCGACTAGTGAATCTCTTGAAATGTGTGCATGTAGCAAAAATAAAGCAATCCAACCTTTCCTAACAGGTGGGGCGCACAGAGAAAGTCCAGAATTGTCTCAGCCCAAAGTTTGCAAAAAAGTTTGTTGTCGACTACTATTTTGAAATAGTGCAGAAACTGAAGTTTGGGGTTTATGACATCGACAACAAAACTATTGACCTGAGTGACGACGATTTCCTGGGGCAACTGGAGTGCACCCTGGGCCAGGTATGGCTTTTCTCTCTTCTTCTGGGAGGACATGACTCCACCATACATGTTCACACAAAGCCGCTCTTTAGCTCCTAAAGCCAATAATAAGTCACTCCCTTTGTGAGTGTTTGACTTTGTGGTGTGCTGAAGGTTTCAGTTCCTTACTTTTAATTTCATTGAACAACGTTTAAAAATGTTTGGTTCACACTTCCCGGCAGTATGAAGATTCCTAAGAAACAGACATCACAGTGTAGTCAGACAGACCGTGATAGGACACATGCTGCTGTGTAATAACATACTGCTGTTTTACCATGTTAAGAGATCAAGACTTAACATCCCTGATAAAGCAGTAGCTGTGTAGACTCTGTCCATCTAATCTGATGTTCATCTTCTCTGATGCTTTTGGACATTATTTGCCCCGTGGCTGCTCTGCTGCACTCAGGATGAGCTCATTCCTTCTTCTCATTTCGCTCGGCTACTTCTCCTTTTTATTCTCCTTTTTACTTGCTTCCAGGTTGTGTCTAGTAAAAAACTGACCCGACCACTCGTCTTGAAGAACAAGACCCCTGCTGGAAAAGGGACCATCACAGTGAGTGGCAGAGAGAGAGCTAGAGAGAAATGTTGCAATGTTGTTTGGCTGTGTTTATTTTTCCTTTGTTGTTCATTGTTCATTCTGCTGTAGATCAGTGCAGAAGAAATAAAAGATAACAGGGTGGTGAACTTTGAGGCTGAAGCAAGAAAACTAGATAACAAGGTATGAGTGGTTCTTTTTGACATCTTAAATGCTGCTGTTCATTTTTAGGTATTTAAGATGCATGCATTTTACTTCTTGGTCTGCTTCATTCCTTTTATTCATTTACAGGATTTCTTCGGGAAGTCCGACCCTTACCTGGAATTCTACAAGCAGACAGAAACTGGGTGGCAGCTGGCTCACAGGACAGAGGTAAACACATGCAAATGGAAAACGTATTAATCTAATATTAACCTTTCATTTCTTTTCTGGTCCCTTTTCACAGACGGTAATGAAACTGTTAGGAGATGAACAGTTAGTTACCTTACACTTCCTTTTTGGTTTTGTCTGTTTCAAAAGAGGAATCTCTGATGGCCCTAGCTGTGTTGCAACAAAGCCTTAGCATAGTGGTGGGAATCTCTATGCACCTCACAATTGGATTGTGATTCAGAGGGCTACAATGTGATCGTAAAACTATTATCGATGCATCAACATTTAAGATTTCTATAAAGGATGGATTTATTCCCCCTATGTGACTATATGCTACTATTAAAACAGCGTATTTATAAAGATCCATGATTCAAATAAACAGTTCACTTTTCTTTCATTATCTTTTAGTTTATTTGGACAACTTGCATTAGTGATGTAACTGCAGATAATATATACTGTATAATTGTATATGTATATATAAATGTATAAAAATTTAAACAGAAACTGTGGCACATTGACTATAATTCTTACTGTAAGACGTAAGGCACTGAATTACTGGCATACTGTCAATTAGAAAAGACCTGTTGATAATTCCTGATCTGTAGCTTTGTACGGGGGCAGCACAACAGACTGACTAAACTGCATACGTGAAGGCATCTTGTAGCGGGGCTTAAGTGCTGACCATGTGCATTTAATTTGGTATTCTCACATGTTTAAACATCTTATTATTTGTGACTACAAAAAGAACTGACTAAATGTGATTTTAGTTTAATTTAAGAAGCTGCATGAGTTCCATATAAATTTTATAATTTTCATTAATTCTGTCCTCAGGTGGTGAAGAACAACCTGAATCCAACATGGAAACCCTTTCGAATCCCCCTGCAGTCTCTCTGTGGAGGAGACCTGGATAAACCTATAAAAGTACCTCTGATACCTTTTTTTATTTTTTAAAACCTTTTACCTACTTGCACCTCTGGAATGTCTTTATTTAAACACCTGCAATTGTTTTGGTTAAATATCAGAGACACTGTATTTTCATGGTCATGACAACCTCTCTTGAAGGTTTAAATAGTTTTCAGAGGAAATTATGTTGGCTGTCTCAGATATCTCAAAACCTATTAACTGATTGGAGTTGATTTAGTACTAGCTTGATGATGTATATTTTTTTAACTTCTGAAGCCAACATTTCAAGAAGGAAGCAGTTTCCAACCTGACAGTACAAGTGAGTTACCCAGTGTGTTACAGTGTTTGTCTTTTTTCATCTTACCATCACTTAACTGGTGAAGTGTGAGAATGGGGTAGATTGGAGGCCAAGACACCGCCTCAAGTTTCCTTCATCCAACTCGATCCTGTCAGAACATTTGTCTGAAACTTCACATACTCTTCTTTGAGTCATTGTACTGCCAACTTCTGTCTAGCACATCAGTATTACAAAAACTTGTGTTCTGAATCTCACTTTTGCATGTTTTTGTTTCTTCTGTTTTCTGTGCCTCCCAAGTTTTTAAAAAATAAACTGAAAGCGTCGGTTCACTCAAATTCAGAAAAGCTTTTCTCACTGATTTTTAGAATGTGCCTACAGCCCAATACAGTGGAGGCGAATGGACTTTAGAGGTTTCCCAGTAACTTTGGATAATGCATAGATCTCGCTGTGAAAACATTACATAGTGACTATTCCTTTCACTTCACAGTGAGGTCATTATTTTCTGAAGTTTGGGTGAACTTGCTTTGTAGTTTTGTTTCTCTTTGTGAAAGATTGAACACTTTTCCTGCTTGCCACATCATTATATGTTTTGCCTGCTTCAGGTCGAGTGTTATGACTATGACAACGATGGCTCTCACGATCTTATTGGAACCTTTGAGACCACAATGACACGCCTCAAAGAAGCATCTCGAACATCTCCGGTATGATTGTGTGTGTGGGTGGATTGTTTGGATGGAACGGCTAAAATTTCAAAGTAGGGCTGCAATTACCGATTGTTTTCATTGTCAATTATTTTCTCGATTAATTGCTTAGTTGTTTGGTCTATAAAATGTCAGAAAATTATTTTAAAAAATTGTTTTTTTTAACTTTTAAGATAACAACCTACCGTAATCCCCCCTCCCTGCCCCGCCGCTAATGACAGACAGAGCGATGTCAGCAACAGCTGAAGCAGTAAGACAGAAAAAAACAGGGACAAGATAAGGAAGGTTTGGCTAGCATAGCATTTAGCTATATCAGTGCCTTTTGTTGTTCAGCATGTTCAACTTTTCATAAAGCCGATGTGCATGTCACTCACTTTTCGTCAATTGACCAATCACAGCCTGGATGGGGCGGGACATTAAAAAAAGTTTAACGTGCTACAGCAAATCATTAAATGTTGAACAATATGATTATTGACAAGTTAGTACTTAGCATTAACAAATTAGAGACCAATGTAGAGGCTTTTGCTTGCACAATTATTACATTTAAAAAAAAAAAACAACCAACAAAAATGAAACGGCTGTAACTGGTTTTAATACTCAACAAGTGGTAAAAAGTATACTATTATATGAAATTCTAATGAATGTAGTATTTAATATATTATATTGTTATACTAACAGTAAACTATTAACTAAACATTATACTCTTTATACAATGCGCTCATTTACAGTTCCTCCTCCAGGATGTGGATAGAGACTCTGCATCAGACAGATGTACACTGAGTCGATGCCAGTGTGCCAATATTTGCTGCTTCTAGCCTCCTCCTCCTGAGAGCAACACGCTCCCCTTGTTCTGTTTTACATCTGTTTTACTTGTTGTTGTTATAAATATTGTTTATCGTTTAACTCTGTTCAAGTTGAGAAATACACATTTCAGAATGTCAATATGTCACGCATTCCTTGATAATTAAGCAAGTAGACTCATAGTACCATTTGTTCCATTATAATTGAATCGCAATATTGTCCACAATAATCGCAATATGACTTTTTCTCCAAATGGTGCAGCTCTATTGACAACTAATAATTAATCTTTGCAGCTTTGTTTCAAACACTGTTTTAATGGTTTTAAATTATTCTTTACGGTCAGAACAAAAACAGGCCAAATAGTGGATCATCAAGTGTTTCAAGTGGAGTAGAACTTTCACAATAATTATGATAAAATCTTTTTTTTTTTCTTTCAACAAATATGAGTAAATTTAAGTAAAATCTTTTTCCATTCCCTTATCCTCAACAAAAAAATATCTTAATAGAAAAATTAAGCATTAATTAATTTGTGATTCAAATGAATTATATTTATTGAACATTTGTTATATTGTTATTGAGGAAAATTATATTGCGATTATTATTGTTTTATTGACCAGCCCTAGTCAGAACCTACTAATCATTGTGAATCAGTCCATCTAAGAAAACTGACTACTTCCAAGCAAAATGTGACTTTCCAACACATTACTTTAATGTTTATGGTCTTGTGGCAGTGACACAGAGACACCCATGCTGTTTTGTTCTGTCCTCAGGCTGAGTTTGAATGTATCAACAGTAAAAAGAAACAGAAGAAGAAAGGCTACAAGAACTCTGGTGTTGTGAGTGTGAAGCTATGCCAGGTGCAGTACTGTATTTTTATTTTTTGCTTGTTGAACGTGTGATATTAATCCTTGGACTTCTGCAGCAGCATGGATTTGAGATTATGTGTCCTCTTTTAGGTGGTGAGGGAGTATACCTTCCTGGATTATATCATGGGAGGCTGTCAAATCAACTTCACTGTAAGTTGTGGCTTCTCTATTAAAGCTTATTTATATTATTAATTCACTAATAAGGCTAATGATATCTGCATCTGTTATGTTTATTGAACGTTTTGGCAGGTGGCTATAGACTTCACAGGCTCCAACGGGGATCCCAAGTCTCCTCAGTCTCTGCATTACATTAGTCCTCAGGGCGTTAACGAATACCTCTCTGCTATCTGGTCCGTAGGCAATGTCATCCAGGACTATGACACGTATGTATGATACATAAAAAACTGTGTAGTACATTGAAAACTTCATATTCACATCATCAAATTTCCCTAATAGTGACAGAAGCATGGATGAACATAACCCCAACAAACTTTGAAAATATCAGTGACAATGTAATAGCTGGAATAGTTTGCATTTAAATGACACTTATGTGCTAGTATTGTTTGTCCCTCCTGTGTAGTGACAAGATGTTTCCCTCCTTTGGCTTTGGAGCACAAATACCTCCGACATGGCAGGTAAGATGTGCATTTAAATGTAAAACTGCAAATGCATGCAAAGGATTGGACTGCTGTTTGAATGCACTTTGAATCAGATAGAAAAGCCACATGGTGATTTCTCTTAGGAAATGATATCTGATGATATTGTGTTTTACTTAACAGGTTTCCCACGAGTTTCCTCTCAATTTCAACCCATCAAATCCATTTTGTGCAGGTATGGTTCCAAATCAGTGAACCTATAGTTAGTGGTTGACCGGTTTTTAAATGGTTGATGCCAAAATATAATGCTGATATGAAAACAAAGAAAAGTCATGTATAATTCCATTATTCCATACAAAGTCTAATCTAATCTAAATACTACATGGTTATCTTAGCCTGTAGCATGTGTTTTTTGATGGATCTTTTATTAAGTAATGAAAGAGCAAAATACTTTATGTAATGCTGATTTCAGAACGTGACTGGTGTTTAAGGGAGAGTGGGGTACAGTTTGTTGGAAGTGATGTCATTCAGCTGTAGGGCTGAAACAATTTGTTGATTAAATCGATTAATTCGATTACTAAATAGGAGGATGAGAGAAAATAGCGAGGGACGAAAAAGAGGCCGTCCAAAGTATAGGATTATGTCAAGTTGAAGTTGTCTGGTTATTGGTCTGTGGATGTTGTTGCTCTGATGTTTGCTGTATGACACACTATGAATTTCCGAAAGGACTAGTAAATATCTATCATCTATCAACTTACACAGCTGATCCCGCCTCTGCCAAGCAAAAGTACTTCTTAAACGATGCATTGATGAAATAATCTGTAGAAGCTTTCAGTACTAAAATCATCGTTAGCTACAGCCCTAGTCAGCTGCATGATTCTCTACAGTATAACAATATATATTTAATGCTAGCCAGTAATGGTTTTGGATTAGGTCTGCTGTCATTTAGGATGATAAATCGGCCTCGTGAGTGCAGGTATCAGATATCGGCCTGATTAATCAGCCGACCGATTTATCAGTCTAACGCTACCTTAGATACATTTATACAGATGTATTACATTTATATATATATTTATAGGTTGAAGCAGATGATATTGTGCAGTTTAATACAGTAGCACTCTGTTTGCAGTGTGTTGATACATGTGTGATCCTGTGTGTGTGTGTGTGTGTGTGTGTGTAGGCATTGAAGGTGTGGTGGAGGCCTACAGGAAGTGCCTGCCACAGGTCAAACTCTACGGTCCCACCAACTTCTCCCCTATCATCAACCATGTAGCCTGCTTTGCAAAGCAAGCCCTTCAGCAGACCACTGCATCAGTGAGTATTTATCTGTTCAGCCATCACCAGCAATATGACTATAGCCTTCGACAGCCAGGCTGACTTCACGGCATGCACAGAGACTCTCCATATTTAACGGATCAAGCAGTTCTCCAAACATCGATGAATTACAGTGGAAGATGGTTTGCACTCCTTCCAGATCATCTGTATTTAAAAAAGTAGTTTGGCTACAACAGACATTAGTCACTATTCCCCTTGCACTGCCCCTGCCTGTTCCACAAGTTGTAGTTGCTGGAGAAATTTGGTTTTGCCACATTGGGTGGGATGGGAAAGAAAGCCTACCACTACTCATTTCCTAATTCTTGATGCATCATTTTCACAATTGGTAACAGGATTATTTAATAATAGCTTCATCCAGAGCAACAGCACTTATAGGATAATACCACAGAGATGGCCTGTTCAAGCTATCATCAGATGGCAGGCTCATAGTTATCAGATTTGTATGCCCAGGAGAGGTTCTGCTTTGAGTTGTATGCTTGACAATAGCTGCATATATGTGGAACTCTGTGAACCCTTGATTTTAGGTAAAATTAACTTCTTAAAAGTGGCAAGTAATACCACTGTTCATTTTAATAATGATTATTAATAGTCACTTTAACAAATTGAAACTTGTTGAGTGACTCACCTTTTGCATTTCATGCTGCTCATTGCGCTAGTGCTCAGTGACAGCAGCCAGTCATAAATGAAGCTTAAATCATTTGAAGTAGGTAAACGTAACACATTGGGATTTGATTTGAGACATTTTGCTTTAGCTGATATCACTCAAGTACACCTTGACCGTGTGAGACTTCAATGTAAGAAGCATTTGTGCAAACAGTTCAGCCATTTCACTCATCTACCACCTCTTGTTGTCGCTGTCTTCCTGAAGCAATACTTTGTTCTCCTCATCATCACTGACGGGGTGATCACAGACATGGATGAGACGCGCAGTGCCATCGTCAACGCCTCTCGCCTGCCCATGTCTATCATCATTGTTGGAGTAGGAGGTGCAGACTTCAGTGCCATGGAGTTCCTGGATGGAGACGATGGAAGTCTGCGCTCTCAGACTGGCGAGGCTGCCCTGCGAGACATAGTCCAGTTTGTGCCATTCAGGCAGTTCCAAAATGTAAGTCTGACTGAAAACATTCAACACCTATTTATATTACTCATTGCTTTGTACAAGAAATGGGATAGGGGTTTGCTGTGACTTCAGCTGATTTTACTCAATAAACCAACTAATTGCTGTAAAACCTGCATGCATTTCAAGCTCTCTCAGCATTTCACTGCTTCATTTTTGGTTTAACAGGCTTCTAAATTCAAATCCAAACATAGTATAGTGGTGTCCCCATCCAATGCCAGTATACGTACCCAAACCCAGAGATTCCCAGCCCCTCAACCCACATCTCAATTAGCTTACTTGTGTGCCTTGTGTATCTATCTCTTTGCAGGCGCCCAGCCAGGCTCTTGCCCAAAGCGTATTGGCCGAGTTACCTCAGCAAGTGGCCTCCTTCTTCAGTTTATTCAAACTGAAGCCTCCCCACGATCCCAATCCTTCATAGGGGTACCCCAAATATTTATAAACCCCACGCCAATCCTTGCCTTTGATTGGTCTTTATGAATAATCATCTCACTGAATTACTGCTTGAATCATCGCATGTTTTCCTTTCAACTTTTCATACTATGTTTTGCTAAAGAGTCGTCATCAGTGCTAAGTGAGAGAGAGAGAGAGGGAGAGAGAGTACAATGAACTGTGTTGTACTTTCTGTCTGAGGATCTGAAGCACTGGTGACTGATCTCAGAAACACATTCTTGTTTACATTAAAGGGAAAATTCTGCTCTGGATCAGCAGTTGGTGGTAAGATTTTCAGTTCTTGGTGTATTTTCACAAATCCTAATTGCCACCTAGCCAAATGTAGACAACAGAATGTCAAGTTTTTTGCTGTACAATAACAGCACATTTTTGTATATTTTCACTGAAGCAGCAGGAAATCTCAAGTTCTAATGTGAGTCACTGGATTTAAGGCCTTTCTGGACTCCTCACACAACAAATGTTGCATGCCACAATGAGCCAGCAGCAAGCTTAGCAGCCAAATTTATGAAAACTGTGAAGGTTCATTTATTCGTCTGTACTACACTATAGTAAACCTCAATCTGCCTGACGGCTTGCATTATTTCCAAGGCGAGTTGGTTTGCAGCTAAACAAAACAAAGTGGAAATGAGGAAACAATATTGCTCACCAAGCTCCTGAAATAAAGTGAAAAGCAAAGTGTGTGGAAATATAAAAGGGTGGAATTTTCCTTTATAACTCTCTTCATCTCCATGACTTTCTACTTCTTATTCATGCCCTCCCCCCCAGTGGTGATAATGATCACATAACAAATCATTAGATAATTATAGATTTCTTTTTCTCTTACGGTTTTGTACTACTATTTTAACTCCTTTTTGCTATTCAGGCTCCTCGGGAAGCACTCGCAAAGAGTGTGTTGGCAGAAGTACCAGGTCAGCTGGTGGACTTTTTTAATACCATGAAGCTGAGTCCACCCAACCCCAGTCCTGCACCAAACCCTTCAGGGACCATCTGATGCTACAGGGAAGAAACCAGACACAGACCAGTTTCATCTCCTGCAGCGACAAAGCAGATCCCAGCTTCATCTCATTATGCAATTAGACAAATGTCCTTCCTACACTTTCCTAACTTGAGCCTTTTATTCACTGCATGCAGTTTAGCCAAAGACAGCTGCCCCAACCACAATACATCGTAAGCAATCAGCTTCATCAACCAACCTGCGTCTTCTGTTAAGTGTAAAAATAGACCTAGTTAGCTATCATTTTGAAAGAGTGATGGGCATTATTGAAATAATTAATTTAGTTTTTTTTTTTTTTTTACTAGAGCCCGACCGATATGGGATTTTTAAGACCAATCTTGATATTTTAGGATTTTAAAATCCGATATGCTGATATATCAGCCGAAACGCATACAAAGCTTATCCCTAACATAGCCAATATTTTTTGTCAGGCAGTAGGCTAGTTATTACCTTCAATCTGCCACAATGACTATTTTTAATGTAGCATAATCACATCTAGTTTATCCCTTTACCAGCTCTCTTTTCATTCTATACAAAGCTACGAGAATTTTTCTACCTCCATTGATGACACAGTCACCCAGAGTAAACTATACTGCTGAATGCATCTAATGCTACATGACTGTCTATGAGGACTCGCAGTGTTGAGGTTTCACATTTGAAAGAGGAGGCAGATAACTTTGTCTGTCAGGAAGCCGTGGTAGATACTAGTTGAGCTCACATTTATTTACATGTCCCCTCTGGTTGAATCATATCTGATGCAACGACTGTAACTACAGACGAGTGGTCCCTGGTAGACCTGTTGTTAACACGGGAGTTGCAGAGGGCCCTCTGGTGGGCAAACTGTGCAACACTCTTAACGTGAGTGAAGGATCTGACTCTTTTTTTGTTTGTTTGTTTTTTTTAAAGTCATAAATCGGCTGTTAGAAACACAGATAACGATTTTATCTGCAATTAGCTCATATCAGCGAATAATATCTGCATACCGATAAATCGGTCGGGCTCTAAATATAACAGATAAGACAAACAGTGCAAAGATTTAAAAGCATTCATTGTTTCTGTGGTACTCACTAAAACATGACATCTTACATTTGAAACTGACTTACTAACTTTTTTGTAATGTATCGTAATAAGTGTTACTTTTTTTTTGCCTGTTTGATGGTTCCTGCATCAAACATTACAATAGTTATGAAAATGCATTTACACGGGGTAGCTCACCTGGTACAGCATGTTCCATGTATCAGGGAGTCCATAGCCTTTTGCTGCTTGTCTCCTCTCTCTCTCCCATGACTTTCCTGTCCCTCTCTCTATAAAATAATATTATGTTTACATCTACAGAAAAATAGCTGCACCACTACTAGTACCATAACGTACATATGGCCAAGTAGCTCTAGTTGAAGCTGTTTTGAAACTCTATATTTACATTAATGTTTCACATACTTTCCTGTGCACTCACCTATAATAATGTACTACAAAGACCAAGGTTTAGTTATTTTACCAAATGAAATGCCAAACTCTGTGTGGGTAGTAAACCCTTGTAATCCAGAGCTATATGTACCTTAAAGTATGAATCTGAAATATTGTGATAACTAGAAAGTAGTCTCACTGTAGGTTTTGTTGTATTGTCTGAGTCTCATGACATATTGTATGTTTGTAAATTTACTGTGGTCTACCATCTTGCCAGTTACTTTTGATTACTTTGCCTTCCACATATAAAGTAGAGTAGCAGACACCATAGTTCCCTGGACAGGGACACAGACAAAGAAGTGTTTTTCCAGTGATCTGGCTATTGACTTTTGATTTAGTCTGACAGTATAAAAACTAGATACAGTAGCATTTATTAAAATCTATGCATGTTTACTGCAAGTGTGTCTGTTTTGATTTTCAATTGTTCTTATATGGTCGTATAATGAAGTCTATAAAACATGTATCTGATGTATACCAATGTGTACCAGTTTCAGTGCTCTAACGGAAATGGGTAATGTGCAGACATTGTATCAAGCTTACTAATAAAGTGCCTCTAATTAATACAAACTGAACTTAAACTCTTATTTAACCCCTTTGTACAGTTTATGGTCATTCTGTAACAGTGTGTATCAAAAGTTGAACTGTAGAACACTTCTATGTGGTCATTTGGGAGAACTGCAGCACATGAATAAAGGATGGGTGTTGTGACACTGCACGGTGGTGAAAAAGAATTGCTGGATAATGAGAAATTGTAGAAAGCTGTTAAATGCTTTGGCCTGATGGGTATAAGTTTAATTTGTAACAGTTTTGTTATTTTAGTGAACAAATGTGTGCAGTGAGCTTTTAGCTTTAGGTATTTGTCTCGTACTTATTCAAAGGTGAAATGCTGGCTTTTGCTGCCACCTACTGGAATACCATCTGAAAAGCACCATTGTACCTTCAGTGCGACTACATTATTATTAAATGAGGTGATAAATTGATATCACAAAACAAGATATTATTTATGGTACTATAAATATAGATTAAATGCTTTTTCTATATTAAAAAGCTGCAACTCAAACATTTCCACCACCATGAATGCCTTTAGCTATTTTCCTATCATGTCCACATTACTCGTTATAAAAGTTTTCTTCTTCAGTGCAAATGTTTTATAGAGACTGAACATATTGTAACATTAATGATATCCAGGTTTTTTGTTGCCAAAATACAGCAAAGTACCACCAATGACCATAATCAAACACTTTATTGTGTAAAAGGGTACAAAGATACAGCTTGTTCACTGACATCGTCAGCATACAGAGTGACAGTGGTTGTTGTGATGTGATGTCACATAAGTGCTTATTCATCTCAAACTAAGGACCTGCACTCAGGCACTTAAAGTGTTTTTAAAAAAATAGGCTGTTCTCTTTACGGGGTTGTCAGTGATAATGCATGTTTATACCTGATCAAATAAAAAGGATAAATGTCTTTCCTTCTGTTCCGTCTGTAAATCCAGTGTGCAGTTTATCAGAATTGACTCCCTGACGTATATGTTTTCTAAATACTCACTAAGAGTCTGCCTACCAGCTCTTCTTGCTTGCGTTAAATGAATGCCTCTCAGAGCTACAAACTTACTGCAGCCACATCACCTCTTAACATCAAGCAAACATGAACATTCTCTGCTTCAACTTTTGGTTGAAGTCCTACACTTTTGATTGAAGTCCTACACTTACTACTACCACGACAAGAGTGGCCAGTGATTTTTCCGACATCAGTGGGTCTGGGGGTCTCAAACGGCTCAGCTGGCATGGTATGTCAAGCAAATTCTAGAACAACCAAAGGTTTGAAATGATTGGAGGCTGAGCCTGTCCCTGGTTGTGGTTACATGCGGTGGATCTTGGTGTGATCTATGAACTGCTTGAGGCTGTGCAGGTTGTTCCACCACTTGAAGAGGAAGGTCTCTGCGATGAGGCTGAACCAGGGTGTGATCTCCAGTTCCTTGCGCTTGGCCTTCTCTAACATCTCCTTCAGCTCCTCCTTGCTCACGTAACAGTGGCTTTTGATCTCATTGGGGTCTGGACTCAACTCCACGTCCTTCGGAGACACATAACAAAACATCATTGTACATAATGTAAGCCCAACAGACATAATGCATATTGTCAAAAATAACAAATACTTGGTATTGCCAGTATTTGTTTTTGTAATTCATAACTGCTAATTTGAATGGTCTTGACTGGATTAATCTTGTTATGTCATATTCAAAACTTTTTGATTTTGTTGCAAACTGCTTTGGCAACATTGTTTAAATTCATGCCAATAAAGCACACTGAACTGAACTAATGCAGTCACACTGGATAAATACAATCCAGATATCTCCTCAGTGAAGTTACATAAATATTAGTATGTTAAAGTTGTCAGTCTTAATGATGAACCCAGTGAATTATCAACCGACTCTGCAGTTCCTCTCAGCTCTACGGAGCATTTTAGCATCTTTTAACTCTAACTTTAATTGTTTTGGATTTACATCCCACAACTTGACTGTTTGGGTACTGTCAAGTTGTCCCTTTCTTACCTTTCTGAAATTATTTCCTAGAACCATCTGAATGCTCAATAAACTGGATTTCTAACCTATTTCCCAAGCTGCTGCTCTTCCAAATCCAAATGAAGATGGTAGAACAAAATGCCATACGTGGCATGCTTAATTTGTATGATGAGAACCAAAATAACATGTTTATATTATTATCTTATGTTGTACAAAACATGACAGGAGATGACATTTCTGGCATAAAGTTGCACCTTGAGAAACAGTTTAAAACGGTTTGTTTTTTTACAATGACTGGGTGTTTATTATTATAAAACAGATGCTCATCTCTGTGGCTTGAATGTAGTGGTGGAACAGTCCAGCAAACATTGCATCGCTACCTTTTGCATGAAGAGGATGTAGTCAATCTCATGTTCTCCCCACACCCCGTCGGACTGGGCCCGGTAGTGGATCCTTGTCAGGTACGTCATTTCATCTGGTGTCACCTGAGGAGCAACAGGAAGGCAGGGGAGATCAGACGAAAGATTCTCCATGATCCTCAATTATCCTCCTCCATTAAATGCAGAAACCAGGTCTTCAACACACACACAACCTGTTCCATGGGGATCCCCAGTTCAGCTTCAAGTCTCCTCTGAGCAGCTCTCCTTACTCCTATTGCATCCTTCTCCTCCAGCTCACTGTCTGTGTGTAAAGGATGACTGCAGCATGTGTTTGTGAAACAGCCTGCACACACACACACACACACACACACACACGCACACACACGCACAGTTAAACGCATTTCCAGTGCCTACTAATAGTGCTCAGTTCTCTTATTACGCTACTGCTAACCCAATGGATCGCATGAGTATGATGGATAGTGGTTAAGCTGGGAGATTTAAGGATTCGTCACTAACCTGGAAAAGTGATTTTGGCGTCAGACCTCTGCTGTAAGAGCAGCTTCTCTTCGCTGTTGAAAATGAAGACGCTGAAAGCTCTGTGTAATAAACCTGGAAAAACAAACAAATTAACTATAATCTGAAATAATAAAAAATATGTACTACAGGCGAGACATGTGGGTGCAGTTTAACATGGCCGACAGGTACCTTTGTCGATGTTGGAGTTGAGGTGGCAGTTTTTCTTGGTGTCCGCTCCAATCTTGCGGTCGTTCTCGTCGATGAGGATGCACATCTCGGACAGCAGCTGCACCTGCTTCTGGTCCAGGTGGTCTGTGGTTATCTCAGGCATTCTGTCCGCAGACTGTAGGTATCGCGCCTCACTGCAACGCACAGGAGGAGGAGCAGGCAGACAACAGTTGATAGTTTAATGCGTAATGCGCATTATGGCATTCTGAACACAGTAGGGAGTATTTGACAAAAAAAAAAAGCTAAAGCGGACTGTGGGTTTATTTCTTTCCCCACGTTCAAGATTGAACTTTCACGCTCAAGTACAAACTTGCATACTCAAAAAGAGGTAGAATATATTTCATGTGTTGAGACTCCTCTGAACATATTTCTGTGTGAATAAGGTCTGCAACTTTTTAAATGATTGAATAATCTGTCTTTCTTGCTTAATAATAATAATCTTTATTTGTAGAGCACTTTTCAAAAGCAAGTTACAAAGTACTTTAACAAGTGTAAAGACAATAACAAAAAACAATAATACAAAAACAATACAAGATAAAAGCAAGAAAAAATTTAAAAGACTAAAATACACGTTTAAGATAAATATAAAATAAGTAAAATAGAATAAAATAAAAGGGATAAAATAAAGCCAAATAAGATTGAGAAAGGCTCTCCTATAAAAGTATGTTTGAAGACTGACTCAGCCGACCTGATTTCCTCGGGCAGGCTGTTCCAGAGCCTCGGGGCCCTGACAGCAAACGCTCTGTCCCCTTTAGTTTTCAGTCGAGACTCTGGAACAGACAACAGACCTCTGCCCGAGGATCTCAAGGTACATGCTGGTATGTATGGGACTAAAAGGTCAGGAATATAACAAGGCGAGAGGCCATGAAGAGCTTTAAAAGTTATCAATAAAATTTTAAAGTCAGTTCTAAAACATACTGGGAGCCAGTGTAGTGAAGCTAACACAGGGGTAATGTGGTCATATTTCTTTGTTCTGGTTAAAAGCCTGGCAGCTGAGTTCTGGACAGTCTGGAGTCGATCAGTAGATTTTTGGGTTAAACAAGTGAAAAGGCTGTTGCAATAATCCAGGCGTGATGAGATGAAGGCGTGTAAAATGGTCTCGGTGTCCTTAAAAGTTAACATAGATCGAATATTTGCTATATTTCTAAGTTGATAAAAACATGATTGAACAAGCTTTGTGGTGTGCTGCTCGAAATTTAAATTACTATCAAACCAAACACCAAGGTTCTTTGCCACAGGCTTAATGATTTACTAGGGAACCAGCAGATGGCAGTATTTGATTTACCATCTGCTGGGACCCGATGACCAGGATTTCTGTTTTGTCAGAGTTCAGCTGGAGGAAATTATTTGACATCCATTTTTTTACTTCACAAAGGCAGTTGTTAAGTGAACTCAGCATTCCAGGGTCTGTGGATCTGACGGGCAAGTACATTTGTGTCATCAGCAAAAATATGAAAAGAAATACCATGTTTATGGATAATATGTCCAAGGGGAAGCAGATACAAGGAAAACAAAATGGGTCCTAAGACGGACCCCTGAGGCCCACCATATTTAACTGGACAGAACGAAGAGACATAGTTGTTTACAGACACGCAAAACTTCCTATTTGACAGGTAGGATGAAAACCATTCTAGGGCAGTACCAGAGATCCCCACCCAGTGCCTCAGTCTGTCTAACATGATGTTGTGATCAATGGTGTCAAAAGCAGCACTAAGGTCCAGGAGTACCAGGACTGAGCACATGCCTTCATCAGCAGACATTAAAAGGTCATTGGTGACTTTAAGCAGGGCAGTCTCAGTGCTGTGGTACTTCCTAAAACCAGACTGAAACTTTTCAAATAATTTGTTATTTTCCAGCACAGTGAGCAGCTGTTTGGACACAATTCTTTCTAGAATCTTTGCAATAAAAGGCAGTTTTGAAATTGGTCTAAAATTTTGATGATTGATTAATAAAGGACATAAACGATGGACTTTCAAAATGATGTTGGGCTGCAGCTATTCAGATCAAATGCAAGACTTTTAAAAAGTAGAATTTGGCAATTTGTTTGTCTTTCATTATAAGACAACGGTGTTCATCCAGACCAAAAGAGGCAGGCTGCAGGAGAGTTCAGCTATCAATAGCACAGACAAAATTACTCAGCTTAGGGTCAAGAGGCTTATCTCTGGCTTTGCTGTCTTTAACCTCAAACCGTGACTTCAGCTGGTTTCAGAAACCTACAGGGCCATGGCTTACCTGAATATAGCTCTACAGCAGGCAGTCGTAGATGGGACAGAACAGGATAGGACAGGTCTGTGCCAAGGCGCTGCAGCTCTTCCGGTGCGAGGTACATTTGATTTCAGCGCAGCCGTTCCCTGGGAGGACACCATCCGGAGCACCGCCCACCAACCCTGCACCATGGCCTGACCAAAACAGAAAACCAATCATAAGGACTGAAGGTGTGGGTGTTGTTAAAAAGCGGAGAGGATTTCCCACCAGTCAGGATCGGAAGATACGCTGCTGATAATACCTGGGGACTGAAGTGAATATCAGAATCAGAAAGAGCTTTATTGCCAAGTAGTTTTTTTTTTTGTTTTTTTGTTTTTACATATATGAGGAATTTGCTTTGGAGATAAGGAGCTACACGTCGGACAAACATACAGTTGACATAAATAAATGAAGACATATATAAATACAGAATAAACAAAGGCAAGTTATAAAAGAATAAAACAACAGAGAATAATACAACTAATACAACTTTGTGCAGAGAAAGACAATGTGGCAGATATTTACATGTTCATTACTCGGGGTTTGTGCTGTGCAGACGTATTGCAGTGGGAGAGGATATTGTATTTATATAAATATATAAATTGACAAGATATAAAAAAAATATAGAAGAATGCAGCCTGCCTTTGTCCCTGGCAGTGGCAGCAGCGTACCAGATGGTGATGGAGGAGGTGAAGATGGACTCAATGATGAAGGTGTAGAAGTGCACCATCATTGTCTTAGGCAGGCTGAACTTCTTTAGCTGCTGCAGGAAGTACATCCTCTGCTGGGCCTTCTTGGTGAGGGAGGTGATGTTCAGCTCCCACTTGAGGTCCTGGGAGATGATGGTGCAGGAAGCGGAAGGAGTCCGCAGTGGCGAATGGAGAGTCACGTAGGATAATGGGGGAAATCTACGACCATCTCCACTGTCTTCTGAGCGTTGAGCTCCAGACTGTTCTGGCTGCACCAGGTCACCAGATGGTCAATCTCCCATTTGTAGGCGGACTCATCCCCACCTGAGATGAACCCAATGAGGGTGGTGTCATCCACAAACTTCAGGAGCTTGACAGACTGGTGACTGGAGATGCAGCTGTTGGTGTACAGGGAGAAGAACAGAGGGGAAAGAACGCAGCCTTGATGGGATCCGGTGCTGATGACCCTGGAGTCAGGAAGTCTGTGATCCACCTGCAGGTGGAGTCAGGCACGCTCAACTGAGAGAGCTTGTCCTGCAGCAGGACCGGGATGATGGTATTGAAAGCAGAGCTGAAATCCACTAACAGGATCCTGGCGTAGGTTCCAGTCAAGTCCAGGTGCTGGAGGATGAAGTGAAGGGCCATGTTAACTACCTCGTCTACAGATCTGTTGGCTCTGTATGCGAAATGCAGGGGGTCCAGGAGTGTGTCTGTGATGGATTTGAGGTCGGACAACACAAAACTTCATAACCACAGAGGTCAGGGTGACGGGTCCTGTAGTCATTTAGTTCTGTGGTCCTTGGTTTTTTGGGGATGATGGTGGAGGCTTTGAGGCAGGCTGGCACATGGCATGTCTCCAGTGAGGTGTCAACATTAACCTGAATGGCCATAGAATTTGAGCTTTGAGCTTGTTTTTAACTCATTATTCCCTTACGTTTTTACTGCAAATATTATTTTTCATTATTGATCTATCACTTATTGTTTTGAATTATTTATGCTAAATGTTTTAATGGACACTTGGAAGATTAGCCAGTGAGCTAAAATATATCCAAATAAAATCTAATCAAATTAAATATTACAATAATTTGTTCTGTCCCACCAACACTCAAAAACTCAAAGTTATTCTATTTACAATGATTTAAAAACGAGAAGAGCACATCCTCATTAGGTAATATCAGGTGATGGAAGAAGTGTTCACAGTCCTCACATTCTAAAAGTAGCACTACCACACAGTCCTGCAGTGAAATTGTACAGTCTATGGTATGTAATGTTATGTGTTATCAGCAAAGTGTACTTTAAATATCAAAGGCAAGTACACAACGGAGTAAAGTGGCTCCTGTGGGTATTTTACTGTTGTATATTATATATATATATTATATTAGCTACCACTGACGCTTTAACATGAAAGCATACAGTGGAAAATGGCAGGCTCTTACTGTCCTGTCCCAGTTGAGTCCACTTCATGTTTTCCTCTGAACACTGATCGCTAACACGCCATCAGACCACTGCATTGCACATCCCGCACCACCCAGGCCTCTGACAACTGGAAATAAGTATGCATTGTCTGCTACATATACATCGTACAGAGACACCGATAATACCTTCAGTTACTTACAAAACAACTTTCCTGTGTCAGGTCGACAAACCACGTCTTTAAACGTATTTCGCGTTTGTTTACGACGATATGTTAGAGCTGCACACTGCTCGAACAAGCTAGCCTTCACTCCCTGCTTCTGACGTCGCGGGTTTTCATTGGATGCCTTAGCTTTGGTGTGACAGCCCATTGGCTCACACAGTGCAAACACAAACTACGGCATACGGAAGTCGGTGCGCCAATAAAAGACGTGATGTGTCAACGTTTTGTATTAAAATTCTGATATTTATCAAACTGTAACGCGTCATTAACCTCCACTGTCAAATTCATACGTCGTCAACATGTTTAAAATTACAAATTGACAGGTTAATATAATTTCATATTGAGTAAGGAAGGTCCATCCGTGCTGTCGCTTAGCTGCTGTGTGATGTATAAACGTTAACGTTAGTTGCCGCAACGGGGGTGATTATGTGGCAGCTAGCCTGCGTTAGCGAGTTGCTAATTTCGTTTCTAGACGTCCATGCTAGCTAAGTATGAATTCAGTGAGGCAGTGACAGCGGTGAGTGTCCTTGTTATATGTCAGAATCATATCGAATATGCATTTTACAAGCATAATTTAACATACTATGTTAATTTGCTATGGGCAGTTATTGGGCATATTTATAAATACATTCACTGTGTGGTCTGGCGCATAGTTCCAGTTTTAGTATTGTGCTTGTAACTGTATGACGCAGGCTAAATTTTGTTATAAGTTGTTCAGCTGTCCATAACGTTAACAATGGCGCTACGCCATCTCAACGATAGCATGAAGCTGCATACGTCCAAAATATGTCGTCCTCTTAGCATTTAACGATAATGACGCTGAATTGTATAAACATACCGTGAATTTAATGTCGTAACGTTAATGCATGTTGGCAAACACAGGTTCATTGTAGCATACGTCTTCATATCTGCCAGGCTTCGTTGCTGCCAATAGTAAATTGAGGTGACACACAGTTTAAGTTACAAAGGAACTCGATTTCAAGTTTTAACCTGTTATTGTGGTAGTCAATTAAGTGAATTACGTCTAAAACATTTGTGAAGTGCTCGGTGGTGGATATATGCATTTACCAATTTTTAAACAAACATATGTTAAATCATGTCTACAAAGTACTAATGTAATTTTTTGCTGATATGCAAAGCAACAATAAATTGCTGACTCAATGGAGTTTGGAATAATGTTCATGTTTGTACAAATGTTGAGCATTCCCTGCAATGGCTGTGAACCTGAGCTTCATTTCTTTCTTTTTTTACCTGCAGGCAGGTGCTGATAACAGCCTATTCCAACCACCAACCAACTAGCAAGTCTGGCCTTTGTGTACCTGCTTCTCAGGTAAGAGGCAGGGGGCAGTGCCACCCACGAGGTAGGAGGGATGCCTGTGGAGGGCGGAAGCAGTGGCAGCTCTGCTTCGGCTGCCCGTCACCCCAAGCAGAAGCGCAAGGCTCACAGTTTGTCTATCCGGCGCACCAACAGCACAGAGGAGAGGCCACCTGGCATCCAAAGAGGAGACATGCTGGAGGGACAGGTGAGATCACACTCACACTCTGACAACTGAAGGCAAACATTTTGTTAATATGCCTCTTATAAGGCATGTAACTACATATTTTGTAAGTATGACCTTTATAGCTTCTTGTGGATTTGCACAAAAAACATAGACCAGGAAGTTATTATTTGCTAATTGGTCATTCTGTTGATTGTATTGTGAGGATGTTTTTTTGTCATGAGAGTACTGTACCAGCTGGATGAGCAACATTGCTTTTATTTTCCTCCTGGTGTTGCAACACCCACAACTCCATACTAAAATGTGTTTTCTCCCATGGGGAAAATGTTGGCGTTTTTTTTTTTTTTAGGTCGCTGCAGGATCTTACTTTGAAATAAACTTGCTTTAGTTAAAGTGCTTATGCCATTTGTATTTTACATTCTCTAGACTTTTATGATCTGCTTAGTGTGAATGTGCTGGTTGGTTACTGATTTATTTTTGTTAAAACAAAGTAATCTACTGTGACTTTTCAAGCCCACTGGTGCCATCAAGTTAGTGATTAACCAGCTCCAAACAGGTTGGAGCTACAATTGATTTATTTCTTCCAGAAAGGAAGACCTTAAGCCTTGACATGAGCTGGCATTTCCTGAGGCAAACAGCTTCTGTCAAGCTTCTTCACTGCTTACATAATAAAAGCAGTTTCTGTTTGATCAAGAACATCCGGGTTGAGAACTTTTGGCAGCTGTCTGTAGAGTGACCACATTGAGAGTCGTCTCTCAGATAAACTGAACAAAGGGTTAGTGAGTGACTGTCAAGTGTTTTAGATTGTATTATCATGGGAGAACAAACTGGTAAAATGAAAGCGAAAACTCTGTCTGTGCCTAGCCCTAGTTTTGGCCATAGACGTCGTTTAGCATTTACTTTCTCTACTTGACAATATCCTTGAATTATCAGCCACTAAAACTAGAGCTCAGCTTGCACTGGCCTGTTGTCTCATCAAGTTTTAATATGGGCCGCTTGTCCGGGCCTGATTAGTCTTTTCACCAGGTCTTTTTGTCTACTGCCAAGACATGCTGGCTCTGTTTATGTACCTACCCCCCACAGCACAGGTTCCACACACACACAGAGCTTTATAAAACCCACATATAACACACAGAACGCATTTTCTTTCACACTTTCAATGCTGTCATTATTTGCCAGAGTATGCTGTAGGTTTTAGTGCCACAACTAAGCAGCTTTGAATTCATAAGGGCTGCCTGTTGTTTGCTAATTTACAAAGTGTGTTGACATGTGGCGCTGACAGAATGGTCATGCAGTTAACGTCACTGTGACCAACTGTTGGTTTTAAATGCGTGCAAGAAGTATAGGTGACAGTTGAATATTTGGGTTCCTCGTCTTTCACAGCAGCGCCCAATGCAAGCTGTCAAATGCAGCCCTTTGAATCCATTGTTTTCACGGCAGCTTTTATGTCTGTTTGCATGCTTGTCTGGTGTAGACTGGTGGTCACTTGATAACTGGGTACATCTAGGAGTTCATCATGGAGGTAAGTCAGTTGAAATGAGTTTTACTGGTTGGACCCTGGCTGTTGTGTAGTTAGTTGTTTGTAGGTTGTAGTTATGTGTCCCAAAATGTAGTCGAGTTTTAACTCTAACGCACTTGGTGGCTGATTAAATACGGAAAACATACAGGCTGTGTTTGACATGAGATATGTGTGTTGCTTTTGATTAGTAGTGTGTATTTTATTAGTCACCCAAACCTCTCTGTGAATTGTTATAATATATGACTTACTTGTCATATATTATGACAAGTAATATAGTTTAGGCATTTTGCTTTATATTTGGACAATATAGAGAGACAGGAAAGGCAGGGAGAGAGGCCGGGGTGTTGACATGCAGCAAAGGGTCTCTGGTCAAACTCAAACCCAGGCCGCTGCGATAAGTGCTCAGCATTGCCACTTGGCATGCTCTCTAACCAGTGAGGCGCCCAACAGCATTTTAATATTTGAACGTATTCCTTTGTGAACAATTTTTTTCTCTTTCTTTTGTGAACAAATTTTAAAATGGTCTTGATAGTCAGATTTCCTGTATCACATTATAACTACAGAGAATACCACACTGGTAAAGGATCTGTAGGGAATAAACGTGGTGACTCCTGCTCCCTACACCAGCATTATTCCTGATTTTAATGCCTATATGTCAGCTTACTAAAGAATTGTTCTTTTCTTGTCTGTCTGTCCAGGACTCCAAGCTGCCACTCTCCTTACGGAACAATCTTCTTGACCTTTTTGGCCAGATTGAGCGAGAGTTTGAGAATCTCTACATTGAAAACCTTGAATGTGAGTAATTGATAGAAACATACCACACCTTACTGTATTGATCTCCAGGTGTTGACTTGACTAACCAGATGATTTCAGAGTACAGGCAGTGTTTGCTTACTGATGCCCCTATCACTGTGCTAACATTGCAGTACGCCGAGAAATTGACTCTCTGAATGAGCGTCTAACCGGAGATGGACAGACTATTGAGGGGGGAGACCCCACCAAGGGAGCTCTGAAAACAAAAGGTAAAGTATTTCCTACACAGTAGGTCAGTGTGGCTAAATTATACATCTCATTCCATGTTGGCTGGAAAAGTCTGCCTGTAAGACAGTTCAGTTCAATATGATTTATATATCACCGATTCACAATACAAGTTATCTCGTTGCACTACAGATAGAGCTGGTCTAGACTGTACTATATGTAATATGTAATATGTAATTCACAGACACCCAACAATTCCTACCACAAGTAAGCACTTGGCGAGAATGGCAAGGACAAACTTAATAACAATAGCAATAATAATAAAAATAGGACTAAAATTAATAATTGTCGCTGCGGGTGTCAAGCAGGAACATGGGTCAATAGGTGGCTTGCAACCACAGATCCAGACCCCACAGCTCCAGAGGTAGAAACATCTGCAGAAAGTGACAGAAAGAAAGAGGAGAGAGACGAGAAAGCACCAAACTATGGGAGAGAGAAGTCGATTTAGTAACATGAATTAATGGAATAGAAATGCATACAGATTGAGAAGGAGAGGAAGAGAGAGGAGCTCAGTGCGTCATGGGAAGTCTCCTGGCAGTCTAGGCCTATAGCAGCATAACTAAGTGATGTTCAGGGGTCACCTGAGCCAGCCTGAACTATAAGCTTTATCAAAGAAGAAAGTGTACTAAATATTAAATTTAAATTAACCCAATCTGGGACCTGATTCCACAGGAGAGGAGCTTGATAGCTGAAGGCTCTGCCTCCCATTCTCCTTTTGGATACTATAGGAATCACAATGTTACAGTGTTATCTAGGTGATAAAAGAAAAAAAGGACCAAGTACAATAATTTACGTTTTGTCTAAGTTTACCATCAGAAAATCAGAGCTGCACGTAATTAACATATAATATGGAGAGGAAAAGAATGAAACTAAATCAGACAAAACCACTGCAATTAACAAAGCATAGAGAGGTTTTTGCACGTGTATTTGACATGTACTGCAAACTGACTACTGTTCATAGTGCAGCAGTAAAGAAGCGAACACTGTTAAACACAAATAAACACTGTGTTTCAGTCAGGCACATTGATGGTAAGACTGACATGAAACGAATCCTGAAAACCAGCCTGGTCCTGGTCAGGTTCTGGAGGGATACGTTTCCATAATTACTTAGGTCAGACTTATTTACACCTCCTTTATGAAACAGAATTTCCTGAAAATAAGCCAGGATTATCTGGGAATCTTGTTTTATGAAACAACCCTCTGGACTCGAATTACACAACTCTATCCCTGCTGAGCACATGGTGTCGGTTCCACTGCGTAGATTCATTAGGAGCCATGCAGAGAGTACTGACGACTAATAACTAGAAACACACAGGGCTTTGTATTGTAAGGTGCGTGCAATTCAAAACCATGACCACTTTATTAGGCCATTAGTCCAGCAGTGAAGCCAACCAATGAGTTTGTTACTCAGGGGTGAATTTTCACACACTGTTCTTTGCCTCTCCATCCCACAGCCAGCCACAGCACCAGTCAACTGTCACAGAAGCTGAAAACGACCTACAAAGCCTCTACCAGCAAGGTACCTGGCTCCAGCTATGTTAGCCTATTTTATAGAACTCTCAAGATTTGTCATGTGTGTAATTGGTTGAGCTGGGATTCAGGCTCGTAATGGAAATGGAATATCAGCCCCTTTGTTGCTGAGTGAGGGGAAGGCAGCCCTTTCTCTTCCTCTAAGGTCCTGATATGTAAAGAGTGGGTAAACAAATGAATTTCTGTTAAATTATTTTGTTTTTGAAGTGCTCATGCATTTATATAAAACGTTTGCAGGGGTTAAGGAACTTGAGTTTAAGCATTTATCCCAAAGTGACCTCTCCATTGACTTTTTCCTTTTTAATCTTTGCCGATTTAGTGCTTGTACACATTCCACGGCAAAATAGGGGGACCTCGCAACTTCAGTGTGGCCACATGGGAGTTGTGGGGAGGAGATTCATGGGTAACTTCCTGAATGCTCTGTTTGTCACTAAGCATTGTGGGGGACAGCTGTGGGCTGAGTCTGTTTTTAACTACAGTCTGACCTTGACTCCTCATCTCTTCTCTGCTCTGCACCCTTGTCAAAAGTAATCAGGAGTAATTTGGGTGAACGGCTGCATTTGTAAACCCAAAAACATATTTACCCTGTATTTTTGGAAGTGTCATATTGGTTAACTTATTTATTGAATTAAATCGTTGACCAATAGAATATAACCTTAATTACTTTGGCAACCACTTGAGTCCCTTTCCATCAGCTGTCTCAGAACTAGGGTTGCAGCGGTATACCATGGTATGAAGATTGACAGTAATCATACCATGTACATTTGCTCATATACAGTTTTTTTTTTTTAAATGCCACCGGATAGAGAATCTCACCTTTATGCCCATCTTTTAATTTATTATAAGGGAGACTTTTTACATATACTTCCATTTAAAAAATGGGGAGGGGGGGGCTTTTAAGTTTTGTGAGGACATACATAAATATAAGATTTTGTGAAATTATAGTAAAGCGTCTGTAAGAGACAATAATTTTGTAATATTGTAAAACTGATATTTTCTGAGACTGTTATCGCACCGTGAAAATCTTATACCATTGCAACCCTACTCAGAATGATATGTCAATGTCAGTTGTCCAAACACCAAAACTGATGTGGAATTATAAATGCCAAACTGTTTTTCCCACATCACAAGGCAAGTTTATTAGGAGTCAGAATGCTCAACTTTAGACATAATTTGAGCAGCGTTCAGGAAAAAGTGTTTGTTAAATAGGAAGCTAATGCCAGCTGTCACTGAGCTTAGCTTAACACAAAGACTGGAAATCTGGCTCAGATAAAGGTAAAAAGAAAAATCTTCCTACCAGCAGCTGTAAAGAAATAGTCCAGCATATAACCTCCGTTAAATAACAAAATTACTTTTTTCGGTATGGATTAAACAAACGAGATGTAGCGTGTTAATTTTTGATTGATCTTCTAATTAAACTCTTGGCAAGAAAGTTACTAGTCATTTCCCAAAATATCGAACTGTCAAACTTAAAGCTAGGGTAGGCAATTTATTTCAGAAGCATTTTTGGCCATATTTGTTGAAATTCTCTTTACTGCCTATCTGCCTACTTGAGCGCACTCTGCCCATGCACTCGCTGCGCATGAACATGTGTTTTGGTGAAGTGGCTTTGGAGGGGTTTTTTTTCTGTTGGATACTTTTACTTTCTCTTGCCGGTTTCCCCAACGTTGCCTACCACAGCTTTAAGTGTGATATGGCGTTCAAACATGTCTTGTGTTCCCTTGCATTGCCTTTCTTAAAGCAAAGAAATAATCTGAATGCAGCCAAAGTCTGAGCTTGATGAAGAGTGGGATACAATCCTCTTCTTATTTGAAAGTTAGAAAAGAGGATACCAGGATCAAGGGAGGACTTCTTAGATTAACCTCCTGACAGAACTAGCTGCTATATAATATACAGTTAACCTATCAGCTGGCTAAGAAAGACTGACGGTTCTGACGCTAATGATCTGCACTAACCATATCCTCAGTTTAACTTGACTGGAATGGGCTATTTTTCCTGTTGCTCAATGTGTTTCAGTGACATAAAACAAATAAGATTGTATTGTACTCTAATGTGAATGTAAGCACACCAGACAGAATGTGAGCATACATTAACACAGTCTGACACGAGTGAACCAGATGCTTTGCTGCTGCATCTAATGACTACCAATGATCCAAATTTATTGCTGTGGTCAGCCGTCTGCTTGCAGCAGCATGCACAGTACAGGTTGTAACCACTCTGTGACAAGTGAAACTACAATTCAGCTTGTAATTTGTTCATCTGGAAGCCTGAAGGCCATGTCTAGCCAGACCACTAATCATTTTTATAGGTGCACCACAAGATTCAACACAGTGATCATCTATCTTCCTTACACCAATACTTTGTAATTGGCATATGAGCAGTCTTGATATTAATACTACAGTGGCACACAGTTTGATGCAATTTGAAACCTTTTGGCAGTTGCAGAAACATCCTCTAATAACAAGATATACGCGCACACACTTTGATTTTTGCTACCGTTCTAGGGGCCTGTTATCACAACTTAGCCTTGCTCTCTTTGGGTTATCTGGCTTCATCGAGCGTAAGATTGATTCACAGTGAGGTTAAACATATACAATATAATGACACAGGTGGAATAGCCAGCTTTGCGAGACCAGGAAGTTAAGAGTTAAGCCCAAAGAAAGATGCCTCACCAACTGTGCCTTTTCCGTTTATCTGAGTTTGTCAGAGACCAACAAAAAACTGTGTGATGATCTCTTTTCGTATATGGTATGGTGATGTAGCTGACATTCAGTTATAATACCCAAATTATAAACCCAAGTGATACATGTGTTGTTGTAACTGTTCCACAGTAGGCCATGTAGCAAGGCATTAGCAAGTTAAGTCTTAGATATGCTGGTATATGTATGAGTTTATTTTGTCAAGTTATCAGCATTCCCATGAGTTCTAAAAACCTTCTTGGTGCACCTGTACTTTCTTTAATTTTACTTCTTTGGTAGAGCAGTTCATCCCTTTGTCGTTTTTCTCCATCATGCCCACTTCTCTTTCTTCCCTGCTCAGATTGTGTCCAGTTTTAAAGCCACCACAGGGTCCCGGGCTTTGTGCCAGCTGCTCAAAGAGTATGTGGGCCACCGGGACGGCATCTGGGACCTCAGCATCACCCGAACTCAGCCAGTGGTCCTGGGCACCGCCTCTGCAGGTACACCAAGCCACTTTGCTTTACTGTTCAAATAAGTCAATCACTGTGGTATTTTTCTATACACAGCCTGCATGTCACATAGTGGTTTTCAATAAGAATAACTAATAAAAACTAAAGGTGCTACATCATCGTGTCATCGTCAGTTTGTGTTCCTTATATTGTGTTGTACAGTGTTCCATAAATGTCTCACTAAATCTAACCAGAGAGCCCACTATGTAAATTCAGTGCATTACAATATTAAATAATTACTTTATCACTATGTAAAACGTGAATGGCTTCATGCTGTCCACCCCTGCTCTCCCCTGACAGATCACTCCGCTCTGCTGTGGAGCATAGAGACTGGCAAATGTCTGCTGAGGTATGCTGGCCATGCAGGATCAGGTAATAATTCCTTAGAAACAATGCAGACATATCCAAGATCAGGATGAGATTAGTCATACTTTGTATATTAGGATTAAAACTTAGGTTAAATTGTATTTTTGTAATTCAAACTACTAAATAGTTTTAAATTATGAAATGAAATATAATGACAATTTATGCAGCAGGTTCTTTCACGGCAGAACATGTCATTATTAAACACTGGCCGGTCTGTCAACAGTTGCTCACTTGTTAGATAATAGGAATATTTGATGTCTCATTATTGTTTGTTCGCCCACAGTTAACTCCATCAAGTTCCACCCAACAGAGCAGATGGCCCTCACTGGTATGTATTGAAATGTGTGTTTTATTTAGTTCAATTTAGCTACATTTAATATTTGTGATATGTTCAAAACCCTTCATGACTATTTCAGCATCTTCTCCCTGCCTGTAGTGAATTTTCTTGTAGATCTGAACGTCCTGCGTGTGTTTGTTGACGTGTTTCCACAGCCTCTGGAGACCAGACAGCACACATCTGGCGCTACATGGTGCAGCTTCCTGTCCCCCAGCCACCACCAGATGTCAGTGTGAGTAGCTGTGTACTGTTCTCTTCCCAGAGTTTCTACTGGAATATCCTGGGATGTTGTGGAGTTCTCAGAGGTGTATTCCTGTCAGATGATTTATTAAATTTATATAGTCAGTGAATATTAAGTACATTTACAAATAGGTCATTTTACTTTTACTTGGAAAATTAAGTAGCGGTTATCCTGTATCACTGCCAGCATCTGTTTGCATTGACTGAACTGTTGTGTGTCCTTCTTTGTACACTCATAGGCTCTATGTGATGACGACCAGGACTCATCAGACCGAGAAGAAGGTGAGGTGGATGGTGAAGGCCCTGGCGAGGTCCCCACCGTCCGGGTCCCTACAGGAACCCTGAAGAGCCACCAGGGTGTAGTGATCGCAGCTGATTGGTTGGTGGGAGGCCGACAAGTGGTGACAGCTTCCTGGGATCGTGCTGCCAACCTGTATGAGGTGGAGACGTCTGAACTGGTTCACACACTCACTGGTATGTAAACTGCCTGAGACATTATATTATAGTATAGCACAATATGGTGTCTGTTACCTTCATCTTCTGGTATACATGTTCGTTATCTTCTGGTATGTATACATTTGGATGTTATTTTTTATTTATTTATGTATTGTTCATATTTTTCATTAATTATTTGTTCTGTCATGATCTTCCTCTGTCATTTTGCTCAGCAGGTATATATTTTGCCATTTCATACTATTGTGTATTTCTATTAGATATTTTCTAGTACTCGATCCTAAATTACTGGTCACTCCCAAATTAACAGAAACACACAGCATGTTAGGCCAGTGCTTCATCTCATTTAAATCATTTGATGTGTACAATGGTTTGAAGTTCCTGAAAACACATAAAAAGTCTTTGTAGCATTCAGTGAAAAGTTAACATATAACTAAGCGCAAATGGTAGACAAAATGGCGTGGTTGTTCATTTTATGTGATTGGCTATTGTTGTTTTCGTTCCCTAACTGAACAGGAAGAAACCCCTGTTTCCTATACTTAGTGTGAATACACTATGAAATGAATGTAGTCCATGTCCACTGTCATGGCTGAATGCTAAAAATGAAGATACAGCCTAAAGCTACCCGCTCCTCTAATGCTCAATAAAAAAATCTAAAAATGACAGACACTACATGGTTTAACGTACGTTGGAATCAAGAAAACAAATTATTCCTTTAAGAAGGTATAGACAAATCTGTGAAACATCATTTATGTTAATAATTAATAATTAAATTTATTTGATTGTACAAAATTAAGTGGACTCCTCTTGGCTGTCTGTGTATGCAGGACATGACCAGGAGCTGACCCACTGCTGTACCCACCCTACCCAGCGTCTGGTGGTCACTTCATCCAGAGACACCACCTTCCGACTGTGGGACTTCAGAGACCCGTCCATCCACTCTGTCAACGTCTTCCAGGGACACACTGAGTAAGTCACACACACCGCTCGACCCTGGTTCAGACATTAATTGATGCTTAAAAGCAACAACAGTTTGAGTTGATGGCTAGTTGCTTTATTTCTCCCACAGGGTGGTGCTGTAACATCTATGTGGTCTGTGAATCCTTTCAGCACTTTGTGCTTTTTTCCCATTTTTCCTTTTACAGTGCCACATCAATTCACAGACTCTTTTGCTCTAAGCCAAATCCTTCACTTGCCTCTCATTCATTACTGAGCACTTCTCTTCACTTCGACAGTTTGCGTCTCTTTCTCCCCTGTCTTTTTCTTCCTGCCTCTCTCTCCCTCGCTCTCCCTCACTCTCCTGTTCATTTATCTGTCCGTTTCTGCCGTTAATCCCCCACTCTGTGTAATTTGGCACTTCGCGCGCTGTTAACACTCAATTGCAGCCGCTCATTTCAAAACGATGACTGTCAGGCTCGTCTGTGGCTTTCAATGGCAGCACTCTTTAAAAGGCGCAAGAAGAGTGTGTGTATGTGTTTATGTGCATGTCTACATGTGTGTGCTGGCTGGTACTCTCTGGCTGCCTTTGATTGCAAGTGGGGGGATTACATAGAGCTCATTATGTACAACCCCAACATGTCTAATTCCTGCAGATCCCACTCTAATTCTCCCCCATAGACAATTGGTATAATGAGATTAAGCACCAGTGTTTCACAGTTAACAGCAGTCTTCCTTCTTCCTTCCCTTCCCTCCATTTTTCTTTCCTTCCCAAATGGCCATCGATCGGAAACGTCTGACAACTACTTCTCCTTCTGTGTTGCATTAAAAGCAGCAATCGTATGCTGTCTTGCCTTAAAACAGATCAAAACTGTTTGGATAAAGACTGAAAAAGTTTTTCTGTTTACTGTTTAGCTGCAGTATATTTCAGTAGGTGTAGTGCTGCCACTGGACACTTTGTTTGAGTGAGGAGGTAATGTGTAGCCAAACTTGAGCTGGCTGATTGTTCATTAAGAGCTTTTACATCTAGGGCTGCAACTAATTCATCTGCTGATTATTATTTTGAATAATCAATCAGTTGGTCTACAAAACATTAAAAAGGTAGAAAATGCCAATCCCATTATAATACAGCCTCAGATGACAAACATTCAGTTATTTATAATGTAAGGCGAGGAAAATTCTCACATTTGAGAACTTGCAACCATTAAATGTTTGGTATTGTTTGCTTAAAAATAAAAATGATGTTGGATTAATCGGTTATGAAATAATCGACTAAATGATTAATCAGCTAATTTTTGCAGCTGGAGTTTCATTATTTAGACATTTTGTGCTGTGTTTGGCTTGTACTCGTCACTTGTGATTGAATGCTTGGAAAGGATACAGGCAAGCCCATATGTAAATGATGCTTGTATGTGGGAATATTACAATGCATTAGGGCTGCACGATTTGGATAAAAAGTCATATTGCGATTTGCGATTCGATTATAATGGAACAAATGGTTTAATCATCAGGGAAAATGCACAAAGTACTGACATTTTCAAATGCGTATTTCCCAACTTCAACAAAGTTAAAGGGGCTATATGTAAGTTTTTGATTTTAATAAATCAAATTGTCATTGGGCTCAAACTCACTTAGAAATGAAGCACACGCCTGTTTTCTCCGTTGCTTGCATCTGTCACTATTCTGCTTTTAATGTGAGGCCTCTGGGTCAGATTCAGCTCTGTGCCGAGCCTCTCTCACACTACAGCGACAACACGGCAGCTAACGACATGCAGCCCACTAACACCATTAAACAACCGGCCCACAGCAAAATGTGTTGAAGCCCATCACACCAAACAGGTTCAGATGATGTCGAGTAAGAACAAATTGATCATTAGTAAAGCTGGAGAAACACAGAGAAAGTCACGTTAGCTCGCCGGCTAATGCCGAGCAGTTGCTAATGTTGTCTGGTAAATGCTTTCCACATTAATTCACCAACCAATGCGACCCTTATTACTAACCTGTGTACCACTGGTATGATGTCAAAGTGTCAAAGCCTGCAAGAAATGATGTAACGGTAAAAAGCAAATGTGGAACAATTTGTTTACTATCCTACAGTGATGCAGCCAGGAGCAGCCAGCTAACGCTACATTAGCTGGGACCTGCTGCTGTTTGCTTCATAACGTTCAATTTAGATTTATTGCCTTTTACCGATACTCAGGTACACAGCTTCTCCACCTCTCAGTCGCTGTTACTAACATGACCCACATAATATAAAACACTGCAACAAAACGGTCACAATAACACAGAGGAAGAGCCGTCCACTGACACTACAGTAAATTTACTTACCGCGGTTTTATTATTATAAAGTGTAATCTCGCTATAATATTCAGTCCAGCTCACTACCCGTTTCGTTATCATCCAGTACATGTAGCTGTGCTGACATTGCTGAGCCTCCGGTGACAGATTCACAGATAGTAATGATAGTTACTGAAAGCAGCAGGCGAGCTAACGATGTAGCATGTCGGCTAAATGCAGCAAATGTACCGTGATCATGTAATGAGCATGGATTAGTTCAACCTGCAGCTGATAAAACTAATACTGTAACGTTGCAGTGGGAGTTTACCTGGGGTTTACCTGAGTTTCCAGCATGTTGTGTGAAGCTGTCTCCCTGCCTGTCCATAGCTGGTGTCACTCAGCCTTTTTTCCGGGAGGATTGTGCCGATATGCGGCTCGCTGCGCTGAATGAAGTAACCTTACGGAGCCGGTGTAGACCTGCCTCTGAGACGGGAACGTTGAAGTAACAGAGCCTGAACATGTCTGTGTGAAAAGCCACAGTTTGCATGCTAGTGTTTCTGCGTATTGCAGGATTTCTGTATGAAAGTGGTTGGGTTTTTGGATTATGCTCGCTCATGAGTTCAAGCGAGCACGCGTACAAGCACACGCCTGGTTGCAATCTTAAAACCGCACTGCTAGTGGCCGCTGGAAACTCCATAATGCCCCTAAACAATTGTTATTGTTATGAAGATTATTAAGTAAAACAAATGTAAAAATCAAAAATCAAAATAGTTGCTGAATAATTTATCGACATATCAGTTAATTTAATTATTATTAGTCCGTTAATTGACTGCTTGTTTGAGCACAAGTATGTGAGGGAGATGGAGATGAGGACAAGAAGAAAAGTTACAACAGAATATTGTTGACTGTGTGTTTGTGTATTTGTTTGTTCAACTCATCTTAAAAGTTAGTTTGCTTTTTTCACTTTCCAAATTGTGAGCAATTTTTGTTTTAACCAGATATTACAACAATTGCAGCTTGGTATCTCCCTGCCATTTCTCTGGCTAATTTTCCAGAATCTCCAATATGGCGTAATGACGTGGCATAAATGGCATAATCACCACATCCCTCCTGTGGAAACAGCGGAGGAGAGGAGAGTCTGAATGGTTTAATAGGCAGAAGGGGTTGAGAGCTGGAGGGAAGACAGCCTCTCGTTTCCACCGTCTTAACTGGCAATTACAGCTAACGCTTCCTGACAGCGAACCGCTGCAGCTAAAAGTACATCATACACCCTCTACCCCACCACGCCGCCATAATTGCAGAGTAATGACAACTGCACGTGAGCTAACAGAATGTCCGAGAGCAAACAAGAAGTGACAGTGGACTTGCTCTACAAACAGAATGCGGTCACGTTAGTCTCTCCTGCTCCTCCTCCTCCTTTTGGAGACATTTGATTGCGGTTTTATAGTTATTTATACGTGTGTGTGTCTGTTGTGGGCGTCTGTATGCAGATTTCCTGTCTCTGGAGGAATACACCAGCACTTAAAAGGTTCTCAGCAAGTTTTGCTGCAGCACAGCAAAATAACAAAGTGCTCTAAAACCTCTTAGTTGTCTGTACGTGAACGTGAACACACACATATATATATATATATTATATTATATATATGGATAGATAGATAACACTAAGCACAGCAACAAGACACAAGGTAGTTATACTGCATCAGTAAGGTCTCACTCAGGCAGCCATTTTTAAGGCAGATAGGGTTTTCCAAATGTGCTGTCCAAGCTCTTTAGAAGAAGCAGAGAGAATTGGGCAACACTGAGTACCATAGACGCTGTGGTTGGCCAAAAAACTTACTGCATCATGCTTACTTCCACTTTGCAATTGGAAGATGTTCATCAGTCAGAACTGGCAGAAAACAGTGGGACCCTGGTACACCCATCTACTGCCCGGAGAAGTCTGGTCAGAAGTGGCCTTCATGGAAGACTTGTGGTCAAAAAGCCATACCTGTGACATGGAAACTGGGGCGCAGGAAAAATGGCAGCGAGTGCCCTGGACTGATATTCGGCTGCAGCAGAAGGCAGGTTGTTCGCCGAAGGGCTGTAGAGTGGTACAAGAATGAGTGTCTGCAGGCAACAGTGAAGCATGCTAGAGATTCCTTGCAAGTCTAGTGCGGCATTTCTGCAAACAGAGTTGGGCATTTGGTCAGAATGAATGGTCTCCTCAAAGCTGAGAAGGACAGGCAGATATCATTAAAATCATTTGTTAGGAAAGAGGATAAGAATCAAAGAAAATAAATACTCCAGTTTACCCAGCAGATTTATGAATGACGGATGTGCTCATAGGTAAAGAAGTAACAACAACCAGTTAGGAAATGTGACATTAAGACACTTGAAATCCTGAAATCATGCCACAATTCTAGAAAGAAAAAAACCCCTCTTGTATGTCACCTTTATGAGGCAATGGAACCTTTAGTCTTTATGATTAGGGAGACACGCAGCTCAACATAACTTCTGCAACTGCAGAGGTCCCATGATTCCCTCTCTATGTCTCTCACTTCCTTCCTAACTCCCCACGCCTCCAGTCGCAAGGAGTCTTGACCTTGGCTGAGACACACTGCAGAGATGCCATTAAGTAACACTGAATACCCTCCTCGCCACCCATTCTAAAAACCCTTTAACCTTAATCAACCTTTTAATCAATTACCCTGTCTGATTACGCTCCCCACGCACCGCTTACCTAGCACACCTCATATCTTTTCTTCTCTCCATCTCTCTCTCTACCTCTTGTATTCCCATGTGGGCAGTACCCTGCAATGTCAGAAGGTGCCTGTAACGATACAGCAGTTTCCTTGAGCCTCGGCCTCCCTAACAGGACTAAGTCTAGTCCCCTAATTAGCCCTTAATGCCATGTCAATTTGAATTAAGAGAGAAGCCAATTTTAGAAGGAAAAACTAGATGTAGACAGTGCTTGTGTGCGTGAAGGGACACTAACCAGTGCCAACAAACTTACCTCCATGAATGAACAGGAAGAAAAGGGAGGGAAAAAGGGGAAAAAAAGCCTCACAGGAGCGACTGACGTACAGCTATAGATTGGAAATATTAAAGGTCTATTAAATGAATGGCTAAGCCTGACCTTAGTGCTATAATGTGGAGCAGTGCAGAAAAGGGTGACTCTGTATGCATATAAAGAACATTTCTGCCTTTATATGCCCAACAGAGCTGAAGATATAATGTAGCAACATATACTGTGTTTGTGGCACAATTTGTCCTTTTAAAGAGTGCAAGACTAACATCTTGTGACTTCTTTTGGTCTGCAACTTTGACCATAGCTAGCATCAAAAATGTGATCAGAGTTGTGCTCTTTTGCAACTGTAACTACAGCTGCATTGATGTCAGGGTCATACTGACTACTGCAATGGTAAGAACTTTAACTACTGGAGGTCAGCAAAATTAAGTTTAGTGAGTCATTAAGAATTAACAGGCAGCAAAAGCGCCAGAAATATGTGAGTCTTACTGTGGGAAGCAGTACATGGGATATAATTTACTGTTAAGACCTCTTGTAGGGTGTTATACCATAAAGCATTTACACTCATCATATGTGGATCCGTTCATATCTTAAAGGTCCTATCTATGTCATCAACCTGAGTCAGTTGTAACACATCAACACCATGTGCAGCAAATGAGAATGTGTGAAAACTAGGTAGCATGTGAAAAGACTTGAAATCTTGAAATAGTTAGCTAAAAGTAATGGATGGAGTTTAAATAGTAAGCTTAAAGTGCCAGTTACACTCACTGTAAAAGTATAAGTAAGCTGTCTTTCGCGGCGTCTTGACAGCTCCAATGCATTCAATGGTGTTGAGGCTTTTTAGGTCATTCTTTAACCGATCAAGTCGTTTTGCGACAGCTACACCTGTGTGACAGGAATTCAGCGTGTGAGTGTGATCCTGAGTGGGAAAATAGTGGAAGGGTGTCACCTTGTAATGTTTTAAAATTGAGAATCACCTGGTAAACCAGGAGCGACACTATGTTAACTTTCTGAAATATGACACACCCCCTTGAGGTTCAAGTGGTGTCAGTGCTCATAACGTATCTTGACACCATCACTGTGACACATGTGTATCTGTGGTGTATCATGTTTCAGGTGTATGAGTAATTAAAGCGTCTGTGGGAGAGGATGACTAGACTGGCTATAAATAAGCATCAACTCCCGCAATGTTTGTCCTTTCCCTGAATTGTTAAAGCTGGAACTGTACTTCTGTCAACTCTTTTCACTGCACTTGAATAGGATTGTAGAGTACAGTGTGAATCTCTGAAAAGTGATCCAATATAACATGTCTTTGTAACCCAACTGGTGTCTTTTTGTGTCCATCTTTTGCAGCACGGTGACGTCAGCAGTGTTCACGGTGGGTGACAATGTGGTTTCAGGGAGTGACGACCGCACCGTCAAGGTGTGGGATTTGAAGAACATGAGGTCGCCTATAGCAACCATCCGCACTGACTCCGCTGTAAACAGGTTGGTGTAACTGGATGACAGCCAGGCCTTGTGGGTGCATTTATCGCTACAAGCTGTTTTAATTCTCTGTAGACAAAGATTTTCATTGCAGAAACTTAAGAACAAATTTGAATGACACTGAGGCAATATTGTTGTTATACATAATGTATCAGTTGATCAGTGCAATCCATCAGTGAAAAACCTGTATATGATGCAGATTGATTGGTTGCAAAATTGATACACACTTCAGTGTTTGTTAACGGTATAAATTAATTGGATTCCACATGAGTATGCATGAATATGTTATATTGCTGTGTTTCATTAGAGTGTGATGATTGAACAGCATCACATGTCACAATCATGGATGAATCATGAGACAGTGGTCCCCCAGGTGCAGAAATGTAAAAGGCCCTTCTCCTATTTAGCAGCAAATTGCCCAGAACTCCTGCATATGGACTGCAAACTAGAAAGTAACTTCTGTTATCAAATCAACCAAAATGTGACATGCTGTAGAATAAAAGTCAAGACTGCATGTGTACTGGAGATCTTCAGAGAGTTTACCCTTCATTAGCAAATGAACTCGATCTGATCTTTCAGGATAAGCGTCTCTGCCAACCAGAAGATCATCGCTCTGCCACACGACAATCGACAAGTCCGACTGTTTGATATGAGTGGAGTGAGGCTGGCCAGACTTCCACGCAGCAACAGAATGGTAAGGACGTAAACAAAGTGGACAGGAAGACGTGTTTTTCTCAAGTTAATCAGCATCAAACAGGAATTTTGTGTGTGTGTGTGTGTGCGCAGGGTCACAGGCGAATGGTGTGTTGTACGGCGTGGAATGAAGAGAACCAGTCGTGCAACCTGTTCACCTGCGGCTTCGACCGACAGGCCATCGGCTGGAACATCAACATCCCGGCCCTGCTGCAGGAGAAGTGACGCCACTGACATGCACACACAGCAGAAACACACAGTAACGTAGGAGACGGTACACATAAACACTGCAATCTGTGTCCTCGCACATGCTAAAATGTTTGAAGTGTTCAACCTGTGAAGCATTTTAGTTGTCATGTATTTCACTGATTTCCAGCTGCTGGAATGTGTGAAAAACATTGTTCATTATTACAATTCGTGCTGCAGCTATTAACATTAATTAGCAAGAGCATATTCCCCAGATGTATGTAACTCTGTCATTTGTTGTGTACACCCACAGCAGAAACCTTGAAACATCTTCTGCTGTTAAGTGAGCCGACATGGCTCCAACATTTTTAAAGTGTATAGTGTGTACGAGGCCACAGAGCTGATCTCCTGTGTTTCACCCTTTCAGTTAGCATGCATTGTGAATTGTGACGTGGCTAGGCTGATCGTGTCATTCCCAGCCTTTTCTGTTTTTAAAGTTTTAAAGTAATATGTGTGACTCCTCAGTCATAGGCTGCTCTTCACATCACTGTTGTTTAGTTACTGCCGAACGGTTGCTCTTGCATGTCGATAAACCCGGTGTGCGAATGTTACTTGTAAAGGTGTGAGAGAACAAATAGAAGGCCAGGAGAGTTTGTAGTATAGGATATAAATAGGTTATGTATATATAATGTTGTGGCCTAAATAAGTGACCTGTGTTGCAGGTTGTTGCTTGTTCATGGATTAAGTGTCTTACAGATTAAGTGTCTTGCGGCGATAATGTGGTTCTGTGAAATGTTTTTTATTCTTTTAGTCTACTTATAGAGATATAATATTTCTCATCATGGAACAAAACATATCATATTGAGGCCTGCCAGATTACCTGTGCAGCATGCAGGCTGCTGGGTCATTCAGTTGTCTTTCAAATGTTTCAAACAGGATCTGCTGCAGGTTTGCGTCTTTGCCTATTACATTACATTTTGATGCTTTCGGTTCACGGCCAGCGTCCACAGTTCCACATTTTGTTGTCAACATGTCAAACTTATGATACTGTAACTCTGCCTTGTTCCATGTTTACAGAAGGCTTTTCATTTTAAAAAGTATTGCTCTGTTCTGCCTCTCTATCAAGAGAATAGCAATAATGGGAAAATGACAGCACTTCTGTTGTTAACAATGCAACGTGTCCACATTATCATAATCTAGTATTTCCTATATGTTGCAGGTTTAGGTGTCACTACTTTTGGCCATAATATGCACCCATATTTTCTTGGTGTCAGTGAAATTCAGACCCATCCTCTTCACCCTGTTGCTAACTCAGAACCCTGTGTTGCTGTACTGTGTCGTCCCTAAGTGAACTTGTTGGTTACTGGTCATTTCTGTGCTTCAGTAACAGCCTGTCAATACGAAGTTATAGTGTTTACACTTTGCATTGAACCTTAGCCTTGTACTGTATGACCTCTTGCACCTTTTTGTTGTAGATGGCGCTTTTCAGTCTCTGAAAGGCAATCTTTATCCAAATACAGAAGCAATAACCCAGCTCCTCTATGCTTCCTGCGAAGCCGATTTCTGTCTCGGAAATCAGTGAACATGGCTTGAAGTACACACTGAATCTCAGTTTGAGAATTATAACTAGAATTGGGCTTGACCTGAATCCAGGACACTCTATTTGTTACACTTGTGCAATATCCTGAACATGAAGTCAGGCTGTAGTTTTTCTCATCTTCAGATGTTTTAACTTATTTCAGTGCTGTAAATCCCATAAAATGATTTTACTTGTGTGACTGGTGTAGATGTAGCTCAGTGTACATAGGTATGCATTACTTACCCAAACATTGGCCTCAGAATACACACTTTACTGCTCTTTCCGCCAACAATAGAGTCGAGATGGATTTAGAAGTAGCGTGAGCCTAAAAATATAAAAAACCTATTGAAATGCCTTACCATTGCATTTAAAATGGTGCATTAGCCGTATCCATCTGAGCATCAGTGCACTTTTCCAAATGCTTGTTAAATAACTAATTGTGTTCCACTGCACAGTGCAGATAGGATTTTTATTCCTGTTTCACTCAGGGAACTCAATCTCACGCCCACTGATATCAATGTCACTTTGATCTGCAGGTAGAAAGGCAAGTCCGATTTGCGCCCCACATATGAATTCTAACTCGGAGGAAATATGATTTTGGATTGATACATTAAATTATTGCGTGCCAGATTGGAGGGGTAAAAAAAGTGGACAGGCTTCACTTCATTGTTGCAAATCATATTCACTTCAAACTTCGTTATGTGATCTACTTTGCATACTTTATTGTGACGGGTACGTGCTCGCTGACACTTTCCAATAAAAATGTGTGATTTCCTTTTCCAGTCTTGCGTGTCTCTGTTCCACCTTATTTAACACATACCCCTCTCATGCTTTTATTCAGTTCAGTAAGATATGTATCATTTTGAACATCACACTTTATTCATCTGGATATAAATCCAGTAGCTTGGGATATAATGACATATAGTGTTAATGAGAGGTGAACCATAAAGTGTATGAATATTTGTTGAGTGCAAACAGGGACTTAATTAATTTTACCATCGCTGCTATGACACTTAATATTTTTAGTTTGTGTAAAGGTTTGTTGCCAAGTAGTCCTCCAGCTTAAAGGAAGCCATGTGACAGCCACACTGTTACATATGGTAGGTATGTAAAGTGTTATTTCTTACACATACGGTATGCTCTCTAACATTTGGTGACGCAATCCACATTGAAGTGGGTTAAATTAAGGAGGGCAGGTTTTATCATTTTGTCTTCACATAGTGGGAAATGCACAGGTGTTATTAATAACATTAACAATGGCATTGTTCTATTCAAGTGTCACAGGAAGTCATGCACAATACCAGGACCCTGATAGCAGTTAAATGGACTGACAAGTCATTCACTTTATTATATTCATCTATACTTCTGCTGTGACATGAAGCTTTTTCCTGGAAGACATTTATTTTCTGGGTTTGGATCTGATGTGTCGATTGTCAATATCTAACCTCAGATCCACTGGCCTTTGAAGTTACTATAAACAGAGTCTCGAAGTAAACTTCTAACAACTCAGGCAACTGCAACATGACAAGGAATCCCAACTACACTCTGCTTTTTTGCCAAAAGGAACCATTTTTCACAAGCACCTCTTATGTTTTGAATGTAAAAATTTTAGTCTGGATTTAACTAATAACTAGTTGTCAAATAGTGCAGTGGAGTGAAAATTATATTTCCCTCTTAAATGTAGTGAAGTAGACATTTAAAGGACAAACTGGAAACACTCAAATAAAGGACCATTATATCATATTTGTACTTACAGCTGGAGTGCAGGACTTTTAAATTTAAATAAATGTCCGTTACGTTCAAGCCCTTGCCAAAACGAGTTCACACAATGCTGATTATACCTCTCCCCGCCATATAAATCTCTCTTTACAGTATACTGGAGTTTTTAAGTATGGTGTGGCGACATTCCCTTGCTGGCAAACCAGTAGTGATATATTTTACCAGCAATGATTGGTTTGCCGGAGCTGAAGGGGGGAGCAACTGTGGCAACAGCAGAAACTCAGTATGGCAAAGCCTGCACATCAGAAGCAGGTGTCAACAGGGTTGTGTAATTACACTCATATTGTCAGAGGGGGAGACAAACATTCTACGTGGCAGGTTACAAGTACAGTCCTTAAGTAAATGTATTTTCCACCACTTCTGCAATGTTAACAGTCTTTTGCACCCTGAGGACAGTTGGGGCATTTTTACATCATTTTCAAAATGTCTTGATGGACCAAAGACAAGTACTGTTGTTGGGCTACGTCTATGTTTTGAAAAAGTGTGTTACGGCTCTTAGATATCACTGAGAAATCACATGACACTGGGAGACAGAATATTCTGTGGAGTTTTACCTCTCAGTCCTTGTCCATTAGATTATAGCTGTCTGGCCGTGACCAGCCACTGGAACAAATTGTCAATTATGATGTTTATTGTAGAGCACAGTCGACTCTATAGCCTTAGGGGGATGAGTGGATGCTGCTGAGGAGGCATACCCCGATGCACGCACCTCTTCTCTTCTTCCTCGCTTCATTCTGCCTCCAGGCTAATTTGGCGGCTGGTCTGTATGACACCTGCCACCGAGCCTAACAGAGATAACCATTTCCCCATGGATTTCCCCCGGGAGAGACAGGACGAGGGAGGCCTCTTTAATATATGTCTGGATGCTCCTGAGGGCCAGCAGTGAAAGAAAGGTGATCATGAAGCCGACAAAGTGGAAATGGCCCAATATCAGTGCTCATTGTTTGATTTTTGTGTATTTGGTAGGATACAGATGACATATTATACATTTAATGTTCATTACTAATTGACGTCAAAATCTGAAGATTCAAAAACTATCAAAACGAGGTAAAATTACAAGATTTTGTGGTTTTATTCACATATACAGTACAAACATTCACTTATTTGTTACTGAAGTGCAATTTACAGACCTTAGCAGCATTTCTTTATATACTTTAATTTACATCATTAGACATTTTAGGATCTTGCTCACATCTCTGTCAACATCTTTTTTGTACATTTTTCTTTTACATATGTACAGTCTTAGATACAATATTGCCATTCAGACATGCCTTATATTTATTATCTCTCAAAATAAATCTGCAAATCTTTTGTCATGGCTAATTGTGAAACACGGTGTGAGGCAAGGAGGAATGTTGTTACCTGTGTTGTATGTAGTGTAGGCTGATACAGTAAACAGCTGCCCCACATGTAGATGAAAGACAAACACTCCCTGTTCTGATACACACTGACGCGATCTACACAAAATGTGATTATTGCCGCTATGGGAAAACAGATTCAGGATTTCCATTTGGTTAAGGTGTAAACAAAGAATCTGAGATCCTGAGAGCCACAGTTGTTTTTTTTGTTTGTTTTTTTTAAAGCTGCCACTGGCCAAGGCTGGATTACCAACTAGGCCCCGAACTCTCAGCTTAGTCACTTGGTTTTTGTAAATGGATGAACTGCACATGTATTATACTGTGTCTGCATGGGACATTGTCAAAATAGTGTTGTGTTTAGTAAGATTACCAAAAACTAACTGACACACAATCTGGGGCCAGAAATGATTCCAACATGTAAGTACTAGTCGGTCTCTGGGTGCATAATAAAGCTGCTCATGTATAGGTGGCGGGATGTGGGGGTGGTTAATAGGTGCCCTGTAAAAGGTTAATCCAGCTATGTCACTAGCACATAATATACTGTACCAATATGTACACATGTTGCCAGAATTTTACTCTTGCCACGAGGGAAAATCCTTTAAAATGGCACGCAGACCATCACAGGACATAAAAACTCCAATGAAACTTTTAAGTACTGTCAGCTTTGAAAGACAAACAGTTTGCTACCGGCAAAAATATTATTTTATCATTTGAGTTTTTAATCAGCTTCTTACCATGAGTAATGACGTCTTACAGGAACAAAATATTTCCTGCCTAAGTTAGGTAACAGTTTTGGTTATTTTGGAGAGTTTTCTATATTTTAGTTTTTCTCTGTACTCTTCTCACTGGTTTCAAAGTAGTGGGGCTTCATTTAGAAAATGGCAGTGTCCCAGGGTTTGAATCAGAACTGAAATTTTGGGTGTTAGACTCTTGATAACTAATCACTAAGAATGATAATAAGAATTAACTTTTGCTTATTAAGTCATGCGTATTTAATGCTATAAAGAAATAGTTAAGATTTGAAACCAAGTTTTCAAGGTTTACAAATCTTAAAAAAATCCAAAAGATTACATTTACATTAGTAAGAATTTGCCTAGTGAATGTGAGGCCAGATGCAGGTCCAATGAGGGTCAAGTTGTCTCTTGTGTAAATCTGCCTGCGTATCAGAACATTTTCACACTGATCACCGCTGAAGGTCATACTCTACAGTTCAGTCAGCCACACGGTCAGCGATTTGATTTGATACTGTATCCTCACTGGAGACACATTATGCTGCCAGAAGAGGGGCTCAGTAGGAGCGGGATGGGAAAACAACAACAGAAAAACACCACTAGATGTCACTCTCACTACTTAGATTTTACTGCTGACTGAGCCGTGCTGGTAGCGGTTTGGATGCCTCATCTAAAATTCTTGAGGAAAATACAGCAATGACGGAACAACACAGTCATGATCATAATGAATATCAACACTTAGCTGCATAAAAAAAATCATATGTTTACATCATGAAATATGCAAAGACATAAAAAACTGTGAGGTACAAATCTACATGGTAGTGTTTGAGATGTCCATATTTACCTTGCTGATTTTTCATCTTTAATTCGTACATAAAGGTTGTGTGTTTGAGTCTGTCGAAAAATGGGGATTAAAAATAAAAATCCCTCAAGTTGACCACAGTGCTGACAGTGAGGGGGTGTGGGCTTGGAAAACTATTCGCCACTTTGACTGTTGATCTGTTCAGGGCGGTCATGACCACAGGAATAAAGCGTCTATCAGGTCAACGAGGCCTCGCTAATGAGTCACGACTGAAAATCACTCTTGTTGGTGACAAGCTTCAATGTACGGAAACTGGGCACACCGGGCTGAAAACTGAGGTCATCCGGGTCAAAAAACAATGGAAATAATTGTAGTATGAAAGAGAGGGGAAAAACGGGTAACCACTCCCCTTTCCTCCATCATCACCTCCACTTGTACTTAGGCGATCTGTAATGGCTGCGTTTATGTACCTAACCTCGATTCTTCTCCTTCGCTCTACCCAGTGAGGTGAGGAAGGGAGGAAAAAAAAGAGGGTGTATTAACCTGTCGTTGTGTCGTGTTAACCTCCGCAGTGCTTGAAAGGCGGGGAGGGAGTGGGGGGCAGATGCAAGCAAAGAGGAGAGAGTGACAAAGAAGAGGCGAGGTAAAAAGGCGGAGGAAGGAAGAAAATGGAAAGAGGGAAAGGAAGGAGAGATGGAGACAAAAGGAGAAGAAAATGACAGGAGTTAAAGGGTGAGTCAGAGAAGGAGGACAAAGATAGAAATGAGAGAAGGAAGGTGAGGTGGGCTGGTTTGAAGCTATGGTCTGTCCTTCTCTTTATTCTCTCACTCTCTTCCCATTGCTTCCCTTCCTCTTCCTCTATCACCCGTCACCCTGACAGGGCCGGTAATTGGACGTGGACCACTCTCTCTCTCGCTCTCTCTCTCTCTCGCTCTCTCCCCCGTGGCTCTGCTCCTCAGCGGGAGCCTTGGGGCCCGGAAATAGCTGATGACAAGATAGCGGCTGCCTTTCATTCTGCTCAAGGTTACCCCAACCTTCCTTGACAGCAGAAGAAGGGGGTATTTAGGTGTGTGTTTGCTTAAATGTGTGTGTGTTTGTGTGTTTAAAGAAGGGCAAGTCAAAGAAAGGGTCCACCTTTTTATGTCCGTTTTCTTTTCAGCCTGTCCAGTTGACCTTCCTCTTGTCGTTTGTCTATTGGGTGGATGGGCGGTACATCCAGAATGACACACGTACACGCGGATGTGCCTTGAGTTTAGAGGTTGCACTGGGAGACTTCAGGTATGAAGGTGTGAAGCAGAGTGTTGTTAAAGAGCATGGGATCATCTTATCCTAAAAAAATAAAGGTTAAACAAACACACACACTCCCTATCACACACACACACACACACACACACACACTCTTCCTCAGACCGACAACAGGAACTGTTCCTGCTCGGGCGGTTTCTTGACCCAGGTACCGAGGCCCGTTTCCTGCAGAGATCTGAGCCACTGCTGTTTCACTGTCTGGTAAGGATGTGCCGCCATCTTGGCCTCGCAGTACATGAGCTGGCGGTCCACTGAGCCGGACACGCGGATCCCCAACTGAAGAGGGCGAGTGAGCAAGAGAGAAAGGGGAGAGAAAGGGGAGAGGAAAGAGAGAGAGAGAGAGAGAGAGAGCAATCTGGAGTCAGATAAAAGCGACACGGAGACAGACATGAAGATAGGAAGGGAAAACAAAGAGAGAGGAATAAAGCCAGGGCAGAGAGGCTAAAGGTGTCGTGAGGGGGGAGAGAGAGAGAGAAGAAGAAGAGCGACCAAACAAAACGAATGAGCCGGCACAAATGCATTTGGGTGGGGTTGGGAGGAGGTGGGTTTGTGGGGGGCTTCAACAGCTGTGTAATCTCCCCATTTAAATTTCACAAGCAATTGAACATTCTCTGTGCTTTTTGCGCATTCCTATTGTCGCGAGGGGAAACAATGAAGATCGGCGGAGAGACAAGTGGGTGAGAGAGAGGGAGAGAGTAAAAGTTTCTTTTGGAGATTAGTGCGACTGCTCTTGCGTGGCCCTTCTATACGGCGCGCAGGGAGCACTTAGGCTGGGGGCCTCCTCGAGTACTCCTCCAAATAATTATGGTTTCATAGTCATTATGCTTTAACGGCCGCCATTTGGCGATGCAGGCAGTGTCTGTTACATAAAGTTTCAGAATGGAAATGAAAGTGCAGCGGCTCTGTGTGCTGACGTTAAAGATCCGAGCTGCCAGTTTTTGATAAGCCGCATAGACAGCAGATGTTGCCGGGCCGACAAATTTATCTACAGCAGAAAGGACATTCCACATATCCTCCACAGAGTGTTCACCTGCAGCCAGACTGCTCTGTGACACAGATTTTAATACATGTGTCTGTGCTTTATGACTGAGTGGATGTTGGCATGCATCTCTGTAGTTAATGTTTCTCTATTACTGCTCGCATGTGATTTGTGATGGCGAAGGATTGCAGTGTTTTTGACAACAGGAGCATTTACATGGAGTGCAAGTAGAGCAGAGTGGTGAAGCAGACTTTTATTCATATGAAAATGTGACTATTGTTTAGACCCATATTAATTAAATAGTACATAGGAATATTTTCCCAGCAAGTTAAAAATACAATGTGCAGGGTGATTTTTAATTAACATTTAAATCAGTGGGAGTTTTTCCACAGATACCTCCACATGTAATAACAAGCACAGCACAGTGTGCGTGTGTGTATTATCAATACTAATAATGGCTGTATTCCATGTAGTTGTGCATGCTAGTATCATTAATGTTACACCTGTGCCTTTTCTACAATAAATCAACATCCAGAATGTCTAGTGAGATAAGCCCTACAGAGTGAGAGGAGCCACTGGTTCAGTGTTTTTACCACTGGAAATTCCCATTTCTGTAATGGTATCCCAAATGTTCCTCAACACAGAAACGCAGGAGTCACCTAGATAATTTCACACTGTGTTATGGCCATCAGTTTTAATTATCTCAACTTCATCTCTGGGGCGCCTCCATAGTTTAGGGGTTAAGACACTGACAATGAGCCACAACATCCCTGGTTTGCCGACAGCCTGGGACTATTTTTTCATCTTTCTCACCCTCATGTCCTAGGCAAGAATTTACCCCCAAAACAAACAAAAAAACTTGTTTCTGAGAAATCTTATGAGTTTAGTATGACAGATGGCTCTAAATACTGCAATACCCATGAGCCTCAGTCACCATTCCAATGGAGAGGAAGTCAGTCAAAGCCATAAATCAGAGCTGTAGCAAATTCAGAATTCTCCCTTGTTGCAAGTGGGAACAAAACACCACATCACAGTTGCTAAATTCATCCAAACCTGACCCCGAGTCTGAAAGTGAACTAATTCAAATTGCTGAATATTTCCACAAAGCAAAATATTGCTTTAGTTCATGCACACAACAGAATTTTAAACTAATGATTGCATGTTTCTTAGCTAAATTAAGCTTGTGAGCTTTTCTTGCATTCAGTCTAATAACTTTAACGTTTTCATCAGAGAACCAGATATTTTCTAATGCAGTAGAGTTTAATGCTCATCCAAGTCACCTAACACTGTACCTTTATTTCACATCCTACAAATACAATTCAGCCACTGACCATAAGCGTTTCTCTCATTGATTCTCTCTCCCCATTAATAAATTTAACTGAGCCCATTGTGCCCTGGCTTTACCTTCCCTGTGGATGTTTGCCCTCACCTTGCGGTACAGTCTGTTCCAGCGGGTGAACAGGGTGTGCTTGCAGAGACGCGAGGGTGTCCCTGAGTCCCGTCTCCGTCCGGTGGCTGTGTTGACCACCTCCAACTGTGCATCACCCAGCGTCCAGTTAACACTCACACACGAGGCCTTCCCAGGCTGCTGATACTCGGCATTGCTCAGCCCTAAAGGGAGGACAACAGAGAAGGACCTTAGGTGGGTTTAACCTAATTCTGGTGGTTTTCCCACATAGGTGATTGAAATTATTTTCACTGTGTAAAAAAAAACATTTCATAAAAGTATATCAAACTATAATGAACTTGTGAGTAAATCCCAGACTGTGTGGAAATTTTCAATTTTCCTCTGCAAACCTCCACTTTGTTGTTTTGTTTAACCTTCCTTCACTCTTTACTTACTCTCTCCCTGAGGCTAATGGCAGACATAAAGTTTTGCAGCACTGTAAAAAGCTAAGTCAACCTGGGCCTGAAACCGCATGGATGTTTATATGAAGCTCTATATACCTCAGAGGGTGAGGGAGGGAGGGAGGGAGGGAGGGGGGAACGGGAGGGCTATTGAGCATATAAGCAACGTGTTGCTGCCTTTGTGTGAGTGCTTGTCTGCTCTTGAGTTCCTCCGGTTAACAGTGTTTGAGTGATGCCAGCTATGGTGTGTATGCTGTAAATATTACCTCCAGTCACAAAGATGAATCCTCCCCTACACTAGACTGTTTTGATTGTCTCTCTGTCCCGCCCTCTCGACCTCCTCTCTTTGAAATAATTAGCCTTGCTAGCAAACACAAAGTGTACGGTCAAGGAAAGAGAGACAAAGGTAGAAGTGGAGGTGAGTAGCAGTCACATTAGGGTCCATGTAGAGCATTAGGTGTCTGCATCGAGAACACTACCATAATGCTGATGCTGGAAGACGTGCTGTATAAGCTGGCCAGGAGTCAAATTTGGACGTCAGTGGATGCTCGTGATGCCTTTCTAAAGTGTAAGCTCTACCACGTCAGTAGACATCTGATGACTTTCTGGACAATGTGGGGCCGAATGAGGTGGCTCAAACTCCTGTTCATGGTCTCCGTTGCGTCTAAAATCTACCAGAACATACTACTATTGGGCCTGACCGACAACACAGCAACTACTTGCGCACTCTCATAATGCGAATGCAGGCTGCAGTTCAAGCTCATGGTCATACTGTCCTCTGGAGGACTGAAAATCGACCTAGAGAAAACTTGAGCTGTGTTGGACATGCCAACACCCATGGATGTGAAAGCTGTGCAATGCTTCATCCGGTTCTTAACATACCTTGCAAAATTTCTGCGAAAGCACTCTGAGACATGTAAGCCACTCCATAGGCTCCTGGATAAGGACACTGAATGGGATTAGTTGACCAAACATGATGATGCAGTGCGTGGCATTAAGCAGATGGTCTGTAGCAGACACGCTCTCAAATATTACGACATCACAATGCCTGCTATAATCCAGAGCCACGGGACTGGACTGGGGTGCTGCTTGCTGCAGCGGGGGCAGCCCATGGCTTTTGCCTCGAGAGCACTGACACAGACTGACCACAACTACACCCAAATAGAGAAAGAGTGCTTGAGTATAGTTTTCACCTGCCATAGATACTTAAATGGCAGTGAAGCAGTCACTGCAGGAAAGGACAACAAACCATTAATCACTATCTTCAAAAAACCACTCCTGAGTGCCCCAAAACGTCTCCAGGTCCTGTTGCAATCTCAACGTTGTGTACATGCCAGGGTCCAAAATGTGTGCCAGTTACAATTTAGGCAGGACTACACCATGACATCCCAAGCATGTAACATGTTGTGTGTATCATGGATAGCACCCAGACTCAAAGCTGGACCAAGCACAGCACCTGGATGTTGAAGCCTTCAGATTCTGCCATATTATGCAGCACTCTAAAATGGACGGTGTACTTCAAGCACTGAAATCCTTGGTGGGTGGCCTGATTTCAAGGAGGATATCCCATTGGCAGTGTTGGAATACTGGCCCTTTACAGATAAGAGCAATGTTCAAAACGGAGTGCTGTATAGAGGGGCAGTGCGTCATTATTCTGAAGGCCAAGAGCTCAACTGCTCACACGCATGCCCATTAGTCATGCCGGCAAGGAGGCATGTTAAAGACGAGCCAGGGATGCACTTTTCTGGCCAAATATGAAGGCGGCGATAACAGACTTTGGGGTGAACTTCTCCGATTGCAATGATCACGCATGAGCCCAGCATAAAGAATATATGATGGTGAACATGGGTATCTGTTCATCTGCTGCAAAAGACCTTCTCATCCTTGTAGACCATTACTCGGACTACTGGGAAATCGACCACCAGCCAGATCATCACATGCTGCAAAGCCCAGTTTGCACAGTATAGACAGAGTGACCACTGACAATGGCCCACAATTTGCTTGTGAACCATTCAGGAGGTTTGCAGCGAGCTGAGGATTTGGACATGTCACATCCTCACCCCGACATCCAAAGTTGAATGGAAAGCGAAACTGCAACATGGTGGATGTTGACTGCACACTTTACAAAGAGCGCTCAACCCAAACACCTCAGTTGGGAATGCCAGAGAAGCTCAATCCTGACCAGGGTCACGTCACTGGAGAGACAGCCTAAGTCACTGCGTAGCAAGAAAAAGGGGAACCTCTTCACATGGATAGTGCTTGACACAGGTAAATCTTTATGTACATCTGGCCATAACGTCTACTCGCGTAGTGGCAGCCTGTCATGGCCACCATAATGTCTGAACTTGTGACTTGGGTGTAGTGTTGTGAAAAAATTAACATTTAACAAATTAACAAACAAAAGATATAAAACAAATGCATGCTATTGAGAGAAGCTAAAGCCCACATGTTAATCATGTAACAGCTGAAGGAAAGGAGATGTTACATACAGCATAGGCATATGTTTGATGCTTGTTGTGACACCTATGTGTGTTTTTGAGAAAATACATATTAACCCAGATGTGACTGACATAGGAGTTCAAGGCGCTGAGTATAGAGAAGTATGCGCATGTGCAGGAGTGCTGCGCTTATAATAATATAAGGTGCGCACCGAAACAAACAGCTAGCTAAGCTCTGTCCAAAGATAACAAAACATGCCTTAAGCTCACTAAATAGAAATAGACCGAAACATAATGTAACCTGTTCCTCTGAACATTATCGAAGTTGACATGTAAAATGTTTACTATGAATTGCAGTATAATATGTTGCATTGTGTTTTGTCACAGGTGTCCTTTTTAACTAACTTACTGACAATACTACAAAGGAGGACATTTTGGGTGCAAAATGTGTCACAAGAGACATACTTCACATGTAGAATCTAAGCTCGCAAAATAAGTGCTGCGAGGACATTATAGCCACACTAAATCTTTCAAACTGTCTTCAGAAAGGAATCACTCGACTTCCAACCCAGTATTTATTATATCAAGCAATGTTAAAGGTACCTTCAGACAGATTCTGGACGATGGGTGAACAACAGTTGCCTCTGATCTCACCGTCTGACAGAAAGCTTGTTATAGTACAATACCTGATGTACAATACCACAATACATGCCTGCAGATCATCTCCCTCCTTGCCACACTCATTTTCCTGTCTTCACTCTTCCATTCACCAATCGCAGCTCCTCTTTTCTGTAGCTCCTTGGAGCTGGAATGAATGGCCTGCCACAGTAACAATCCTCCAAGTCTCTTATTACCCATCTCTTCTCTCTTGTGGAGACGCACCTCTTTGAACAAAAGACCCTCCTATCCATCCTGCCTTTTTCCTTTCTCTCGCTCCATTCATGGCTCATTTCATCCCTTCAATGGATTTGACTCCTCTGTTTCTGTAATAGGCAATTTGATTTTTCCCTCATTGAAGACTTGATCAATTTCTCTGCTGGGAAGTGTTTTGCAGACATGAAAGAGGCAGAATTAGAGCCTTTGGTTATGGGATTCAGAACTCTACAGTACACATACCCGCGGCTTAATATCTGAGGCTGCTGTAGAGCCACAATACAGGATAGCTTGTTTGTGTATGTGTATACATTGCATCAAAGTGTTCCTCTGGGGGGTGGAGCAGCAGAGGAGGAGTAGTGAAGCAACAGGTAGGCCTATGTGAAAAGACGAACTTCTTCAATGTCTAGGTAATGTTGTAATGAGAAAGGGGGATATGACTGAAAGGTTGCTGTTTGGAATCCTTGAAACACTTGGTGAGTGATCTCTATTCACATTCAACAACACTTTACCCCCAACTGCTTGAGTTACACAAACAATATACATTTGGAGCTTCTTTCAAGTGTGCAGCTCTCTGACATAGGCCAATCAATACTTTAAAGGGGATCTATTATGCTTTTTCATATTTTCTAGCATTTCTGTGTCAGATGATCATATTAAAGATGACCAAAGTTTCAAATGATGAGTTAAAAGTATTAAAAAGAAATCCCTGTGAGCCAAAACCTCAGACATCCCCCAGCTGGCCTCGCCCACAAAGGAACATGCAGACCTATCCCTGCAGCAACCTAGTAAACACATTAGACAATGGCCAATCAGAAGACAATGGGCTCTGGAGTGGGGGGTCTCAAATAAACAGAAGCATAAACAGCTTGTTTCAGACAGATGCTGAAATGAGGGCCAGCATGAAGAGCCAGTATAAGATAGAAAATACTTTTTTGAACTTTGAATCATGCAAAGCCACCATACAGGAGTCACAGAACTACAATATAGGGCTGGAAATGCAGCATAATAGGTCCCCTTTAAACAATCAACCTCAAAAACATCCAACATCTTTTCACTGATTGCTTGCTCTCTTCAAAATGCATGTTCTGGTTGCCTGTCCTTTTTATGTGAGTCCTTATAAGACTAGATTGGAAATCTTGATACATGCTGAATTTGAGATGTGTATAAATATTACACCATAACACTTTATTAAAAATTTTAAAGCAACCTCCAAGTGGGTACCTCCGGGTCTGAATGGCCAGCAGGGGCGACTCCACTGGTTGCAAAACAACATTTCTGTTTTATAGAAGTCTGTGAGAAAATGACCGTACTTCTCACTTGATTTATTATCTCAGCAAACACTTTGCTAATGGGGTTATGGTCTCAATCACTAGTTTCAAGTCTTCAATACAGCACGTTGTTCATTTTGTAAGGGATGGTCCCATTAAGAGGAAAATAAAGCAGGGTATGCTTTAGGGCGTAGGTACCTTGTGACTGACAAGTTGCAACCACAGCGACCTGTCAGGTGGAGCAATGCGTATCCCTCCCCAGCTCCACCCTCTCATCCAGATATGTTCAATTTGAAAGGTAGTCCCTTGTGGTACGTTACTTTGACAGTCTGACAATTTCAATCAGTTATATTATGTCATGAGTATTTGATTTATCAAGTAACTTACCCACCAATGTTCAAGTTAATCTATGAACTCTCTCAAATGCAGTCTCTTCTGATGTTAAACTCATGCATATGCATTTCACACCACAGAACAAAATTACTGTCTCAATATGAATTGTGAAAATGTGAACAAAGCAGGGTGTCGCGGTAAAACAAGCATGTGTACTCAATCAACATTATACGCTACGCCACATAATTGCAAGGAAAGGTCAAATCTAAACTGGGATTTCTGCATAGACACAACTCCTCCTTCATTCCTGCCATTAGATTTACAGTTGTCCAGGCAACAGTGTTGCCTTTACTAGATTATGGTGACACCATTTACAGATTAGCCTCTAAATAGTGCTCTCGAAATGCTTGACATTCTATACCATTCTGCAGTCAGATTTGCCATAAGTGCCCTATATAAGACCCACCACTGCATGGTATATTCTTCTGATAATTGGCACCCTACTACACACAACATTATATAATACACTGGCTTATTCTACAAAACCCTCCTTGGGCAGGCCCCTCCTTACCTTGTAAGCTTATTACACACATCGTCCTCCTCCTTTAACACATGCTCCTCTTGCCATATACTGTTAAAAGTTCCTAAGGCAAACCAGGCCTTTGGCCGCTCCTCATTCCAACATGCTGCAGCAATGGACTGGAATGCCCGACAAAAAGATTTTTAAACTAGACACTTTCATCTCTAGATCTGCTTTCAGGAAATCTCTTATAGATATTTTTTTTTCAGATGTCTGCAGTTGTTTTACAACCTAATCCTTTTAACAAATTGTGCTATGTGTTTAATTTTAAAACTCCTTATGGCCTGTATCTTTCTAATTCATTCATAACTTTTTAAATTGTGTTCCATACTGCTTCCACTATTGTTCTATTTGATGATGTGTTGCCTTTGCAGCTCTGTTTCCCATTGCTGGTCTAGTTTGTTTCTGTTTTGTTTATATGTTGTCTCATTAATCTGATTGTCCCTGTTTATCTTGTTTTCATACCCCTTTATTACCACGTGTCACGCCCTTCTTCTAGCGCGGCCATAGTTGTAAATAGGAATTTATTTTTAATAACTAACTTGCCTGATTAAATAAAGGTTAAATAGAAAATAAAATAAAATTTTAAAACAGCAAAACTCCAAAAGTGGTGAACCATAACAACCATTAGTATTGTTAAATTATTATATTTTTATTTTATCTACTGTTGTATTGATTCTTCTTATCCCAGAACGACAGAGCCCTACCACACTTTCTGTTCACGCTGCGGTGGGAGTGAAAAAGCAGGACGAGAGTGAAGGACAAGTCAGTCCATCAATGTGTTTGGCCCTCTGGGTTCAGGTGGAGCTGCTTTGGCTGTGTGCGATAAGAACGGGCCCTAAGAGAGATCCCCAGGAATTTCCTCTGGGGGTGTTGCTTTTAAATAACCCTGGACACACAATAGCCAATGAAAGAATGGAGGAGGAGATGAGCGGAGGTTGGTGGGTGGGGTACGCACGCAGCCATCTGAATGCAACCAAAGCTCTCTTTTTCCTTTCTTCCCTTCCTGCCTTGCTGTCTCCCTCTCTTCCCCTCAGCCTGTCTCTCTCTCTCTCTCTCTCTCTCTCTCTCTCTCTCTCTCTATCCAAGCTCCCTTCAGATTGAATGAGTGCCTGATAAGGGCTGTGATTATATCGATTTGGTGTAGGGCCATCTCCACTGTCTGTCCATCTTCCTCCCCCCGCATGGACACACAGAGAACACACATCATTGTGAAGCGTGTCAGAGGGGAGGGCAGAGCATTTGCAGGGGACATAGGAGGCCATCTCTGTTTTGAGTAAAGATGCTGTCTAAAGGTAAAGGGCATGTCTACATCGTTCGTCAACACAAAGACATTCTGCAGCATCATTCTTGAGGTGGGGAAAAACCTATATTGTCATTAAACCAACTATGTACTTATGTGAGGTGTATCATAGTTAGAATGAATAACCTAATATTATAAGTGAGTATGAATAATGAACACATGGATCAATTCTCTAAATATTAACATGCAGCTTGTAAAATCTAAAACCAAAAACTACATTACAGACATGTCAGATTACTCCATTCAAAAAGCCATTGAACAAATCATGACAAATGCCTGCTGAGGCGTCCTAGGAGGATTCAATGATCAATTCATCACCAGAGGACAATTCAGTACAATTATCAATCTTGATACAGGAAAGGCCTCACAAAATATTCATCCTCATGGCACCCAATTACCTGGAGCAGAGCCCTGCAACGCAAAGAGCTCCAATGCCCTTCAAAAAGTATACTTGAAGCCTGCTACAAGCACGAGTAAAGTGCAATTTATACTTCTGCGTCAAATCGACGGTGTAGGCTTTGGGGCTACGCCGTCGCCTTACGTGCACCTCCTCAAAAATGTAACTACACGTCAAGTCGACGCGGACCGTAGGCTCTGTGATTGGTCAGCTGGGTAGCCTCGCAATGCCTCCGAGCTGACCGGAAGTACCCCGCGCTTTAAAGTAACATTACTAGTGGCCAAAACGGCGGCTGTAACACAGTGAATCAATATATCTGACTGTGGCAACCCGAGCGAAATGTTTGGGGGTGTAATTGCAGAATGACGGACAGACCTACGCACAAGTATAAATGCATGGCTACGCAGGAGTATAAATGGGCCTTAAGACATGGAGAATGTATCAGATTTAGGTTTATCCATTGTCTGCATTTGAGAGGATTTTTTTTTTTTTAAAAAGTGGTTCTTAGTGTGTAATTGTAGCCGTCTTTGTTCTTATCAATAATCCCTAGCAACAAAATGTGCCCTACATCACTGTGTGTCTCTCTGGCTCAGCCACTCTGGCTGGCCTAGATCTGAAGTGATGGTTGATGCAGTTTCTACAAGTTGGGTGTCATTCAGATCCTCTTCCAGCATTCATCTTCACTACAAACGAAAGCCTCAGGCCTCAGTGGAGCCCCGGAGGCAGACGTGCCAGACAACTTCTTAGCTGTTGCTTGTCTGGCTGGCACAATGTAACTGTAGAGACGCAGGGGTACATGAGTTTGTTAAGCGTGTGTGGGTGTGTGAGTGGGTGTTACATGTGTGATCTGTTGCGATTAATTTGGTCTGGAGCTGACATAAATTTATTAAAAGGAACCTCTGGAAATAGATACTGTATACAGAGATACTTTTATTAAGCGCATAAACTGTTTAAATGCAGCGTGTGAGAGAAGTAGAAGATAGAAAGCACAGTTTGCCATTTAGCTGGAGAAAAAAAGAACTTAAAAAAATATCCCAGCAGGTCAGTCAATTAAGCTGCAAATTCCTGGTTTACTGAATTTAAACAGTGTTTTTAATTACCGATAGGCCTCAGTCTATTCCTGGTGTATTTCCACCATACTTTCAAAGATTTAAATAACACTTCCTTGTTTCTATGTAACATAAAGCACAGAACTATGGTGGTTTTGCTTTGCAAAAACGAAAACACAAACGCATTGAGGAAAAAACAAATTCAAAAGGCACAACATAACAATGGAAGTGACCAACAATGGATGCTGACAATGAAACGGGCCAACTATTATTACCTTCACGTTGAGTAGGAAAGTTCTTGCCCATTTGAGAAGTGAACACGTTGCACGCAAGCTTGCTATGATTAACTCTGTGATTGTCACAAATGATCAATGCTGTGTAATACCTTGATATTTTCATATATATGTACACGGCCATCTAACATTAGGCTATTATGAAGCTAGATATACAGTAACATTACATTATTTATCTTACGTTTGTCAGTCAGATGATTAGACTAACCTCCAGTACTTTGGATATGCAGTTTGTTCAGCACATCTCAGCCACTGTACAGATATAGCTTCATATGAAATTGAGAAGACTTACATATAACCATTGTTTATATAATAACAATGGATCAAACAATGGATCAAATGATCATATGATTGATTGATTTTATGATATTAAACAGTATATCTGTTTAGTGGAATCACTGTGATCAGTAGATGTGTAGATATGTGTAGGTCTTTTGGACACTTTTCAATTTCCGTAAACTTTGATGCACTAACTTGCACCATTTCACCATCTTGACAGGTCAGATCTTTGAGGAAACGGAGATTGTAACCAAAAAAGAGAAAAAGGTTTCTCATTATATGTCACGAAGCTTTCAGCACCAGCTATATAAAAAGGACTCGTGAATGAATGTACCCCTTTCTGGTATGAGGGCTTCCCAATGTCGATGTGTTTCTAAATGTAATTCATCTAAATCACACTGAGACATGTCTGACTGTCTGTGTCTAAGTCATACCGCTGAGCAGGGGCTGGTTGCGTCTGTGCATGGCGGGCAGTGGGCCCAGGCGCTCTAGCCGCTGGTTCAGAACTCTGCCCAGATGGCCCGTGTGGCGCAGGCTGCCGACGGTCACGCTGTGCAGGTACACTGGCTCCACAAAGTGGCTCAGCAACGCCCCCTGCAGGCCCAGGATGTTCCATCTGACAGGACGAGGAGATAAAAGAGAGTCGAGCTCAGGTCAGTGGAACTCAGGAATAAAAAGTAAAGGCAGAAAAAGGCCGAGTGGAAAGGAGGAGAAAAGGCAACAGCTGGGGGGAGGGAGACAGGTGGGAAGAGATATAGAATCGGGGGGAAGGAGGAGAAAGGATAGAGATAGGCAGAGAGAGGAAGGGAGAAAAAGAGAGAGAGACAGATGTGAGAGCTTCAATGACAGGTAGAGACAATTTGATCATTATCTCGATGTGGGACGTGATGAATAACAGCCACTGGACGGACAACACACACAGCCACACACACGTACACATAATCTGACACCAACGTCCTCGTCTCCCACTTTCCCTGGTTTAGAGACACAAGCCATCATCACAACCAACAACAACAACAACAACACTGCCAAAGGTCAGTACATCAGCATTCATTACATGGAACAACACATTACCATGTGTGCATTCATCAGTGCCATTGAGGTTAATGCACTGCACACGTTTCCGTCGATCGCTCACTGCTAGGGGCGATCACCTTAGGATTTGTTTAGGGAGATCCACAAGTGACACAAAATCACTGCAGGGCTAATCCTGCCAGCCACACTGACGCCTGATACTGTAGCCAGCTGGTCATGTGCCACGTACTGTCGAAATCCCCACTATTTAACCAGCAGATGCTAATTTATGGATGGAAAAATGATAATTACCTTGTTTATTATCATTCCTGCCCTTCATACAGAGAGAGATAAGGCCTGCTGTGTGCCTGAGCTGTGTACTCACCGGTGCACAGGACTAATCAAAAGCTCAACATTATGCTACAAATTTTTAGATCATTGTTCTTTTTGTTAATCAATGTCTCTTTATCATGGTTGCAATTACAGCGGCTGCTTGTTTTTTTTGTTTTTTTTTACTTAATAATCACTCATTATGGCTTCTTTGAGTAGTCAATTATCATCAGTGGCTTTCCGGGAATGACTAAATGCGCTCACGAAGCAGCGGCTGCCTGCCTACGCCTTACCTGCAGTCTGTCACCAAGATCTGTCCTTCCCTCTCAAACAGAGAGGAGGAGCTTTATTCAAAAAGCACACACACTCACGCACAACCTCAGTGCTCCACCAAAACAGAAATAGTTTAGCCTGAAATATTAATTTACCCAGAAAGCGACACCGTGAATCAGAAACATCTTCTAATCTCATGCAAGAAAAGACAGCCATCTGGCCTGGGTGTGTGAATTTAAAGAGGAGAGGGGCGGGGGGACCTCCTCTCTCTCTCTCTCTTTCTGTCTCTCTACATCTATCCTTTCTTCCGTCCCCCGGTAAACGCCGACCATTAAAGTAATGTGTTCATCTGCATAAAACTGCAGTGGAATTGAGAACATCATCGTTATCTGAAAGCCATTTAGGCCTCTCAATTAAATCCAGCTGTCGACTTCCAATCAAATATTAGCAAAGGCGCTTCGTTGGGTCTGGCTAAAGAAAACAAAAAGATGATCATCAGGTGAAGGAATGATAGGGTGTGACATTGCCCATTATCAAAAATGTTTATGATAAGAGCAAAGATCCTAAAATCCCCGTTGGTCAAAGCTGAACTAACTGTAATAAAGTGCAGAACTGAAGGAGATGGGGAAATAAAAAAAGTAATGGGAGGTTGCAAAATGAGTGTGACAGAGGACAAGAAGAGCATCCAGGGGATCACTTTAAGACTGCAGCGGTGTGTGTGTGTGTGTGTGGCTGTGTTGAGTCTGCGGTCCTAAGCTCCTCTCAGTTCCACCCTCCACCCTGACCTTGATAAACTGGCCCTTGGTGACCCACTCACTTTAACGACGGCCACCCATCATTTACAGCAATATAAAAAAAACAGAAAGAGGAGGCTGTGGAGCAAAGAGAGTGCGTCTGCTGGCTGGCCTGGTGGGATAGAGGGAAGAAGATGGTAGGAAGGAAGAAAAGCAGGGTGTCCCTTCTCCCTCCCCCGTCACTCTATTTTTTTGTAAAGTAATTGCTTTCACCCCCGTTGGTGACCTGGGTAGATTTAATCACACCATCTCCAGCCCTGGCCAACTGAATCAAATTGGTCAAATTAACAGCGGCTCCACAGGAGACGGGTTAACCTCTCTCTCTCTATCACTCTCTTCTTCTCTCTCTCTCCCAATGTGTGTGTTTTTTGCCAATCCATTCACATACACAACAGTGGCTCAGCTGTAGTCTTGTATGGCTCAGTTGGCACAGTGCGATGCTTACTAAGCTAAATTCATGGGTTCAGTTCCTGTTGTGGCACCGTCCTCGCAGAGGCAGAGACTATATTAAAAATGGATTTCAGATATGTTAGAAAATAGGACATCAAGGACGGAAGTAAAGAATTACTGTTGTTGAATAATTTTATTATGTACTTGTACTAGGGCTGCAACAATTAGTCGACGTAATCGACCACGTCGGCTATAAAAATTCGCCGACGTGAAATTTCATTGTCAACGCATCATTACATAGATGCTGTTTAAAGGAGAGGTAGCAATCTTCATATTAGGAACATTTCTGGTTGTTTACTTCTAACTGCAATGCACTACAGGAAGTGCTGGGTGCAGTATCGCTTCCACTGTCTGCCATGACTGCTTGACTTTAAGATAACCCACGAAGAAGAAGCTTTCACGAGAGAAGCGGAAAGTAACGGAGAAAGAGGCGAACAGCAGAACGACTTTCGTTTTTACAAGTTTTGTACGCTATTTAATTGCTAAATACACGTTTGAGCGGTTTTGAGGCGAGAAATCAATTATGTAGAATTTGAATATTGGCAGTTTTACCAAAGTCGATGGCGAATCGAAAATGTGCTCAAACGTTTTCGGGGTTGAGAAGCTCCACAAGTGCCCGCGAGGTTAGCGGTGCCAGTCACGCCCACAGAGCCTGGTCCCAGTTACTCAGACCACTGCAGCAGTAACAATATGTTCATTTATTTGTGGCGGGCTGCCACATACTGATTTTTTTTATTTTATTTTACTAGGCCTATTTAAAATCTTTTTTGATTGCAGATGAGCACCGTTGGAGGTACCAGATGTGCTCGGGTGGTTATATCTGCTCGGGGGCCTGCGCCTGCTGGTAACGTCACAGGACCTGGCCAAGTTAAATGGAAAGGATCTAGGGTGACGTGTGTAAAGTTTTCTTCCTTTCTAAGGGTGCGTTCCGATCGCCCTGTAGTTCCCTGCTAAGTGCACTGCACAGGGTATTCGGCCATTTTAAGTGAGATCCAAACCGCAGGGAGCACAACATGTTCACTGCAAAGGGCACTGTGAACTGTGTAGGGAAGAAGGGAACAACGGTTCATCAGTTCGCAGGAAGTTGACAAGAAAGATTACCCATAAGCCTTTGCGCCTCATAGGAGCTAACAATAGAGCAGACCACAGAGTTTGTATCTGTAATTATTGTCATTGTAACTAATGTTATCGTTATTTATATGATTATTTCAGAGGTTAGGTTACCTAATAACAACAATGCTCATATGAATCTTTTTAAGAATGACGCTGCGTATCTTGTAAATTAATCCAATCACATTCATTCACAAGTTACATATATTTTAATAGAATATAAATAGAAGAAGTTATGGAAATATAAGTTTTGTAATTGTATCAGTTTGTTTTAACATATATTCAATATTTAATTTCAGTAGCGGATATCCGAGGTGTTTACATTACCAGGGTAACACACGGCGGAACTGACGTGTGCTTTGATGATGTTGCAGGGTGTTCCGAATGGAAGAATTTTATCGAGGGAAGTTCCCTTAACCAACATTTCCTGAGAAGGGAGCAGGGAGTACTGTTACACACTGTGGATCGGATCGCAGCCTAAGTATCAAGGATGTTCGTTTACGCTCAGCTGCCAATTCCACACCTGCGCAATGTATACCACAGGCGCTCTCGCGCATCAGTGGTACGTAACGTGTTGGGCAGTAATAGGCCTACTGCAAAAGTACTTTTCCCGGTAAAGAGTAATGTAACGGATTACTATTATTTCCAAAACAGTTGTATTATTACAGTTACTAATCCAAGTAACGCTGCGCTACTGAACGCACCATCCCTGACGTGAATGCGCGACCGCGCTGCAGCTCAGCGGCACCGGACCTTATGTTGTTAAAGTCAGCTGTTAGCCAAGAAGCTAAAGGACAACTGGAGAACAGGGAGAGAGAGGTATTTTCAACAGCTGTAAGTAACGTTATTGCCATTACTGTGTCACAGTCTAAGATGCAAAGAACATTGTCGTCCGTTGTAAACTTTGTGCGACCAGCAAAAAGTTTTCAACCGAACAGTTCTACATTTCTACTTAGGCTAATTTAAGCATCAGCTAAAGCAACACAGCAACGTGAAACTCAGAGAGAAACTCCGGCCGCTGCTGCCAGTGATGCTTGGACTCATCGGGAGAGAGAGGCGTTATAATAGTCTATCACCCAGTAGTGGGCCTAAGTAGAGTCGCTAATATTACTTTTTTAAGGAGTAGGTCTATAGCCTATGCTAAGTAACTAGTAGGTAATATTATTTCTGAGTAACTTGCCCAACACTGAGTTGACAATAAGGATCAGATAAATTGGGAATGTTTTGATTATTGCTTGTTATGTCTAATGTTTACTGGTGGTTAATGGTGACTTTGTTGTCTAAGTCTTGATCACTCATGTAGCCTATACACTTTGCTTTGGATGGTTGCTTTTTAAGTCGTCCTTATGTTAAAGGTTTTGGCACGTTATTAATTAATTTCTTGTGAATGGTTGTGACAGGGTTTAGGCTATATAAGGCCTTTTCACACGGGTCGCTCCGCGCTCCTCATCAACAGACAGGCAAACAATCGCTCCGCGAGGTAACCATGACAACGGCTTCTGTGTGACTGGCGCGATCCCGTTAAACTGTCGCGGTCGCTCACGTCTCACGCACACGCCCGCCCGCTGCCAGAGTTGAAATGTCAAACTTTTTCCTACAGTTTCCAACAGATAGAGACTGATCAGCTGTGCGAGTTTCCTGAAGAATATAAGTGTTTCTTTAGCAGTCAGACCACCAGGTCTTAAAACAGGCAACAACCTTTGCTGCTGTCTCTTATTCATTAAAAATCATCTATTAACTTCAACTGAACTAATTTGAAAGTTAGTAGTTACATTATTTAGTTATAGACTCAGTTATTTCATGTTTCATGTTGCACATCTAGCTGTTGAAGTTTGGTAAAAATGAATACAAAATAATAATTATTATAGAGAGGTTGCGATGGTGCAGTGGATTAGACCCTTGTCTTTGATTCCCACTGCAACACATCCATTAAATAAGATATTGTCATGGATCCTGCTTTACCTTCCATGTTAGAGCCGCCGCCAGTTTAATCGGGGTGTTGGGTGGTCTCAGTATATTTTCCTGCCTTTTTGCCCTTTGCCAATCACATGCCTGATTATTTAACTTAAATAAGATTATTTAACGGCTCTGGGGTCTCCATAGTTGATCTGATGACCTGTTAAAACTATATCCGTAAGATTGCCAATCACAATCTGCTACGTCATCACGTTATGTCACGTTATCAACAGGTGCAGGCCCCCGAGCAGATCTGACCACCTGAGAACATTTGGCACCTACTCCGTACAGCAAATCCTCTCGCTTGTCTCTTTCTCTCATAAACACTGCAGCACAAATCTGTCCAACACAACGCTGGCAATGTCGGAGCATGGGTGTAAATTTCATCTCACAGTACCCCCTACTGTGAGATGAAATTTCTCAAGAGCAATTTTTGAAAGGGAAACAAATAATAGCCAAAATTATACTTGTAGGCCTATAGGATACGTGTAAACAGAGAGAAGTCTTACTACTATTTTTCTGGTCAACAACACAAAGCAATAGTTGTTTAAATATGACTTAAGTTCATAGGTTCTCTCCTAACATCATAATGTGCAAAACCAAACACAATAGTAGATCTACGGTATTAGCCTAATAGTGGTTCACACACAGGATTATCGCTGTAGTAAGAGATGCACAGATTACTTTTTTCCTGGCTGATTCCAGTTACTGATTTTTTTTGGCCAATTCCGATTTCATTTCTTTAAAATTGGAATCTATATCTATAACTGACAGCATACACAAACATTTTTGTAACTATTTATTGGAAAAATCTATATTTATTTGGATCCCCATCAGCACCAGTTAGCTATTCTCACTGGTCTTAATAGTATGGTCATACTGAAACATTGATCATAAAATAACATTAGCATTTTCACTGGAAGGAGCTGAAAATAAATTGCACACCATTTAATTTATTTATGTGTTTAATCTAATCACAAACTACAGTAATCTGCTCACCTTGCTTTTCCCGTCAGACACACAAGAACTCACCCACACCTGTCGTCTCTCTCTCTTTCTCTCTCTGTCTGCTCTGACTTTATTTGTCAGCAGTTTTATTTAAAAGAACTTGCGTTTGGTTTTTCACCCGCGATTCCGTTTTCACAGCAGCAGATGAGCCGCGTGTGGAGGAGGCTTGTTGTTAATTACAGATAGAGACCACAGTGGTATGAATGGCATCGTCACCAACAGCTGTGTTCACTGTTGCTTTACCTGCTCCCTGCTCTACAATATCCACCGTGTCTCTTTCTGTGTGTTTCTCTGCAGATGTAAACAGTGAGCGTTGCATCTTCTTCACTCTCGCGAATAACTTCCACACACCTAAGACATGTTTTGGCCTGTGTGTGTGTGTGGCTGTGACATGAGGTTACTGTCTGTGCACACACGTGAAACACGGTGCATAGTGTTTGTAGCGTTCAATGTAACTGGCAGAAAATTGGATATTTGACACTGTTCGGCCCCGGTCACTGGTCGGAGTCGAAAATAAACGGCCTATTTCAGTCCCCAGCTGATCTATCTGCGCATCTCTAGCTGTAGAAGAAGAGTTACAATCCAAAAAGCTGTTAAACAAGCTATAAGCTAGGTAATGTTATAATAACATAGAGGGCTCATAGAAAAAAAATTGGGGTTATCATAACTTTTTGTCATGATTAATTTATTAATGACTCAGCATCATCTGTATTAAAGACAAAATAATCAGTTAAGTGTTTGTATTTGTATTGTTTTACTATTTACACAATTGTTTTAAGTATTTATCATTATATTATTTGATGGTTTTTAAGGGGGGGACATGACCCCCTGACCCCCCCCCCGGTGATTTCCGCCTATGTGTTGGAGACCCAGCTTTAAAAAAGTTATTAGTAATGAGTAACGGTTTAAAGTACATCAAGGAACATCTGGCTCGTGATGTAGCCTACAGAACATTCTCCACTGAGTTATAGCCTAAAACCTATAAGCACTTATACCTATAAGCAAAAATAAACTACAGAAGTAGTTTGAAAGGGGGACTGTTGCTCTATTGTTCTAAATAGACATTACATTGTTAGTGTACAGTTGTGGTTATAGTACTTGCTTTTAATTTGCTTTTTCCAAAACAAAAATATTTGTTAAACAGTTAAAAGTTTTAAAGTTTGTATAAATCAGTGAATTATGTGTGTTTTAAAGTGAAACTATGTACCTTTTGAAAAGAAGAAATAGCACATTATTTCTCATACAAAGTAAAAGTTGAATTCCTAAGCTACAAATTGTTTTTTGTTGGTACGTCCTTACTCTGGCGTGAACAGTAGCATATGGTGGCTAATGCTAGCAAATCTTAGTAAAATATTGCTGTGTAACTTATAGTCACACAAGATGATTAAATATACAGTCAGTGAATATCATTATGCATATTTGTGTGGGTGTGTGTGGCTGTTTCCCTCTGCCTGTAAAGATGCTCCAGTGTGTATACACCGATGCCTTCACTCCTCACACATGAAGTCAGTGTGAAAACGGAGGCGGAAGAGTAAAGCTGTCCTGTTTTAGCGTTGCCGTCTGTCCTGCGCAGCCTTGCCAACATGCGGACATAAGAACATACACTGGCTCCATTGTATTTTTGTCTTCAGTGTTAAATACGAGTGTTACCAGTAGTAAATTGGCTAATAAATAAATGGTAAATAAGTGACACTGCACTGGAACAATTGAAAGTATTTCCAAACCAAACTGCTTGGCTGTACTGGCAAGCCTACACTTTTGGTTCAACGAAAATAAACCTTTACCTTACATTTCGGCATTTACCTGTAAAGTATAAATAAATAGCCCACAGTGAGTAAAGGATTGTGTGACTAATATGTCAGCTAGAGGAGAGTCAGCGCTACAGATCTGGAGATTAAAACAGTGACGTCATTAAAACGCTTATTCATTAGAATGGGATTAGCCGTTCAAGTCACACATGGGAAATCAATAGTCACCACACGGACTACAAATGATTTTACATACAGCTTGGCTTCCGACAACACAAACATGCACCTATACACACAGATGCACTAAGGTAAATATCAACCAAAGCTTTCCGGCTCATTTGAAAATGCTTAATTAAACACAGATCACTCCTTCTCATAAGGCAGCTGATCTCCTAATAAAGTTAACCCTTCAATCAATCCGTTTACCATTGTTTTCTTACAGAGACCTCCTGGGTGAAAGAATGTGTTGATTGCATTAGGAGTTTACAGTGTGTTAGGGTGTCCTGTGTCCACCTTTGCAATATAATTAACACAACCCATACACAAATAACTGCACTGCTAAGTCAAAATAGGTTTTTGCCACTCATTCATGGACACACCGATGGCAGCAAGATGACCAACCATTGGGAGTAATTTGGGGTTCAGGGAAGGAAACATTGGCATGTGGACAGGAGGAGGTGGGGACTGAACTGCCAACTCTATGATCAGTGGACCTGTTCTACCTCCTGAGCCACAGCAACCGCATTATACGTCAGTTTGCACAGAGAGGTGCGTTTATCCAATTTAGTTTTGACCCACTTGACAGATTGCAAAATCAACCTATAAAATGAGGCAGGATAAAAGGGGAAAGATTTTGGACAGAAAGAGTGCCAAAAAACAACAACCTTAACCCCATAAAGTACCAAAAGGTATGATCTGACAGGACTGACCTGGTGATCTTGTCTGTGCAGGACATGGTGATAAGCTGCTCTCCCTGTAAGATGCCATCCCACGTCTGGACAGGCCCCCGGCATCGCACCGGCACTGTCCCCTCTCCGGACTCGATTTTGGTTCGCAGGTGGCTGCGGTGCTTTCTCATGAGGTGTCGGCTGCTGTGTACTGCCAACACAACACATACATACAAAATAAACCAGGTCAAAAAAGACATCAGCTAAACTAAGCTGGAAACAGTCAACATTTGTCCAATATTGATTTTAATGTATTATAACAAATCATCCATTACATTTACACATTAACTTTTAAGTGTTAGATTCTCTGTATAATTTGGGGTGTTCTTAGCTATTAATTGTCGGTGTTCATGTGTAACCAGCTGCATAGACTAAGGTTAAAAGTTTATCCCGTATTATGGTAATCTGATCAGCAATAAAACATTACTATTATATATTTTAATAACATGACAGGTACAGATTCCAGCGGAGGACAAATATTGCAATTCCTTTTAAAGCATAAGTTTAAATGAGGTTAACAGCTTCTTTTAGGGAATCAAATATTTTATCTTTGGAGCGTTGACTACCTAACTGTTAATGAAGTAAGTATTTGATTAGACTGCTGGATGTACAGAGCAGTCTGTGTATTGGAAGGAAGGTGAAGGAACAATTCCCCGGGATTTAGCTGTTTTGATGCACCATCGATGCACTTAGGACACTTTCTATTCATTGTCTGATGTTCAACAAACAGTACAACCCTCATCTTTTTAACCCCGTTAGCGAGAGCCCAGGCCCTTGATCCGTTTAAACCACTTTCATGTGGTTTCATGTGGGTGTACAGGGCTGCATGACCTCTATAAGCGCTAATGCGGTGTTTGGAAACCATCTGCATAGTATCAGAAAAACAAACAGAATCCCCACATTTTCAGGAAGAAGGAAACATATATATAGTGTCACAGAATAAATTATGCTGTTCAGTAAAATTTCAGTATGGATACCTCCCTAATAGGGTGGCCAAGTGTACATATATAATAACTGTTTTTATTTTAATAACCTCTCATTTCTTTAGGCTTAAGCTCCACTTCCTTCTCTCTTCCTTTCCCTCACTTCCTCCATGGCTGTTGCTTCGGCTGATGTGACAGCAGCTAAAAATTAAGCCCTGACTTGCAGCTCAGAAATGTTTAAGAACAGTCAGGAAAAAGGTACTAAGTAATTTTCTAATCTCTGAGAGCACACAGCAGAACATTTAAAAGGTTTAATGACCAAAAGCGTCTAGTTCAAAGGCTTCCCCAATGACAGCATCATATTTTCTCCCTCTCTCTCTGTCCATCCTTACTGGTTTCACGAATACCTCACCATGTTCTGTGCTGTAGTATATTCATAGAGCTGGATAGCAGCTTTATTGTCAGTGATGAAAGGAGGGGGGAAATATATACATTCTACTGATGGAAAGTGCAGTCCAGATTACATTTCTGAACTCGTAGGCCACCAGAAAAATGCTGGGCAAACCGTCTAAATGAATATACAATTTATTTCCAGCGGGTAAGCAATAAAATTTCATCTAGTCAGCACAGCGTGGCTGAAAGAGGCCAAAGACGATATGTGACATGAAAAGGTTGCCGGCTTCTTGACAGTGTCTGAAGAAAGAAAAAGCAGCGTAGTGGCTTTCAGAATATCTGCCTGAGAAAATCATCTCTCTATAAACCTAAGAGAATGACTGACAGAATGATATGATAGAGAAAATTAAAGTGATTACATTAAATAGAAATGCATGATATATATTCAAAATACCACAATTTAAATAACAAGTCTTTTTTTCAACTTATGTAAAAAGAAACAGGGAAATAAAGCCTTGGTGTCTTACGGTCAGTGGTGATTTCATAGGGTGAGTTAAGCCTCCCGTCCCCACACGGCGAGGTGCTGATGTACATGTGGAAATGGACGTCGTCTCTCAACCTGTAGCCGCACTCCTTACGCCGCACAAATATCGACTCCTCCCAGTCCTCTGGCCTTTTACTTTAGTAGCAAAAAAAAGAAAAGCAAAAAAGAAAACAAGTACGAGGGAGACTGATGAGAAGGGTGGCACCATTCATCAAAGCATAAGAAACACATTTCCACTTTTCGTTTCCAATGATGAAGTGAGGCAGAGATGGAGAGAGATAGACACTGGCCCTCTCTAACCACAGTCCATTCTCCTGCTGTCAGACAGACTCCTTGCGACAGACTCCTCACGAAATGTCTCAGGGGAAACAGAGAGAATGGTCTATACATGCTTTGCGTTTGAGTCATGAAAGTGTCATAATTAAGTACTATGTTTTTTCTTTTCAGTATTATCTACTAAGTAGCTAATGTTAAGGTTAACACATCAAAGTCTGTACAGTCAGCAAATTGGTTGCTTGGTATCAGTAAACTCAGACTACACAAAGGTCCAGCAGTCAAATTCACGTGAATAACACGCTTTCTGTCTGACACACCTTTAATGCTAGCAACTGCTACCTGTGCATAATGTTATACTGTAACAAGAAAACACAGTAGATATGATTCATTAGAAAAGATGCTGAAGAAGAATAAAAAAGTCTGCCAGATGGATTAGTGATAATCGTAGTTTGTCGGACAGCTAAATCAGAAGTTTTCTAATCCATTAACAACGAGCTGAATACTTGCAATATGGTGTAAAAGGTGACACATAATAAAATTTAAATATCTACAAATATATATAAATGCACACATAGTATATTTATCACAATGCAAAGCACGATTGCACTCTTTATATAGAGTCTGTCCTTTTACTTAGTGTAAATATGGCAGTTCTGGCATTTTGTTTGGTCATTGCATTTTGAGTTATCTTCCCCATTAGCTCAGCTTCAAAGTCTCTGTAGCTGCCATCCAGCATTGTTCTAAGACAAAAAGTCACTGCTCTGTATGCAAATATGACATTCAACGATCTAGACTTCTAGCCACTAATCTGATGAAACAGCCTAGCGTTCGAGTTCCTCAGGGAGTTCAAAAACATAATATATGCTTATGCACTGGAGGTAGGAGTCAAAACTCACCAAGACTGTCTCTTCATACTGGTAAAAATCTTCGTGAGAGTTTGTTTGCACTAGAGCATGATGTACAGGTTGCAAAGGCACACAAAGTAGCTACACTTAAAAAAGTGCTAAAAACAAATAGGCCATTGAGACCCTAACATGAACCAGTTGAGTGTGTGATAGTATGCTTAGTTAGCTGAAGAGAGCAGTGCACATATGGCTTGTTGATTATTGAAAAGTCTCTGATGAACAAAGCAGTGCTGTTTCCATGGAGCTTATTATAGAGGAGAGAGCATTCTTTGGCACTGCAGCGGGAGGTCACATTAAACAAGATATGTAATGCTATTACGCTTACTGTAATGCATAATTTAATGTAATGCATGTTAAAATGGTTGCCGGCAATTTGGAAACTAAAGTCCATAAACCCTGCGCAGCATGTTGGCAGCAGTCTTACTTATTGATATAAGCTAAATATATATTCACTTGTGGTATGTAAGTGAGTACATTTATTAAAGTACTATGCTTTAATACAATTTTGAGGTACTGTGTATATTAGCAAAAATGCTGCAAACATCGTCAGTATTAATAATTCAATTATATAATAATAGTGTACATTTATGCGTATAGCCACTGTGTCAACAATGGTTAATGCTAAAAACAGTGTAACAGTATCACAAGTAGCAGTAATAGACTCATTTGGAAATTTAATTGACTCAATAATGTCAGTAACATTGCAATATCTAGCTTATTTTAGATAATTATTATTAGCTTACATTTAGCCACTTTAAAGTGCCTGAAATCCAATTTAGTGATCCTATTTTAGTCAAAACTAATTTCATTGTGTTTATTTTCAATGTATAATTAAGAGAGAGTTTTTTAAAATTAAAATAAGAAAAAAGGTCTTTGGGGAAAATACTCTTGCTCATCTCAGACGGCTGGAGGGGTGTGTCCCTGTCTGTGTTTGACTGACGGCAGCTGGGAGGCTGCCAGAGTGCCAGTACTACACCGCAGGGAACAAACTTGTTACCTATATGTGATGGGCAGAATGTGCTGCTGCTGAGCAGCCACATTTAGGGTGACCAGATGAGAATAGGTAAAATTTGGGACAGGATAGCTAAAATTAATAACTCTTGTTCAGGAAGCTGTCATTAGAGAAAACACAATGACTTTGCTGTATGCAACATTGTGAAAATCATGTTCCATTATACACAATTTATTTAATTTTATTCATTTTATCAGTGAGGTGCCTATCACACCTTTCTCTGCTACACTTCCCCTGTCCTCGCGACTGCAACTTCACTATCTTCATCTACATAAGAAAACAATAAGAGGTGTCTTTAGCGTCATGGCTATAACAACGCTAAAGACAAAATGTCCAGATAGCCTACAGTTTCTGCTGTAGCCAATGGAGAGCCGGAACAGTGCCCATTTGTGGGCAACACCAAAAGAATCAGTATTTAATGTATTATATGGCTATAAATAATCAAAACTCAGGTTTATTTGAATTTTCACTACAAACAGGACAGGATTCGGGACAACTGCTTGTAATTCAGGACTACCTAAAATTTTTTGGGACATCTGGTCACTTTAGCCACAATAGGTATTTAGCCTGCAAACTGATGTTAGCAGCGCACTTTTCCCCAGTAAATGTGTGTTTGGTGGCTCGTTCAACAGCCCATGGTGCAGCACAAGACTTGTGTTAATGTTTGTAAGTTAGATAAAAAGGAGACTCTCGCAAGAAAGCTGATGTGGGTTGTTGTTAGGGTTGTCTGTGGCTTTTCTGTTTTCTAGTAGCAGGCTGCTGTCTGGCTCAGTGGGACCATCTGCCCCACCTATGATAGAACGCTGATGTTATTGCTTTACGCAAGATTTGATTGGCTGTGCCATCATGAAACCGAAAAAAAAAATACTATTATTTTTACTTAAATAATATTAAAATCTTCCACAAGTGATTTACAGAGCAGGTCAAAAAGCTATTTAATTTTATTTGGACAACTGCAGCAAGCTGCAAAACCACTGAGTTCATTGAACCGAGGGGATGATTTATTACTAATGATTTTAACTTATAATCTTTAAGAGGAATAATGTGTTAATACGTCTTTCAAAAGTTACATAGTCTTGCTATAAGTATATTTTGCTGATAATATTTTTGCACTTGTATGACTTGTAAAACTCATGTGGAAGTATTTTTGCACTGTTGTATTGCTACTTTTACTTAAGTAAAGGATGTGAATACTTCTTCCACAACTGGTTAAATTCATCGTAACCGACATGATCCTGATTTGACCTGTAGAAGCTCTATAGCTGCATACATATCAATATCAACTTTGGTTTAGAGCTGAAATGAACTTTCTATGTAAATACTTGTTAGATTGATTGGATGGTTGAATCTTTAGGAAACTGTGATGGGAATTTTTCACTGTTTTCTGACATTTTATGGACTATACTATACTTATTCGATTAATGCCAATGATAATAATCATCTGACAAATCAATGATAAAAATTAGTTGCAGCACTACTTTGGTTTTGAATTGGTTATTTGAATTTGCATAAAGAATAATTCTCTTGCTATGTAAAGATCAACATTAGAGGATTTTAATCCAATCAGCATAATGCTGTAATTGTTTTCCGAGTCAGGGTTAAAAAGAAACCACCCTCCATGTTGTATTTTTGGCTAAAAGCAGAGTAGTCGTTTCCGCCAAGTCAGCAAGGAAGCATGATGAAGGCAATTGATTTTTCAATAGTAAGCCCGCCTTCCAGACTACCAATCGACTAGTTAGTTGCTAGCGAGCATTATCTGGCTATTTCAGGGGATTAAGAATGTAAATACCACAGGGGTTTCAAGTGCAGCACTCAAAGAATGTCTGTGTGTCTTAAATATACAGCAGAAGACAGCTCTATTACCTCAAGAAGAGTTCAAGTTGAGAGTAGAGGAAGCGTAGCAGAGCTCTGCGGGCCGTGACTTCAGCGTGACAGTCATTGACCACTTGTCCCTGGTCACTCAGATACTCTCCGTTGATACACTTAGTGCCTGTGGATAACACCACCACCTGGGCGTGCCTCAGGTCCAGACCTGTTGAACAATTAAACACAGAAATATGTTATTGTGCTTGTCATGCCTTCCATTGACTACATTGATTGAGTTTAATAGTAACCTCCAGTGTTTAATACCTAATACATGTCCCTCCTCAACTTTCTGTATGAGGGAGTCCAAGAACACACACACACATTCACAAAGGAAGAAAACAGACTTGAATTCCTTTGATTGCTGAAATTATAAACAGGAAACAGTAAGGTGAGCAAAGGTGAAAAGGCAGGGTGCTCGGACAATACATGCAACTATTTCCCTGTTTGCAAGATATTTATGTATAATCAAGAAAGACTAGGTTTGGAAGAGAACATAAATAAATCGTATGTCAGAATTCAACTAATTTGTGTGGGGCAGAAGTGTCAAGAGAATGTTCTTTTTTTTTTTTTTACTACAGTTGCCACAAGGCCTTTTCCAGAAAAAAGGCTTGAGAAAAGAAGATCCTGCACACTGCTCTTGCTCAGCATCATCATTTATTGATCATACGAACATTTCAGTCCTTCTGAACCTTTGTCAAGAGGTCCAGAGGGACAGAAACATTAGTATCATCAGTAAATTGTGATGCTGATTGTTGGATGTTCGAACATTTCTTTTTTGAAAAAATGGCCACAATAAAGACTGGAATCTGGGATACAGAATACATTTTCCACCAATAAGGTCACCACACTGTACGCACCTGTGCAGTTTAACAGTTTTACACTTTGCCAACTTGGCCTAAGGAAGTAGTGAATACACATTTGGCATAATTGTGCCAAAAATGTCCTGGCACTACTGTATAAAACATTGTCATGCCAAGGCCAGTATGTTTAGAGGAAAGTATCATAAAATAAAATACAGGAACTGATAAGATACAAAGAACAATTTTGTTGGCAGTAAAACATTTCGAAAGCCAATAAAATGCAACAATAAAAAGTAATGGATGGATGGCAAAATACACCTCAGACTGAAATTGGTCACTTCTTGATCTAACAAGGTTGGAAGAGTTCCCTTTGCTCACACAATGAAACGAAAAAGAAAACATAAGAGGAGAACAGGGTAAAAAGGTCATTCTGGTTATTTCCATAACCACAGTTCTCTGAGTGAGCATGAGTGAGAGTCTCCTCAGAAGCTGCTATCACACCACACCAGCCAGGATTAGTTGGATCCAAGGTGTGAGGGAGGAGACCCTCCACCTATAAACTGGACTGGCACCACCTCTTCACATTCAACCGCACACTGGAGGTAGCTGAGTCTAAAAACAGAAAAGGAAGGATACTTTTCTCCATATTTACTCTCAAACCCACATTGAACGGATGCTCTCTGTGTGACTTTGAGTAGAGTAAGACCCTTTTTGTTTAACCAGAAGCAGTTGCTATACTGCTCTTGTCAAAGCCACTGGTTAAACTGTCATCCTCTTTAAAAAGGTCTATATCAGTAGGGATCCTTTTCATAATGTTGCAAGACACTTATCATAACAATCCGAGCCTGTCAGTGGCAAAAACAAGCACTTTAGTTTGCCCGCAAGGATTACCTTGCAGCCCTGTTTCGTGCTCACTCAGTACTTGACCACTTTAAAGAAAAATTGTCTCACTCACATACACGCAAAAACATACCCCAAAATACCCAAGTTACCATTTAATGGTGCTCCAATGACCCAATCATTGACATACAGTATGTGGTCACATCCAAGGCTCTATAACCATCTGAGTAGTCTTTGTCCTTCCTCACAACATTATTTTTTGCATTTCTGTTTTATTGTAAAAGTGATATCTGGAGAAAGACAGAAAATGCAGGGGATAGGGATAGAGAGAGGACAACATGAACCAAAGGACCAGGGGTCTCATTTATTAAACTGTGCGTAGAATCCTCACTAAAAAGGTACGTGTGCCCAAAAGCCAAAAATGGCGTACGCCAAAAAATATTCAGACTTATAAAACCGTGCGTACGCATGCTTGTAAGCAAGTTCCCTTTATAAATCACAATTAACTTGAAATGTGGCGCATATGAAGGAGCGCCATGTCCGACCCTTCAAACGCCCATAGTTGCCTATAAATGGTCAGTGAAACGCCCCTCATTAACATTAATACGTCCTGACTGCAGGAAGAAAAGGAGGCAAATTCTGACAGAGAAGCTACAAAACGAGATTCAACTCAGTGTGACACTGACGTTCTTGTAGTGACATCACTGACCGGAGGGGGACACACACGCGCAAGACAGGATGACCCAGGTACTAATTTGGAATCCCTCGTTTGAAAGGAGAGTAAACCAAATGCATTCCACCTGTGTTTAAACATGTATTTCGGACACACAAACACTCCACTCACTTAATAAGGCTGGTGATGAGTTGAAAGAAATAGCCTATGACTTTTTGTATATGACAATAAAATAGTGTTATTTTTCCATAATGTGTTTTACAAGCAGCGCATCACATCCACACGCTTACGCACAGCATTTGGCTCGGTAAGGAAACAAACATGTGATAACAATACATGAAACTATGCTCTCGTATTTGCTCGACTGACGCATTGAAAACAGCATCAATTTAAATATAATTTATCCTCCTGTTCACCTTATTTATGAGAATAAATTTCAATGCATGCAAGTAGGCCTATTAGTTAATATGATTCCTGATTAAACTGTCCAACATATTTGAGGTGTTCTTTTGCAGAAACAGATATCTCCGTTTGTGTTTATTATCCTCAGTCATGGTTCTTTTTGTGCGCCGCAGATGATCTTAAATTATGTTTTTTTATTGTGCACTTCAGGGAAAATCAAGTGTATGATTATTTAGAAAGGCTTTAAGTCTATACTACTCAGAGGTAATATTTCGATATATTTTACACAATAGTAGGCCTATTCATTTCAAACAGTCTCATCCTTCTGCCACGTGAGTCGCTGTTTCTCATTTCTCCTCTTTATGTGCGTAGGCATGGTTCAGAGTTTACTTACGGGACGCACATTTTCCCGTCAAGTTTATTTTTTATAGATCACAACCTTTGCTTGGGAAGTGGCGTACTCACGTTTCCAGCCCTGTTTTGTACGTACGCACCGTTTATAAATGAGACCCCAGGGCTGGAATTGAACCTGGCCTTTCGCAGTACAGACCTAATACATAGTATGCTCTCTAGCAGGTGAGCTACCAAGACGCATATGCCTGAACATATGAACATTTTACAAACACACCTGGAGGACTAGATACTGATAGTTTATTCTCTGGGAAGGAAACCTATTATGTCCTCTTTGGGTGTCATACTGGGATACAGATACAGGGATCCACTACAACAAATGAAGTGAACAAATCATGAAGGCCTAGAAAACACATTGAAGGAGGGTATCAGCATGATGCTTCTTCCACCTGAGTCTTCCTTACCATGGACCTTTAGAAATCAGTACCCTCAAATGGGCATGAAGGTCTGTCTGTGGCCTTTTAGGCATAGCACAGCTGAGCAAATGTCAGTATACTTCACAGCCTTACCATCCTACCACTTTTGCTACTGTTTTATATCCATGAGACAGCTGCACCTAAAACTGAGGTCCTGGGATGTTATTAAAGTAAATAGGAGTTCCTCATTCTCCTATATGACCATCACTGACTAACTTACTGACCTTGAGGTTGGGTATAGAGAATGAGGAAGGGATTTGCTGTTGCCAGACGAGATTTTTTGAATGAGCGTTGCTGTGGTGTCAGGCAAATGTATGGGTGAATGGTCTTTACCCTTCCGGACGACATTCGCTCCATCCCAATCTGTCTAGGACAGCATGATAGAAGCTTCTAACCCATCTCACCCAAGCAGCGTTTTCAATGTGAGACATGAACCAAATGCTATGAGAGAGATCACAGATCACAAAGTCTTCCAGTCTCGTGTTGGTTTTCCGTTGAGAAAAAGACACTTTTCTCAGTGAGGATTCAGGCCAGTGCAGGGCCTGACTGACTGACTGGTGGTGCAAAGGGGAGAGAGGCTGGATCAGCACATTAACGGCATGCAGTTCCTTCCTTGGGTGCCACAAATCTCTCCCATCGCCTCTGAAAGTCAGGCCTCACTGGCTTCTGGCAGACCTGCAGGCGTCGCCGGCCCGGCGCATGAGCTTTTATCAGCCTCGGCCCAGATGGCACTGCGGCGGTAGAGTCTTGACACCTCCACTGATGAGGAATGGGAAGGAGGGCAAGGGAGAAAAAAGTTAAGGGAGAGATGTGTGTATAGTGTGTGTGGGGGCAGTTTAGGAAAAAAGAGCATAGAGAAGAAGAAAGGAAAGTCTAAGATAGGGTAAAACAAGTTCAACTTTTGCCCTGAAACTACAGCAGAAAGCTTCAATTCAAGTCGTCAATATTGTATCTCCTTTAGCTCTCATCACTAACAGCAACACCTTTCACATACAAGCAGACATGGGTACATTCATAATAGCAGCTTTAAATGCTTTATGTAAGACTGGTTTCAATGGTTAAGACATTTTGCAAAGAGACTCTCTAATTCTGTATCTTTAATAATAATGGTCCCTGTTCAATGCTTCTCTAGTGAATCATTATACATCTGTTCACTTACATGTTTTACTAGCATTACATCTTTGCCAGGGTGTAAACAGGACATTAAAATAATTATGTATATGCTGTCTATAAAACTTAGATCAAACTATTAAAGAGGTATCTTCATGCTCTTTCCCTTTCCTTTATTGTGTAATTATCTTTTTTGTGCATGTAAGTTTGTAAAGTGAAAATGCCCAAAGTCCTCCTGAAAGGGAGTTACCATCTCCCACAGGAAACACTGCCCCAGAACTGCCAGAAAACAGCTCGACTGTGTCCAGCCTTTACTTCCGTAACCTATTTGTGTCACTATGCAACACGTGTCATAATGCCCGTCTAGCGGCTAGACAGGCAAGCCCTCAAATCACTGATGGGGAAACACACTGAGCTGCAGCACACACAGTGACAAGACGTCCACCCACCTTTCCAAATGTTAGCTACCCTCCAAGGCAGTAAATGGACATAAAATTGTTACTGTGATGTAGAGACAGTGCACAGTTAAAACTTTACGTGTGAAAGATGCATTTCTTACAAATTTATTTATTACTTACCACTCTGAAAATTTTGCTCCAGTCTAGGTTGCTAAGTTTGGGAACATGTACAGCTGAACTGAAGCCTTGGTTAGCGGCTTGTCAGGACCCGCCCTACTCTGCTTCTGATTGGCTAGTAGTCCTTAACTATGTACTGCACATGTGCAACTCCCAACCAAATGAGATGCTTCACTCTGTTGCTAAAACAAAGCCTTCAGCACAAAAGGTTAAAAGAGATACTGCAGCTATGTGCAGTGTGACAAAAATGAAACCATGTAAACCTGTTCTGGTACAACCCCTTACATTAAATTATGAATCTGAAAATGAGCATAATAACACAACTTTCAAGCATCTTTCAACACATTTTGTTGTAAATATCACTAATGGGGAATAATAAATGAAGGTCTAAAACAGAGCAGGTTGAACCTATTGTACTACTGCACAGAAAACAGAAGATTTATGACTGTACAGAACCATTCAATCTCTATATCATGAGCTGTAGTATTGCCATACCCTGTAAGCAATGCACCCCTTCTCGGTGATAAAGCAAGTTCAAAAAGGTAACAGACTCTCCCAATTTCATTCTCCTGCTTTTCCTTGCCGTTCCACTTTGCGATTGTTTAGATCAATTTTGCAGTGGATAATTTCTGCTGCGCTGCTCACTACCCTGCCATGAAATTGGCAGAGAGGCTGCCTTCAGTTTGCAGGAAAGGGGAGAGGATGAGAGATGAATGAAAGAGAGAGCTAGAGAGAGAGAGAGTTAGAGAGAGAGAGACACACAGAAGAGATAGAGAGGCCCACAGGCAGTGTGCTGTTTTTAAACCAGGAATAATCAGCTGCATCACAGAAATACAAAAAGAGAGGGTCAAAAGGAACAAGGTAGAGTAGAGTCAAAGGCCTGAGGCACTCTTCACACACAAATACATCTGTTACTGGTGATTCAAAGATGTCACACCCCAGGATAACAGCATTGTCAAAAAGCATGTATATCACAGACTGAGACCTGGAACTACTCACTATGGTAACTGCACTGTACTGTTCAGTGCACAATACTGTCAGCGGCCTTTAACAGGAAGACAAAGCACACAATGCCTCACTATGGCAACTCAGGAGGTAAACACACTTTGTGACAGCACATGGAACAGAGACGTTTTTGTCAGGTGAACATAGGTATTTATTTAACACAGTATTTTGATGTTGCTGAACTTGGCTGCACCTCAGGGGGCGAAGCTAATGGGAATTTTGAAGGCGTTGCCGACCAGTGTGAGCAAATTGCACTCACATTCAAGTCATTTTCAACCAAAATAATCACATTCAAGATATTGCCAGCCTTTTATGAGGCTAAGTTGGCCAGTTTATCGTAGTTGAATCTGGACCTACTGATTTCAAAATAAAGAGGTGAGGTAATTTTATTGTTCATGACTGATGTCAGCACCTGTGACTGAAGTATTCTTTCTAAATAGCCCTCTGCTTCCAACTGTGCCATTGATTGTGCCACTGAGTCACAAAAACAGAACCTAGTGTCTCCTTTAACAAAGCGGGGCATTACAACCAGAATAACTCTTAAGCTGAATGTAAAATCTGAAAATATTTTTGCTGAACCAGTTTTTTTAAGTACATAAGAGTTTAAGTCGTCATGTTTATCAAACAGCAACAGCATATGTATGTTTCACCCCTGTGTTCCTGCCTAATGTTCCATTACTTCCACCCCACAACACTGGTTCTCCACTTGCTCTATCTGCATGTTGGCAAAATGGCCTCTCACACCCAGACTGCATCACACTACATTACACAGCGCTGCAGCAGACTGTGAGCCAGTCTTTTAGGCTATTAGACCACACAGCCTCACATGAATTCATATTTTGATTTCAGAGGCCAGGCCTCTGACTGAAGGAGCTGGCCTCTTCTGGGAAAACAGAGTTTGGTGCAGCAAGGTCATTAGTGTCAACAAGGGACAAAAAAACATTAGAAGCAATGGCTATGCTCCATATGTGGTAGGGGTGGAGCTGAGATATCCAGACTTTTTAGTCTCTAATAAGTGTCCAGCTGCAAAAACTCTGTCATAATGCGACTCTGTGGCATCTTTCATTCAAGTGGCCGAATGAAAGATGCTACAGAGTCGCATTATGAGACTGGGTTTCGTAAAACCCAACATCTTTTACACCTCTAGTTTGTTACGCTGGCCTTCTGTTAAATATTTCTCGCAAGCTGCTTAAATATGAGGCACTAGCCAAGATAACATCATCATCAGGGTTATCTTGGCACGGGCATTTTTCAAACATTGGAAAGTTCCCCGAAGAGCTACAGAAGGAAAACAGTTTTTGCAGGCTTAATAGATGAGTTAACTGAACTTTGTGTCTAAAAATAATGGAATGCCCTTTCATTTTTTTTCCACATACTGTACTAAAGCTCAACTGAATGAAACTGTTATGCGTTGCAATCAAATAAATATGATGTTACTGTGCTGTCAGTCACTCAGAATAGATGTGAAGTACCCAAAAGAAAAAGCGCACCCCATCGAAGTGATTTCATTAGTTACTGTTATAGTTATTTATTTATACATTCCTCTTATCCTTCAGAGGAGAGAAAACTGTTTGTTTTATATAGAACTATACACACTCTTCTTTCAAGATTTTCACATTTATTTCGAAAATATTCTTGAAACAAGTTGATTTCTATAGGGAAGAGGTCTGTCAGCAATTACATATTTCAAGAGAAACGTGAGGGCAGATTGCTAAGAATACATTATTGGCAATCATTATTAGGAACCAGGAGTCAAACAGAAAAATCCAAATAAATGACATTACCATGAACTTTGATCCATTTTGACACAAGGCACGGCAAAGCTATTATCTGAATCCCTTTATTCTTTATAATATGGTTTTTAAAACGGGGAACATTTTCCCCAATAAGCCAGTGATTATCTCTGGGCCCCATAAAGCAGACATTAAAACATTTTCTTCTAAAGCAGAATGAGCTCTCAAGGTCAACTTTTAGTAAACTCATTTATATGCCATTTAGGTTGAGCTCCATAAATCCTATCTTTCATCACAAGATGTTGGATGAATGCACAGAATGTCATCCGACATGTGTCATTTGAATGACATGCTCTAAAAATGCTCAGCAATTTCACAGAAAAAAAACAACAACTTGGCAAGAGTAGAGAACGCACCCTGTTGAATCTTTATTAGCTTTAACAGGCAACCACTCTGAACACATGAGGGTGTCTTTGTGAAATGCTGCTGAAGCTCTCAAATCTCTCTCTCTGCTGCAACACACCCTGGGCACATCTCTGCTAATTTTTGCAAGCTGTTTTGTTGCCGGATGTGATTATTGAACGTTAAAATTTGCAGCAGCCGGAAAACCAGATAAAGGGTAGAGAAAAATCCCTATTTGAAAACGGATATGCAGACTAAGAACCATAGCTTAACCGTCATTTGTAATCAACTTGTTTGAAACCCTTTGCTCTTATCTCTTTCTTTGAGTCCCTGTGGTATTTTTCCCCACTCGGAGTCTCTCATCCCGCCGAATAAAAAGAGCCTCAGAAGAAGATTCTCTCATCCCACCCAAACAACAAGTAAAAAAAAAAAAAAAAAAAAAGGAGGAGGAAGGGGGGTCTTTTTTAACGTTTTCCACGTGGACGTTCCTGATTTTTCATGTCTCTGAGCACATCTGAACACTGTTTACCATCTCCAGGCACCCAATGTTATCTCAGATCGATTCAAATGAGATTTTCCACACTATTTGACAATGTGGGCTGGTGGTTTACTTTGGCGGTCGTCTCACAACTCTCAGCCTGGTGGCGAGGCTAATCTCACTCAGGTTGCGGCTCAACTGTTTCGGCGGGACTCCAGCAAGGGTGGGGGTTTGCTGTCTGTATACGGTTCAAAGCTGAACGTTGATTAATATTCTTGAGGCAAAAGCAGAGGCATGGGGCACACAGAGAAACAGGGGGTGGCGTGAGATGGGAGGGGGACGGGGGAACAGGACTCCCCAGTATTCCTGTCAAGTTTGGTGTCTGACTGTACGGACACTGGCCACCACGCCGCCGCTGCTGCTGCTGCCGCCTCACTGTGAATACTTGGCAGCCCTACGTCTGGATCTCTGAAGATAACGTGTGCTATTAATAAACAAACAGAAGCAATTACTGGGAGGCAGAGGAGAGGAGAGGGATATTGGATTAGGTCAGGATGAGCGGCGGTTTCACTGAAGACTAAACTGATGAGCTGCAGCACTCCAAAGACAGCAGAGATACCAATCCCTCCTCACTGACCCCTGCACCCCCACCGCCTGCAGCCACACAGGGAGATAACACTCCTATGTGTGTGTATGGATTTGTGTGTCAGCACTCCACATGTGTAGACCTTTGTGCATTTGTGTGTGTATGGTCATTTTTTTTGTTATATCCCGCCACAAAAAGTGAAGGCCCTGTGATTTGTAACATTACTTCCACTGTATGTCTTTCTATCTACTATTGCTGTCTAATCTGTCAGTTCTGGTTCCATTTCTAGGGGTTACGGTGATTATTTTTAAGTTGGGTGAGCATTCTTTGGAAACCCAGTATTGTGTTAAGTGATGTTTTAGGCCCTGCAGTGGGTATCAGACTTTGCTGTCATAAATCTACTGAGCCTACTAAGAAAGAAAAACGATTTCAAGATAAATCTGTATGTTTATGTGCAGGCACGTCTACAGGGTCATCAGGTAGGCCCTTAATAACTGGGGTTTCGTTGTATTGGACCCAAGACACTGAGAAGGCTCAACAGTGTGATCCACCCCTCTACTTACCTGCACCCACACACTCAACACTAAAGGTTACCAACATCCTAAAAAATTCATAATCATCCCATAATTGGAAACTAGGAGACATGTTCAGTATTGGACTGATACGGGAATGAGCTTTTGTTCCATATTTTTGAGAATCAATTCATTCCAAATCTATGGGAGAGAAATAGCAGAGAAGCAGATGGAGGCATGTAGAAACAGCTGTTTGCGTCTCTCTCTTCTTGACCCTTGTCCCTTCACTTCCCTGTTGTTTCCCTTCTGTCTGTACCTTTACAATAGACTGCCTTTTTGTCAATGTTATTTTGTATTTTTATATATGTCCGCTGGCTAAACTGTCCAATGTTAATGGTAAACTTTACAAAAGGTGAGATTACAAAATGCCAAAATAATAAAATCAACAGAGCTAATGCAAAATAAGCATGTTACACCTTAAAGAGACGATTTTACTCCTTTGCAAACATCTCCACAGCCAAATCCTATCCGATCGCATCGGTTTGGCATTTCGGCGACATAACAATCCCACATTTAGCTTATTTACAGTTTGACTTGAGTTAGTGGGGCCAAGCAGGTTCATTCAACATAGGCTAGATTATGTTTAATTATGTTCAATTTTCAATTCATGATTGCTGTTAGGTAAATGGCATGTTTCTCATCTTTGTCAGACTTCTGTGTGGATTGACCAGGGTTGGGAGGGTTACTTTAAAAAGGGAATCCAGTACAATTACTAATTACTTGTTAAAAAATGTAATCAGTAATGTAATCCAAGTACCAGAAAATAAAAGTAATGTAACCTGATTACTTTTACTTACTTTTGGATTATTTTGTTACCAAATATGCAAATAAAGACAAGATGCACTGTCACAGTGGATTTTTAGAGAAACATACAATTATAAAATGTCCCATTCACATGAAGTCAAAATTTATGTTTTTAGGCCTATATGTTTTTATATGATGCCTTGCACTAGGTCTATAAGTCATATGGCAGGAACTGGCCCATCAATGACAAAAAATGTTGTTTTGTAGGTATTATTAAAGACATTTTAGAGTGCGTCATTTCCTGGAAAACAATTTTAAAATCTTGATGAATCATCCTGCACTGGGGGGCCTCCATTCATTTAGTGTCCAATGGAAAGTTTTTTAATTTTTTTTTACTGCTGAAAAATAGTTTTTATGGGACCGGGCACCACTGATAACTTCACACCTATATTCACAGATTTTACTGAACTGGATCTGGATTTGATGGAAAATATTTTATGGGTTTCTCTCTGATGTTTCCCGGCTGCTCTGCCTCAACTCTGTGATGAGTTTCCTGATGGACAGATAGCTTTACTTGTTGCTGTAGCAAGTCAGCGAACTGCTGCTAACTAGCTGCCATTATCTAATTAGCTCACTTAGCCTGCAGCTACTGGTCAAATTAGCTCACTCTGCCTGTACTGGGAGCTTAGAGCACCGGAGTGTGTGTTTAGGTTAAACCTAAACTCAAGCACTGGAGGTTTTCAGGCCAGTGGCGGGGGGGATCCGGCTGGGAATGATTGAGGGGAGCGGCGCCGGATGAGCGGGCAACTCAGCTCCTCACTAGTGTGTTTTTACGGGAAACACGTAAATAGCACTCCGCTTTCTGTTTAATGGAAACTTTGTGCTTAAAGTAATCCCTATGTGTAATCCCCCTTTTTACAAAATGTACCTGTAATCTGATTACATCTTTATTTTCAGTACTATAACGGAATACAATTACTTTATTTTGTATCCCGATCATGTAACGCCGTTACATGTAATCCGTTACTCCCCAACCCTGGGATTGACAGCATGTTGTGGCAAACGGTCAACGACAGGTTTGACTGAACCAACTGAAAGGGTGGTCCGAAAATGTGATTCTTTTATTACTGTTTTTTGTCAGTTGCTTAAAATAGCAACACGAGAAGTGAAATAGGCTGCTTACATAAAATCACCTGAATGTGGGGACTGTATGATGACACGTTTATTTAAAAAAGACAAAGAAAACCATAACTTTGCTCAACCTAATTAAATAAAGAGGATGCAATGTGGAATGTGAGTGATTGTGTTCATACTGGGTCTGTGTGTGTTTTTGTGAGCACTTGTGTATGTGTGGGAGGCCCTGATGTAATGTGCATCGAACTCCACACATGAATGATAAATAAAGCATGAAAGATAAATGTGGAGTAATAACTCATTGTTTCATGCTGCAGGTGAACAGCAGTGTCAGGCTGCCTCCTCCTTGCTGTCCCTGTGTGTCACAGGAACAGTGTGTGTCACCGAGTTGGGTTTCAGATTAAGTTTTAAGATGATCTAGTTAAGAATTCCACTATGGCATCTGGAACTCCTGTCAAAGCTGTCCAAGCACAGCAAGTCCAGCATGCAGTGGAGATGACTGACACTCGCTACCATGTCTCATTCTCCTCAGAGACTCGGAACAGTCAATAATTCATCAGGAAGGTATACTCTCCTGCACGAGTGCAAGGTACAGCATGGAGTGGAATCTCTCTCTCTTCCCACTCCAGTTTATCATTTCCTTTCCCTTCGCATTTCTCGTCCTCTCTCGCTCTCTTTACCTCTCCCACTCACTCTCTATATTGCACCACTTCAATAATTCAAAGTCATATATGAAAGCCAATGAAATTTGCCATACCTTGGGTCATTACGATGCCTGCCAGGGATTTGTGTCGAGCGTGCGCAGGACTGCAGCTGCCCACCAGCGACCGGTACTTCTCCCTCACCAAGTGGAATATTGAATCGGCAAAGTCCTGAAAAACACAATTGCTCCCTTAATTTCTACTAGATACAATCTATGGAGACTGACTTCACAGGTTTCATTTTGCTGTCTAATATTCCCCTTCCCTAATCTGTTCAGGTAATACAGTGAGTTTTTGGGAAATACTTTTTTTTGCTACATCAGAAAACAGTCAAACATTCTCTGTGCATTTTTATATATATATATAATGATGTTTCCAACACTACCATTCAACACATTGAGTAATCATAGCATGGCCAATAGAACAGTTTGTTTCAGTTATTACACGCCATGTTATGACAAAACAATGCTTTTTGTAATTTTTATACACATTGTATAGCCAAGTTTACTGAAGAACTATTAGAGGTGAGGAATTCCTGTATTCTTCTATGAATCTGATTTCAGTCTGCACACAGTCCGCCCTTGGGAAACACTTTTCACTTACGTACAGGGAAAGTACACCCCTGAAATTTGCCCGGCACAAAACCACCAGTATCCTTCTATAACTCAACTTAGTGTATGCTAAAGGGTCTTTAGGGGACACATCCAGTGGATTTAGTGTTAAATTTTTCATCACTAAAAGGTTAAGTTGACCAAATATCAGGATATTTTATGTAAGTGTATATATATATATATATAATGTATATCTTTATAGATAAATGATGCTATGATGTTAATTATTTGCACTTTAGTCCATTGACAGTCAAAGGTTATCTTGTTTGTAGAACAGACTTAAAGGGGTACTGAAGAGGTTATCTCGGCTTGAGATCCAAAATGTTCAACCGAAAGCCAGTTTCAAAAGTGGTGTGCATTAAAGAGGCAGTGAGGGTTTCGACCCATACTACAGACAAAACGTCAGAAGGACTCGACCTCTGATGCTTCATATAGACCATTCTTTTTTTATTCTCTCTTGTGAGTGCCTCCACTTTGCAACGGGTGTCGCGAAAATGCTACTATAGACACAAAAATAGAGACAAATAACAAATTTACAAATAATGTTGCTAGGCAACCACCGAATCAGCTGTCCTGTCAGTCTAATCAAAGATTACAGCGCCAGCGATCTGTAATTTTTGCCTTGCTGCTAAGTAATAGCAGAAACTTGATCACAACTCACAGGTCTGTGTCTTTTGTTGTTAAAAACATCTACTTTAAAAAATGGACAAACGGAGAGCGCCTGCTCTGGCATGGTTTGAGTGTGAGAGGTGTACAAACACGCAAGAGGCAGGGAAAGGGAGATCCGTGTGGGCACATGAGACCCTCAAAAAGAGGAGACACCAGAGTGCTAAATTACTTAAATATAATCATCATCACCCTGTCTCTCTGCATCACCTCCACTGACCCTACATACATACAAAGAGATTCCTTGCTTATAGAACACTGTTGTCTTTGTGTGATGACACATTGCAAACTGTTGTTTACAATATTATAGCCTATATGCCTGTTAATGAATATATAAATCGTTTAGGTATATAATAAATGCATTACTTATCGTGCACCTGAGACTGTGCTGGGTCCTGCCTCACCTGCTCCTGCCACAGTACCTTTCCATCAATGGAGAAGTCGGCTAATTTGACGCATTTAGCTGCCTCTTGTGTCAGCATTTTTTTCTACTTAATTCTTTCCTCTTTCTTTCTTTTCGACATACCATCTCTGTTTCAATTGTCACACAACCCTGGGCTGAGTCCAGCCCCTACAAAATGTTTTGAGATTGAACATGTCCCAGATGGAAAGTAAATTCCTTTGATTGGCGCTGTTGAGCCAATTGGATTTCAGCAAAGGTCCAAGTTGGGAGGGGTCGCTCTTATCACCCCCCCAATATTGAAAGTATTAGTTTGGCCCAGTCTGATAGACACACAGACAGTTCAGCACCAGCTGATGGATCATAAAGTAAAACAGAAAAAACAGAAAAATAAAAACTCTTGACCACTGGCCAGTTCGGGCTGAAATGGACCGTCCGGGAATGTTCCCGAATGTCCTGATGGCCAATCCGCGCCTGGTGGTGTGCCAGCATGGGAACGTCATCACAAACACCAGATTTAAAAACTCTGGCATACGGCGTTGGTGAATATTACGAGATTTACCTGCCAGCTAGAGGCTTAATCAGCATTGTGTGAATTTGTTTGGCTAGGACTTGAATGTAACAGACGTTATATTTAAGGTCCTACACTCTAGCTTTAAGTTACTCTTTACCAAGAAAAAATCTTCGAGACAAGCAACAGAAGAGGGGACCCCCTTCCAGGATAGACAAACACTATCATTATGATTAGGTTACACTATGGAGAAACTGATTGTCTACTGCTGCCAATTTTCAACTGGCATTATTTGACCTTGTAGTGTAACTGCCACTTTAGAAAAGTGTCAAACCCGTGCAAATGTATTTTTCATTGGAGTTTTTGACATAAACATCAATATAACTATTGTCAGGGGAATGGTTTCTCATTCATGTAATAGGTAGTCTCGTTTTTTTTATGCCAACATTTTTCCATAATCAAAGAGGATGTTGACACTTGTCCCAGCTCAATCACACTGATTGTTGTCTCTCTTTCTTTACTGAAGTGGATGAACATGTAATATTTTTACAGTCCGTTTTTCATTTCCTCCTCCATCTGCCAGTTGCAGACTCTATGAAAGCGTTAGCTTCCTTTATACTGAAAGAACAGTACGGCGTTCCAGCTGTGTGCTGTAAACAACATCTCTGCTGTGAAGCAACCCAAAAGATTTCCCACCAATTTGACAGGATCTTTCACAATGTAAAAAGGCTGGCTGTTTATTTATTGAGGATAAAAAGTATTAGCTGAACTCTGTCCTCCTGTTCATCTATCCCATTTTCACTATCCATCTCTCCAGCCAAACCAACACTTCTCACCAGACATCCACTAAATCCACACTGTTCAACAGATTTTGCAAAGGCTCTCCGAACCTTTAATGCTCTTTACTCTAGTGGTAATTAAAGGCTTAGTCTCCGAGCGGCCTTCACGCCAACTGCAGAGCATAAATGGATCACTGGGAGATGGCAACAGAGTGGCAGCAGAGCGGGCCTTTTGGACAGATTGGGCCCCCAGTAGCTAAAAGGACACCAACAGATGCCACAGCGACGGACGCATAGCGTGAGAGAGATTAAGGATGAAAAAAGACAGACAGAGAGGGAGAGAGTGACTGAACTAGTGAGCATATTGCACATTATAGCCCTCGTCAGGGCTGTGAAATACTCACAGTTGGAACTGGCGGTTGAGGTGCTCACAGCTTGTGGTTTGGTGGGTGGTATGTGTGCGCACATGCACATATTGTTGCTCTGACACTGGTGTCAGCCTGAAGCTTTTTCGGGGGAATGGAACAGAACAGGACTGTTGAGGTGTTGTGAAAAGTCAACAGTGAATAACTTTTAGCACTTTGTTTCATGAGTTGCAATGATGCCTTATCAAGTTCTGTAACAGTTACATGACAGGTCACTTCTGAGATGAATGTAGTTCTCTTTAACAACTGGCAGGAAGGAAAACAAGAAGAGAAAAGTAGTCCTTTTCAACTTTTCATGTCATGTTGTTTGCTTTGTGCTTGAATAATCAGTCCCGTCTAAGAGGATGTTTGTTGAGATCTAACTCAGTGCAGCTCATGTGCCAGTGACAGGGCAAAATGAATAAAAATCAAACAGATGTATATCTCCACATTTTCAGGAGATCCAGTGAGGCCAAGAAAACTAAGATGTTAATTTATGTTAAATATTCTATTTATTTTAAATATCTAATCTGAAATATTTCAGTGTTGTATTTTTTCTGTAGTTTATCACACAACAGTTATTCAAAGCAGGGACAATTTTGCTTTTGGACTTACAGTAGATTCCCTCTTTACAATGGCCCTTTTTGTAAACTAGCATATGTTCACAATGGAATTGACCCTTTGCTAAGCCACGGCCCGAATACGCAGCTGGCCAATCACAGCGCAGTATAGGACTTGCTCTAACTGGGGTCCGACACTTTCATGGCTGCGCTCCATTTACTCTAATGCAAAAGGAGTTGTTTTCTAGCTTTTTTGGACTGTATTTTTCTGAGATATGGTCAAACACTGTTCCTGGGGCACTTGCAATAATTACAGTCGCTACCTAGAGAGGTTGAAAGGAGAAGTACGATTTATTCTCTTTCCAAAACCTAAAATAAATCCAGAAAAATGTTGGCTGTGGATTGTTTCTAACTTCCTACTGAATGTAACATAATAAAGCCCTACTGTTCTGCTTTTTAATAAATGTAATAATGAATAGAGGCCTAACCAACTTTACAGGAACAGTGTCGTTGCTTAGCGAAAACTCTTGTGATCAGATTTGATCTAGCTAGCTAATTAAGCTAACATTAGCAATTTAGTCTTTCTTCCTACATAGAACAGTATTTCAATAATCAGCAACAATTTTGATTATGGATTCATCATTTCAGTTGTTCATTAAATTCAGCTTCTCAAATGTTCAGGTTTTTGCTTTTCTGTTTTATATCATTTTAAATAGTATAATGTTTTGGTTGGACAGTTGATGACACAAAGCAAGACATCTGAAGACGTCATCGTCATCTGAAGACGTTTGATCTGTGGACCCTTACAGACTAAAGGAATATTAATAATCAAGGAATGGACACATTCGGACTTAGCGAGTGCTTCAAAGGTAACGTGAGTCTGACCTTTTTTTGTTTCATCTCTTGTCACCGGTAAATCTATATGAATGAATGATTGTTGTTTCCATCCAAAGAACTTAAAAACCAGACCAGGCGTTTAATGGAGACCTGCGTTTATTTGTCAAAATGTGTTCCCACACCAGGCCAGTAACGGGGTAGTCTATTTGGGACTCGAATATTAATTGAAGTTTTACAATATTCATTTATTTGTCTGAAAAATAATTAACAAATTGATAAATAATGAAAATAATTGTGAATTTCAGTCATAATAGCCTGCTATTAATGCAGGGGCAGTGGAGCCCACTATCAACAAAGTGGGTGCCAAAATCAATGAATTATCTTTCTTTAATCATATTGACTAAAAAATGTGTGCCCCTGAAGTAAAAATGCTGTAGGCAACCTCATTATAATCAGCATTCCAGGACGGTGAAAAAGCATTGTTTTGCAATTTTTCAGTAGATTACATCAGCCCAAATGTTGCAGAGTTTTCTGATTCTGTAGAGCACGAGTTACAAAAATGTGGAAAAAAAACCTGCCTTGTTTCTTGTACCTGAAAGTGACATCCAATTAATTCTAACAGAATCCTGCTTGGCTTGGCAGCGTCAGCTGGTGTCGGTCACAGTCTGAACCCTGAGTCAAGTCCTCCATCCCTCCTAAAGGCCCTTTCATTGATGACATTACAGAGGTGAGAGAGGGTGGCAGCTCAGAAAGGCCTGGAGAGCAAAGGTGGAATAGACCCTGGCACACGGCCCAGCTTTTTGCCTCCCTCCTGCTTCCTTTCTCCTCCTCTCCCTTTGTTCTCTCTCCTCTCTTCCCCCTTCACCTCTCTCTGTCAAGTCACGTTTCCTCTTCTTCTCTTCCCATCTTTTTAAGACTGACTCTTCAGATTCTGGTCTCGCCTTTCATTCTTCCTCTTTTCTCCTTCCAATCTTCTCCCTTTAACCACCCTACCTTTTCCTTCTCCTCCTCCTGCGTTGTCAGGTTTCTCTACCTCTCTCATGCTGGTTTCTGATGGACAGTGATGTGCCAGGACTAAGAAGCCAACAGTGAGTCAGAGCCTATAATTTTCTCATCCTGTGAGCCGAAGTGGTGAAACAACATGATCTACATCACCTTACACAAAAGGAAAAATAGACTGATGTACAGCTGTGATTACCTTTGTAACAAATTAACCCTTCCACTTTATCAGTGTACATCAGCTAATATCTAAACACATACATCTGCCTGTACCTGCATTTCTCACATTTCCCCCTATGATTTTTCTTACCATACGCGCACAAAGTCACAAACACTCTCTTTCCTCAGTGGGGGAGTACCGCGTTCAGTGTGGGTCTAATGTGGCAGAAAAACGGGGCCAAGGATCTTGCTCCTCAGTCAGACAGAACATCAGTGTGACCTGCCACATAGCGAGAAGAGGGCCGGCGTGTGGCTGGCTGGCATCCCCCTGGATGAGCATCAAGGTTAACGCTTCTCCATACAGCTACATTTGGGAATCTGGTTTTGAAAAGCTGTTTCAGCTAACTGATGTAAGCTCCACTTGGGATTCATCTCAGGTAGAAACTGCTCCGAACAGAAACTGCTGTAGTGGCTGTTCCTCACCCCACCTGGTGTCTTTTCTGCATTAGTTCTGACCAATTTACTTAGACATTCCTCTGGGCCTACTCAGGGTGGAGAAAACAAGCAGCAGTTTTTTAGTAACTGCTATAGCTGCAATGGATGAGATTTACTGTAGCAATACACCACTCAGCCTTAATGAAGAAGAGCTGTGAAGTACAGAACAACATTAAAACTGATCCACTGACATTTGACCCCCTTTAACACTTAATCATTTCATGCATCTCAGGTGTAACTTCAGTGAAAAAGCAACCAAGAAGGACTGAAGACATGAAAAAAAAATGTATTGGTCTCTAAGACATGTGCAATCGCTGCTCCTCCCAAATGTAGCTACATCAGTAAGCGCTCTTTGAACAGCTACTCACATGATCTGTCCTCGATGATAATGGCAGATAATGTTACACTGAAATTTGTATTTTTGTCTCATTAAAGTGACAGGAAAAAGTGAAGCCTGTGATTTAAACAAATATGCTAATACAGAAGACTCACCGAGCTGTTTGTCTTATTAGGTCTTATTTCATAAATGTGATCTGTCCATGTGTTTGTTTTGGTTTATGGATAGTTGTTAGCTAGCTAGCTGTTATTGCTAACTGCTTTAGTGCCCAAATGATTCCTCTTTCGGTTTTTAACAATGAGCTTCCGGTGCATTAGCACATTATCACTTCATACGTTGCTAGCTAGCTACAGCTAATAGCCTATCTACAGTTTGTACTCATGGGGAACAAATATGGACCTCAAAAACATTTCAACTGATACATTTGCATGAACATAGTAAGGCAAAAGATTTGCTTTGCATTGCATTTGAAAGCACCTTCACAGTAAAATTTTTCCGGTTAGAGAAACTAACTGGCATAGTACATTGTACATCGTAGTACATAGTTTACAACAAGCTGTAAACACAATACTGATGTTTTATCACCTTGATGTTGATATCAAAACAAATAGCTAGCAAATGCAAAGCAATATTATCATTCAAAAAGGTAAAGTTGAGGGCTGTAAAACCAAAATAAACGACCAAAAATATGTTATAAAGCTCTGCAGGGAAATTCTTTCAAATACAACAAAAACAAACATATGACTAGAGTAAAGAGCTTTGGGTGTGGTACAAATATTTTTGAGAAACCCATAGAACAGATGATAAGGAGCTTGAATGTATTATTTTGCTCTTAATATCCATCCATCCATCCATCCATCCCCTGCTCCCCAAATGTTTGTGCATGTAAACAGTTCAGCATCTATCACCAAGGTAATGTGGAATGTCACCAACAATCCTCCTGCAGCCTTCCCTCTGAAGTCAATATTGTGCCAGAAACACAAAATGTCAACAGGGAAAATTTCTCCACTGCTGCCTGACCTAGAAGTCTGTGCATGCTGGTAGGAGTGACACTACTACACTAAGTGTGTGCGAGGAAGAAAACATGCTCAATTGTATAATTTATTGTTTGGCACGGAAGCTCCAAAGGAAATTCGGTAGTGATTACATTTTAAGGCCTTCTATAACATTCTCCATATGCTTCCACACATTGCACCTCAGTTCATTTGGTGAAAAGTGGAGTGTAAAACAGAGGCAGCCATGTTGATCGTGTGTGTCCATGTGTGTCACTACTTCATGAACATCTCTGCTCGTGTTCAGAGCAGCAGGGGATGGATGGGGGCTTGATTTTACCCCACCCTCAGGAAAACACACATGCTTCAACCCACCATCCTCAGCACCTTATCACCCGCCTGCAGAGCGGCCCAGGCAGCATAAAAACGGGGCCATGTCTTATATTTCTTTATAGAGGTATTTAACAATTCATTCTGCCGAGTTTTAATAGTGTCTGCCCTCTGCCGAGATACCCCACCCCCACGCACACACCCCGCCACCCCACCCTTCCCTCTCCCCGTCCCTCGCCTGTCGCCAAGCATGAGGCTTTTGAAAATGGATATCTATTCATTTAGAGGAAGCATTGCCTCTGGGGGCTTTTTAGACTCTCAAAAAGCCAGACTCCTTGCGGCGAGACAGATTTCCCCCTTGTTTGTTCTCCATATGACACATAGCATCACTCTCACTACTAAATCTTTTGCTCCTTCTCTCTGTCCTCCAGATCTGCATTTTACAAGAGGAAAAAAAACAAGATATGTCAGTGCTGGTACTCCGATTTTCTTTCATTGGTTGCTCTGTTGTCTCGTCTTCTATTGACAGTAAAAGACGCCATTGTGTCATGTGATGACAACAAAGTGCAACCCAGAGAAGTTGAACTGTGTACAAATTTGGAGAGTGCTGTGAAACACTCCAGTACCTCGCCTCTAACTACATCCAACCTTTTTCTTGTGTGATGGCCAGATGGCCCTGCAGCCCGTGGAACAGATTTCTCTCAGTGTGTGTGTTTGTGTGTCAAACTTTTTGCCTGAACAGCGGGGCCTTGTCAGTCAGATCAGACTGGCGGGCTGCACCATGCGGCCGTCGTCATCATGAGAACAGGTTTTTCCCTTTCAAACCACATGCTTGATGTTAGCGAGTGAGAACAAAGGCAGATGAAGGAGCACAAGAGAGACAGCAAGTGACAGAGATTGTGCAATTGATCTGTCTTTGCCACAGCTCGCCCCACCTTCTTTCCCCCGGTGTGGCAGAGGAGGGGGAGATGGGATGCTGCACCACAGGTTTCCAACAGCAAAGCAGAGTTCAAGCAGAGATTCCTCATTAGGCCTTGAAAAGGTGGAAACCAACACGATAAGCCTGGTGCATGTGGTAAGGATCAGAGTCAAGGATGAGCTACCACAAGAATGATAGCCTCATCCAAAAACCCAAGGACGCTACTGCCTAGTGATGATGCTAAACATAGAAGTAGATCATTATTTCTTTCCTACTCTAGACTTGGGGCCACAATCAATCCTTATGGCCCAGTTCTTCTGTAAGGAACCATCCTAACTGTAAAGCAAGAAACGTGACAGAGGCCACAGACAGCTTGAAATATACAATGGTTTTTAGCCATGCTAAAACACAAAAGTAACTATAAAGTACTGTAAATGCCGTCAGAGGAGATGCAGACAATTTCAAGTGTCTGTGTACAACGGTATGATCTGAAATCATGTTGAAATGACAAGTATAGTAGCCTACAGCTGTAGTGCTCAATCAGGGTGTCGCTCAGTATCTGCACAGTATCTCAGAAAACAATTTGACATTTTATGACAAACGACACTGTCACAACAATGAAAATCTGTGCAGAAAATGAGAACACACTGTGTGTTTATGGAGAACATAAAACTAAAATGAAATGGTGTAACCCAAACTTTGCTCACAGCAAACTTCATATGTCCCTGATTGGCTACATCTGCTCAAAGCCACTAATACTCTTAAGCCTAAATCCAAACATTAATTTGGGAAATGAAACCCCAACATTCAAGCCAAAACTAACTGAGGCCACTGAATCATAACCACCAACCGCAGATGTTAAGCGCGACTGACTCTAAAACTCATTATCAATCTAAATTCTCTTCATCTGATCAAACAAGCACAGCCAGTTATGACTACATCGATGCTATCACAGCCCGGCCCATGTTTAGTGTGTTGTAACCTGGAAACCGTGCTTGCCAGGTCCCCAAATAACCTTCACCAGCCCCCTCCGTATGGTTTTTCTATGTGGCTCATCCAAGTTCTCTGTCTCAAAAAGACGAGAGCATCTTAAACAGTGTTTATTCCACTGAGCCATCACTGATTCTGCTACAGGTTTTAAAAACAGGAATTAGCCAGAGGCAAATGTTAATTTGTAGTGTCAGACAGACATATCCACAGGTAACGTCAGAGAGGAAATAAAGGGTTTTAGTCAAAAGGAAAAAGTTATTACTACAGTTCCCCAGAGCTTTAATCAGCACTTTCTGATTCATCAACTGCCTTTTGTAAAGAATATAGTACTACAACAAAACTGTAAAGTGTTTTAACAAAAATATTGTTTCTCTCAAGAAAAGTTGTGTTTGCTGAAAGTAAAGACCAGTAGGCTCACAACATATAGACACTAAATTAAAATTAAATTAATTTATGAATAAATAAGCAACAATCAAGTGAAAATAAAATCTCTAGAAAAGTCACATCTATTTTACTCTCTTTGACTGATTTTTACTGTTAATGGTCTGTTTTGGTCTGAATACCAACCAACTCATATCAAATTATCAATTTACTGACATATTTGACTTATTGAAATATTATAATAAAGCTGGATTCATACTTGATGCAAGGGGTAGCAGTCCCGCTTCTAGATACCAAGAGCATAGGTTTTGTTTTATAGTTCTACATCAGATTTCACCAGATGAAATCTCCACACGAAACATATCTATTGTCTATATATGTGCTTTAATTAAATTCTTTATATAATACATTTTTATACTCTCTCATTTACGCTGTGATACAGAGTGATGGTGGGAAGGCCCGACTTGTTTCAGTATACTCAATATGAGGCTAATCCATGCGGTCACTGTATTTACGGTGAGCAGAAGATTTGTAGAGGAGATGTCTTTGTTAGATGTGCGTTACTGAGGAGATGATTAGAGAGCTTATTTTCAACTTGCTTCATGTCGTCCTGAATCTCTACTGGCACCAGAAACCTGTAGGAGAAAACACATGCAGCCCACGCTGACCAGTTACAGCTCTTACAGTCCCCACATTGTATTTCTGTAACTGCTATAGCCCTGACGTTAGTTAAATCTTTAAAGAGGCACACGTTGGCATAACCTTGTAACACTGAAGGATAAATGGAGCTTAACTTGTGGGTCAAAGAGGAACTTTTAGTTACTGAATACAAACACATGGTAGCTCCACTTTAATTTTGAGAAGCTGCAGAGCTGCAGTCTCTATTCATTCAACTTACACTGTAAATTTCCAGTTAAAATGAGGCTTTTTGGTGACTCTTTTCTCTCTCTCTCTCTCTCTCTCTCGCCTGTCATTCACCGGTCTTGTGCAGAGTTTTGCGTGCATGCTGAGCTACCGACAACTGCACGCATTTCGTGATTCCTTGTGGGTCTATTTAAAGTAGCCGGCTATTTAAAAACGATAAAATATTCTTTGTGTGGTTCATCAACGGTGATAAATTATCCGAAAGTCCCGCGAGGTGCGGACAATTCGGCACTACACCAGTGAAGCTGGGGCTTGTTCTCTTCAGCAAGTGTTCCTCCACTGCCACTGCACACATACACACGACGCCTACACATGTGTACTGACGACCCAGGGTTAGGATTACAATTTTGGATTTATTCACGCACTTTTATTGAACAATTTCAAGCAATTTTTTTTCTTTTTACATGCTTATTTACAGTATTAAACATTGAAATGTATATTGTCATAGGCTGTATATTAACTTATTGGGAGAAAACTGGTTGTTCTATGTAAAATCAGTGGAATCAGGCCCTGCCCATTGAAGCATTGAATCTTCGACTATCCACCCTAAAATAGAGGTGATAAAAGTGTGTTTTATGATACAATTCCGTCTGATATTTCACCAAGTTTCACATCCAATTCACAACTGTGATTCTTTGATTGGATTACATTAAGAGATAATTACTGTCATTAACATCACTGAGAAATTAGAAATGAAATGATGCATTTCTCCTGGGTTCGTACACTTGTATTTCTGTAAATTTCGACAGTTATTTACCACATACACCACATAAAACTACAGAAACATGTTTTCCCAGTTAGTAACTGTAACTCCCACTGCATCATGGGAATTGTAGCTGACGTTGTCCATTGTATACAGAGCCTTACTATATTTTTTGAAATTGATGTAAATTACTGTACTTAACTATACATAAAACTGTCAACTGTTGTTTTTTTTTAAAAGTACATTTGTGTGATGCTGCATCAAACATTCCCAAGGAATTGCCATTTGAAAGATTATTTTATGTAATTTCTGCTTTACTAGACAGTTCCCAGTTTAAAATGACTGGATTGACCAAAATCCTGTTCCTGAAAATATGCACAGGACAGAGGAAACGACAGAGAGCGAAAGGGGGGAAAAAAGGTTCAGGGTTACAACAGATGGAGCGCGTCTAAGTCGTTTTGATATAAATCCTCTCTGATTAACCTCCATGGTGGAGATAAAAGCAGCGATATGCCTGAAACGACTTAATAATGTCAGGCACAGTGTAAAACACACACCAGCGGCTTTATACATTATGCACCGAAGGCCAGCAGAGGGACTCCAGCGAAAAGATAACATGACCTACCCTCGAGAGAGATGGAGCGACGGGAGGAGAGAGAGTAAGAGAGAGATGAGACAAGCAGGCAGGCACTTGAAGAGGAAAAGAGGCTGGAGACAGAGGAGGAAATGAGAGGGTCAGCGATGAGGATTTAACAAGAGTCTATCACCTACAGTACGTAGTTGACTAAGGGGAGGAGGAGGAGGAGGCCACTCCAAAGGCCCTGAGGGCTATTCACACAACTCCCATTAATCTGCACATGATTCAGCAGAGAGAGAGAGAGAGAGAGAGAGAGAGAGAGAGAGAGAGAGAGAGAGAGAGAGAGAGAGAGAGATATCACCTCTGTGGTCTGCTGTATCATTCAGGAGAGACATTTTATATATACAAATATCACATATTGTAGTATAAAATTTTTGCACATCAGTAACAATTTAAGACTTGTCGTGATATTGAACAGCTGCCTAAAAGATGTACTAGCCACTTTGAAGGGACAAGTTTTCCAATAAGTTTTTATCAACTGCTATTAATTAACATTTATGAATACTGGAGAATTTCCTGTGTAAGTGACTGCTGGGTTGACTACTTTCCATGATTTATTGTAAACCAAGCATATATATGGCAACTATACCTGTCTATTGGGACTGGAACAATGTGAGAGTTGAAAGATTCTGATATTGTTGGATTACAGCTGCCAGAAGTGAATTTTGTGATTTAAGGATTTTCAATATCTTTGATTTGTGTGCTCAAATGTTTAACAAAAAGAAAAAACAGGGTCTAATGCCGGGGTCAACAATGATTTTCTACTGAAGGCCACATCTGAAATCTGCCACCTTCAGTGTCTGAACACATATTCAGATACTAACAATAATTTCTGCTTATAAAAACATAAGAAAATGTCAGAGGCACATTATATTATTAAACTTCCAGTGAAATAAAGTAGTTTTGCCATAAATTTTACAGTAGTAGCCTACTTATTAACAGAAATACTGTATATTAAAAAAACAAACAAACAAAGAGACAAACAAGAACAAGTAAAGAAGAAGCCTAGTTAATGGACTATTACATCTGGGCTATAGTTGCTGGGCTTGAACAAGTGTACTGGTCAGTGCTTTAGAGATACAAATACATACACATAACACAAGCTTTAACACAGGCTTACTGTTACATACATCTTTTCCCAACATATTCATTAGAGGAAATAAATACGGGGCCAAATCCAAATCATTCCTTCTTTAATTTTTTTTTTTTTTTAAATATCAAAGTTGCCAGCAACATTTTTGTTTAAATATGCTTTGACCTTGCATTGTTTTATACTTGTATTATACCCAGGACTGGTCTAGTGTGTTTGCTTTTGTTTTGTTTTTGTCATATTTTATGAATCAGCATTTTTAAATGTGGAAAACTGAAGTCTCCACTGAAAGCTGGGCTCGGGTAGCAGCTCCTTAACGCAGGCTGATAAAGGGTTTTCTCCAGGGTTTATACTCTCAGTAAACACAGTACACCCACACCACACTAGCAGGACTTTTAAAGTCATATATGTGATATAAAATAATAATCATAACAAAATAATATTCACTAGCTGTGGTCAGAGACGGACTTTCATAACGGAGGTGTGGGAAACTGAGTTTTTAATAAAAGTAACATATTGGCATGATGTGTGCGCTCACAGATTTATCAGTCCTACTCTATTCTCAATCTCCCAACAGAGAATTTCTGTCTGGCATATGTAATATTTTATGCAGGTCAGTGCAGAGCCACAGAAATAATAACAACAAAACGGTGTTTGCCGTTTCGACATGTGGAGAAGCTGCAGCGAGGACAACATGATCTAGCTTCACCTTTCATGTCTTGAAAGAGGCGAGCCATTCAAATGGCTCCTCTGAAGCACTGCGATGGCTCCCCCCAAAGGGTGGGTGATTGTGTCGGCCTCCGCCCAGACACGGCGGCCGCGCCTCCATCTCTGCTGCTCTTGAAGATACCGCTGTGGCTCTTTTGGCGGGCCCGACCCTGGCAATCAGCAAGACTTCAAACCCCGGCGCCACCCTTTGAACAGTGCCTGAGAACGTCTGCTGCCAAGCACCGCTTTCCTCTCAGCGTGGAGATTAGAGACGCAGACGAGGGGAAACACTGGCGCTTTCAGATGCTTTTCTGTCTCCTTGTCAAGCAATGCCTGTAACATAATGTACTGTCAAGGGTACAATATGCTGCTAATACCAATGCAGAAATAAAACAAACTCACTTCTGTACACAAATACACGCACAGATCAAATGTTACAAAAATGTAAAAACATTAATAAGCACAAGATTACACAATTAACCAAAACAACCTCAGATGTAATGGTTAAATACCAGTGGAAATAAGTATGTACAGGATCTTAAATCTCCTGGCTGACCTTTTGGTTGTGTCTCACCAAAAGTAGTAGTTTTTAGAGTACAAGGCTATTTGACTTTTTCGATGGATTTTTTTGCAGTGTGGTGAGTCCATTTGCTTCTGAAGGAGTCATTTATTCACCGGCCTTCCACCTGCTGGTGACTAAGTGCGGACCAGACTCTGTGTCATGTCTGTGGGTACTGCTGTGGCCAAAAGGCCCTACAGCCAGCCATACATCATCAGATATTGATACGGTTCCACCACAGCACCATGGCTGACATTTGATTCATAGCTCTGGGTCTTTTTGAATTCCTAACAGTCAACAAGGGATCATGGGGAAATGTCAATGTTGTGTTGGTTTGGGGCGCCTCAATGACATGAGGGAGATTGGTAATAAAATAATGGAGGCGGTCAGGAGAGGTAGCTAAATTTGTTTCAAGCTAATGGCCCTTTGCTGTGTGACTGTTTGTGTTTTGGAGGCAGGATTTGATATAATTTCAGATTGTATCCATTCTTATTCAGATTTATTCAGATTCTGTTTATAAATTTTGGTTTCAGCCAATCCTGCCTCATATTTCTAGTATAGCTGAGTAGGAAAATATACTACAACAGACATTTGTCATGAATGACAGGGGACTTTGGGATTATCTTTGGTTAAAACACCTTCTAAAGAAAGTTAAATGTTACACACTTGTTAGCATTAGCTGATTCTGGGTCATTATGACTATAAAAAAATCACATACCATGCACTATATGCTTTGTCATCGTACATGGACTTCCTTGCTTGCATGAAATTTTTTTCACAAATTGTTTTTTGCACCAGCAAAGCTGCTAGTATCCAATCCCGAGCCACCCTGAGTGTACACTGACTCATACCTGGGGTGTAGACAAAAATCGGATCCATGTAAGGCTTATCAGTTCAGTTTTGTATATTTAAAAATCAGTAATAGAAAATTGGAATATGTAATGAAATGTTTCAATTTTAATTGTGAATATTTATAATAATTAATTATATCCATTATAATAATATTACTGGGATGCAAAATGTGAATGTTGTTCATATTAGTTCATTATTTGTAGGGATGGGGATCGGTAATTTTTATTGATATTGATACCCTTATTGAGACTGCTTAACGATCTGATTCTTTATCGATACCACTATCGATACTTTACTATTATTTAGTGAAGGTTATTTGGTAAGACCAGACCCAACATGCAGGTAGGCCTGCACGGTATGAGGAAAATTTTCAATGTGCGAGAACGTTATATATTGAGATGACAGATCACTTGCAATAAATAAACATATATTGAAGTGTACATATTAACTGCCTGGTTGTTTTTAATTTAATATTTTAATTACAGCTAAATGTTGTTTCTAGAGCAGCAACATTAATGTTTACAGCAGCAAAGTAACTCAGTAACTTCACAAGTATTGAGTGACGTTTAGAAAGAACAACATCAGTCTGTATCAGTCCCTCTTCCTCTCTCGCTGGCTGCAGGTAACGTTACCAGGTAGAAGGAGAAGCGGCTGGTTTGTCTCAGCCAGCAGTTGAGTTTTTAAGACTACAGACTAGTCTGTTCTTCAGACAGACAGCTTTCTATTTAGCTTGTTTTTAACATTTGGCTAATTCCAAGCTAGCATTAGCTGTGCTTGTATAAAACATACAGGATGAGATACTGAGGACAGAGATGATTAAGTATTGTCTTTTTACTTGCGAAGGTTTTATTGCACGTACTTACAGTAACGAGCGTAGCTGTCATCAACTAACGTTACAGTAGTTTGGAGCTAACTTAACCCTCACCGTAACGTTATTCCACTGCGACGGCGCAGCCTCTTGCTCTGCTACCGGTGTGTGTGTGTGTGTTTAGGAGCCGACAGAGAGCAGGCAGAGACTGCAGCCTGATGATTTTCTTATCCATTGCGTTGCAAAATAAAACCGAATTAACGCTCGAGACATAACGTTACATCATAGGACCCGCAAGTCTCGATAGCAGTATCGATAAGCTCAAACCTTAATGATTTTCGGGTTTTGAGAAATTTTGGAACCGGGTCTCGATCCCCATCCCTAATTATTTGTTTGTGTTTATCTGTTCATATTCCAAAAAGTATTCACATTTGTTCAGATCCCTTCATGCAGGCTTATGTATTGTTGTGGGCCAGTGTGAGGTTAAATGATTAATGTCAGGTGAGACCCCATAACATAAATATTCACTGATTACAATGTTTCAGCTGCAACTGAAATGTGATGTACTCCTTTGTGGGGTTAGAATGTTCACCTTAAGTGGGTTATGACAACTTTTCAAATCCCCCTGGAAAAACTGAATGCATGGGTGTCAAACTCCAAACAAAGCTGTTCCTGTTGCCATTTTGGAGATGTCAGGTTTTCTCTGAACAATTCACATATGTTTATCCTGCAGACAGTTGCTATAAGTTTATACCTGCCCTTTGCAGAAAATAGTACTGCTCCTTTCTGCACTGATAAATGTGGCTTCTAACAAACATCCCCTAACAGAAGAGGCTTAAACAGTACATGATCCCTTTCACCGCCAACCTTAGCGCGCGCACACACACACACACACACACAGCTTGTGCAACATAATATAATATGCACTTCACAGCCTGCGGATGAAATGAATGCAAATGTGTGAGAAAGCCTTTTGAGCGTGCCAGAGAAATCAGTCTGTGGCCTTTGCTCTTTTAACATTTAGTAAAAATCCATCACGTGGCGTTTGCAGAGTAAGCAGAACGGCAGATAGACTGTAACAAATGCACATGCTCTCTTTTGTCACCTTTTCTTTCCTTTCTGGCAAACCTTTCAAGTGCACACACATACTTCATAAGCTCCTGCTGTAGGCCAGCAGAGAGAGCAGGAGAGGCATGACAATAGACTGAAAGGAGAGTCAATATTGAACAAAGTAGAAAAAAAGTGAAAGAACACTGGAGGTCTATACCTATTGTGTATGTATGTGCGTGCATGTTGTACTTTTAAGCGCATGTTGTACTTTTAAGTCCTTTTTGAAAATTACACACCAATGCTCGGTGCTGTCTGATGTGTCAGACAGTTTTTTTAATTAATGCGTGTCAAGCTACTGAGCGTTGTACCGGAGATTTAACTAGCTGTTCTTTCTTCCCATTTCATGTTTTTTGTCCTTCCCTGCATGGTACCATGCTGTTGCTATGTTAGTAAGGTGAAGAGTGGTCAGAAAAAGAAATACAAAGCAGAGACAAAGATCATCGTCTCTCTCCACCTCCGCAATCTGTGGCTGCATCTTCCTTAACCACTGGTTGGGTTAAGCTTTAATAACACCACTGAGAGAAAACACTGCTATGATATGCTTGAGTGCCTGGCTGTTTGTGTGAAGTAGCTGCCACATCTAAACAAGCCAAACCTTCAACTGTTTTTCTAAAAAGTGGTTCAGAGGAGAAGGTGCTTGACAATACGGTTGTTGTGGAAAAGAGAAAGAAAGAGAAAGCAAGAAATTGACAAAAGGAGAAAAGCTTTTCTCCTTTGGTGGTGCATACATACAATGGCCATGGATGTCACCACAGTCGGTTTGTACTGCATAGGTAAGTGTGCGTGTGCTCATGCTTACCTGTATGAGTACCACTTCATTATGGGTGAAAGCGTGGGAGATTGAGAAGACTCGGAAATGAGGCAATACAGCACACAATGTCACAATGCTCAGCGCTGACATTTGACACAGCAATTAGAAAAAACAAAACAGCAGGTAAAACGATGCCGCAGATTCTAACCCTCTACACATAACTGTACATGTATTTAAATATTTATGTATTGTAAAGACAGAATTTGTCTACCAACTCACAAGAGATTCATAGAAAACGATGCATGAGTTTTGTAATTTTTATCTCATTGTATCAGAGAGTATATCAATATTAGGGATGGTCATTTCAAGCTAAAGTACACTTTGATGGTCAATGGGAAAAATTCAACAACGCGAAGATCTCCCCTCCACGCACACACACACACAAAGGGAGAGAGATGATAATCTACTTTATTGGCCACATACAATTTATACACAGTACAATGCATGCAGAATTTGTTGTGTGCATTTTGCCTATAATTAGGAGCAGTAGGCAGCCATTGTGCAGCACCGGGGGAGCAGTTAAGGGTTCAGGGGCAATGGTCTGGTCTGTTCTGGACTTGACAATGGTCTGTTCTGGACTTGAACTGGCAACCCTTTAGTTCCTAAGTCAAGTCCCCGTGGACTGAGCTAATGCCACCTGGCATTGCAATTCAGTGAATTAATAAAAATTTGAAAATCTAATCAATACTCAACATTTCCACTGCCGCAGTTTCACTTAAAAAAAAACACAAGGTGGCTCTTGGACACAGGAAATGCAAGTTCTAAGTATGGCAGTGTTTCCCACAGATTGACAGCATAACTGTGGCTGTGGGGAGGGGGCAGTTGACTGTGAATGTAAATGCTCCGTATTTTTATAGTGCCTTTCTAGTCTTTTCGATCACTCAAAGCGCTTTTACACTACAAATTCATACACAGAGCCTAAGTGCTCAAACAGAAACTAACATACACATACATTCATACACTGGCGGAACAGCTACTAGGGGCAATTCAGGGTTCAGTATCTTACCCAAGGATACTTTGACATGCAGCCTGGAGGAGCTGGGGATTGAACCGCTGACCTTCTGAGCAACGGGCAACCTGCGCTACCTCCTGAGCCACAGCCGCCCTAAAGACTGTCACAGGTGTTATGCTGAATTTTGCATGCCTGCCGAGAATTGTATGAAAATGCATTAAAGTTCTGCTTTTAAATGCTATACTATCCTTTGTGGGGTTCATCAATAGTGATAAATGACCAGTATATATTTCATGGACTTTAAGAATCGTTAATATATTATTACACTTAGTAAAAGTACAATTTCTTGAGATTCAGCAAAAACATGTGGTGTTAACTGCGTTCAAGTGTCCTAAAAGGACCTTAAGAAGTGAACTGCATAATTCGGCAAAACAGATATTGTAGGCTACCTACCAAAATTTGTATCCACCTCTTTTTTCAGTATAACAGAGCGTTACCTCCCGCAAGTGTATGCAATTCAAGGCAGGCATGCAGAATTCGGCGCAATACCTGCACTGCAAAATGTCACTAGACCTCGTGGGAGCAAGGCCTGAGTAAGCTCACGCAGTCTGCCGGAAGTAGATTGTGTCTCACTTGACGGCGCTGTTTTTATTCCCCTATCTATCAAGTCGGCAAGTCAGCCAGTTATCTCGAACGCATCTGTTGACTATCAGTTATACAGCATGGTAACTTCGACAGCTGTTTTCCAAAGTTAACATAGCTATCCTTATTAGCTAGGCTCCTTACATGCTTGCTAATAACTGTTTTGAAGATGGGTCTCCGACATTGACAGTGTTGTGTTGGACAGATTTGCGCAGCAGTGTTTATGATACCAACCATTCAATTCACAGACTGGTCTGTTGTCCGTGTTTGTGAGAGAGAGAGAGAGACAGAGAGCGACCGAGTGAGAGGATGTGCCGAGCGAATATGCGCTGCGCAGCACTGCAATCAAGAACGATTTTGTATATTTGCCTATGTATGGGAAACACTGTAAGGTATTAGCAAGCTAACTAACTCCTTTTACTGCGCTCTACTGTGAAAAGCTACAGTACTTGCGCCATGCACAGCCTGTAATCAGATTGTGTATACTCTTTCAGATGTCTGACTGATTTATTCCGATTACATCTAACGTGATTTTTTGTCTTCATTGTAAACAGATCCACCAGTTGCTCTTTTGTTGTTTTTCTGACAAAGCAGATGCTCAGGGGTTGTTTGATGTAGTTTTACGGCACTTTCCGTCACCACTGGTAACCATGGGTGTGGCCAAACCACCCAGAGCTGGAATTATGAGGGTAACAACTTTAAGAAATAGGAAACCCCATAAAGGAAAACTTCAGTATTATAAAAAAAAAAATAACCAAATTTGGAGATACATGGTTTTCACGGGACAGCGACAATAACACCTGATTAATCCCTCATGTTATTTCTTTCTTTTTAATTACCTCCCCCTACATGCATTTTTTCTTGTTTATTTTGCTTATGGTTTTCACCTTCACTGTCATGTTGTGTTTAGCTCTAAATTGCATGTAAACATGTTCCAGTGGGTGATAACATCCTCACACAGAGGGATGTTAGGTCACACACCACTGGCATGTTTTAAGCTAAGTCGACTTTTGTTCATGCCTTCGGTGCATGAAACTCTCCCTTGTCAACCTATACTGTATGTATCTGTCTGCGACTGTGGCGTTTCATTTCTTCATCAGCAGGAACCGTGCTAGTTCATCATCCTGCACAGGAGAGTGCAATACAGGCCTTTTCTAAATTCAGCTAAGATCCCGACACAGGAAACAAGGCAGTGGGAATGGATTTCTTATGTACATGCTGACGTACAACCAGGTGCTAAAGCAATGGTAGAAATGTATTAAAAGCGAGAATGTGTGCAGTGGCAGTTAAAGTTATAAACTATGCTATTAGTAATTCATCATCTTTTTACTAAATGCGATGGATAAGTGCAGCAAGATGGGTCAAACTTTTCTTAGTCTAAAAGCTTAAAAGTCACTGATACTGAAAACTTTTCCTTTCAGCCACTGACTTAAGCATATGATAACTATTCATGCTGTGAGCTGTGGATTTTTTTTCCATATAACACAATCTGTCAAAGCTTTATCACCGCTCTCTGTGAAGCCAATCGAATGGCTAATCAGCCCATCTACCCAGAAGACTTTGTTCTAAAGTTCACGCCGCTGAGATATCTTGAAGCTGTACGTACGAGCCACCTCTGTGATAGTGTGAATGACTGATACAAATGTTCTAAGGGCATGATTTGTACTAGCCTCCAGAATGGCTTTTATTTGATCTGCTAAGTGCTTTGTGACGAGACGGCATCGGGCAAAGATATTATGACTCATGGCAACCCTGCCTGTCATCTGTATGCAGAGTTCAGCACTTCCTGTATCGGAGGGGAAGAAGTGCCATCAAAGGTCGCCCCCAGAAACATCCCTCTGTGACAATGACAACGGAGACGGTATTAACAGGCAGCTTCGGGTCCGCCTCTTAAATTTAGAGGTGACGCCTGTGACCCGAATCAGCAATTCAGCTGTTCTGGAAGCAATTGTTACCAAAAAAAAAATAAAATAAAAATCAGCTGATAGCGAAAGGAAGAAGTTCACTAAGAGTTCAGCTGCATTTATTTTGTGCATTCATACTCCTCTAATTTAGCAGGGCTCAGCTATTGCAAAGAGGGAACTCGGGCACAGAGAAATGCTGCTTGAATACTGTGAAATATTGCACATATTTCCCTGCAATTTAACACACACACACACACGTGCATGTATGCCTGTCCACATTTACAAAATATGTGCGGAGAACCCTAACATGGGGGGTAAGAAACCATCATGTAAACATTATGCATTACATATATGACCTCTGTGTTTCCTCTTATTGCCCAGTGGCATAACATAAAAATACATGAAGATGTAAAGGGGGCTCCATCCATAAACCAGTGGACAGTGGTTCCAGGCACAGCGCAGGCCTTAACTAGCTGGCTGTTGTATACTCATGGGCAGGCAGGCTGAAATATGAGGGCTGAGGACATGAGGTCTTCCCAGAATGCTAAACTCTCTCTGTCTCCCCTTCTATATCTCTCACCCCCCTCTCTCTCCCCCCTCGGTGCCCTGCAGCCAATCTGACGCCTAATTAATCCTGAAGGTCTTTTGTTCCGCTGAGGTTTTCCTCTCTTTCCCCCCACCACACTCCATCCATCCTCACCTCCCTGGCTCCCCCCACAGCCTGCCTCTCATCCTTCCCCCATCCTCGTCCACACACCTACGCCCGCACACACACACACACACACACACACACACACACACACACACACACACACTCTCTCTCTCTCATACATACACACTCTCATACATACACCTTATCCCAGCCTCTCCCATTTGGTCTCCCCCAAGGGAGGCACGGTACAATCCCACAGAGCAGGACAGAGGTAACAGATGTTTTGCTTTTTTCTTTTTTGTCCATCTTTGGGGTAATTTAGGCAAGAGAAAAATGTATGATTGTCGTTACAGTTATTCCCAGTATTCTACTAATTATGCTTGTTTAAGACATTTTCATGGTGTTCAGTATGCAGGCATGCAGCAATGTGGATACAGTGCAGACAAGTAGCAGCAGAATGATGCAAAGATCTATCAGTTAAAACTGCAACCATAAATGTCTTCCACATTTTGAGAAATACTCATGTATGTACGTTAAAATATGAGGCTATAATCATCAGCTAGCTATCTTAGCATGGCCTACAAACTGGAAACAGCTTCCAAACTACAAAATCTAAAGTATGTACAAAAAAAACTGTGAAAGTGTGAAAACAACAAGGCACTGTCTTCCTGGGGGTTATGGGTCAGACTGTTGTCAGGCAACCAGCGGAGACTCCGGGAAGTTACTGCTTCTGGCCAAGAAATAGACCAGCACATATACCCCCATAAAAATGGTTGGGCTGCAGCTAACGATGATTTAAGTATTCAAAGCTTCTATAGATTATTTAAACGATTCATTGATGCGTCGTTTAAGAAGTACTTTTGCTTGGCGGCGGCAGCGCCTCCCAGCAACGGGATCAGCTGTGCACGTTAACAGGTGATAGATATTTATTGATCCTTTCGGAAATTCATAGTTTGTCATACAGCAAACACTAACAACATCAACAGACCAACAACCAGACATCTGCTTTACAAACACAAACATCACCGGAGTGCTATACAAGTTATACTAAAGGTTTGTGCAGACTGCACGACTTTCAGCGTTGGCCGATGGCCGTGTCATTCACACTACACAACTTGCTGTCTTGTGACGGGAGTCTTTAAGTCGTTGTGACTACGTGACTTATCGGTGACGGGGGTCACCTGTCTTATAAAGTCAAAGAAAGGATGGATTAGCACACGCAGGTAGCAGGAACTGTCTGAGCTACAGAGGTGAGTAAAGGTGCAGCTCCCCGACACCCAGTTAACTCATGACTGTGAGGTTACAACTCACGGTCCAAAAAGGACAGCAAAGGTCTGCAGATTATTTTGGCTAGCCTTCAACTCAACAATCAATCATGATTTCAGTTAAATGCTAAAGTTGCTGTTACCTTGTCTGTGGTCCGCTGGCAGAACACGGGCTTCTTTCTGGTCAGATGCCGTCATGCTGTTGCCAAGGCGACGGTGGACGGACGGTAACATTACAGAGTTGTTGTTTTCTTTAGCATGAAATAATCCCATACTTTGGACACTTTCTTCTTTGTCCCCTCGCTATTTTCTCTCTCTTCCTCCACTTTGCAAACAGCGCCATCATAATCACGTCGTGTTCACACAGCGTAAGCGTGATGTGCGACAGTAATAAATGTCTGTGCGAAACAATATGCTGTATAGTTATATGGATTTAACAAAGCGATGAAAGAATTTGTGTCGATGCATTTTAGTAATCGATTTAATCGTTTCAGCCCTAATATATAGGCAGATTTTGTTCCCTTTGGACTTTGGTCTTTATGCTAAGCTAAGATAATTGTCTCCTGGCTGTAGCTTCCTATTACAGTCCAGGCTCAAGAGTGGTATTAGTAGTCGTAGCCATAGCCGTAAAAAACTCACCACAGCGCCTATCCCATCCCACAGCCAAGCAGAGCATATCAACAGCACAAGCCATGTTGCGTCAGCTATGGAAGCGAGGGGAGGAGACCCTCTGGGAAAACATCTACAGAGGTTTAGAAGGCCCAGTGGGTCCAAGTGATCAGCCAACCATGTGAGTAGGTGGAGAGGGACAATCACTGTCAAGGGATGTGTGTCTGTTTCTGTTTGTGTAGCTGTACAGGACTGACATTCGGGACATTTTGTTTTGATGATATAATGCTGTCTCATGGCTGATTATCATTTCGTGAAAACCCAAATCAACAATTAGCAGATAAGATGTCTGTTATAAATTCAGAAAGCCTTTAAACATCAACACCATATTTGTAGACTAATTGTGATGGCTAACTAATTTATGTTTAGAAGGCAAGCAGATGTAATAATGAAAAAATTCTGTAAGTGTAACTGCAAACATGATAATGGTTTAACGTATGTATAAATAAATGATAGCGCATTGCTTCTCTGCAGATACATATTTTCTCCTTTCCCTTTCTCCTCCTCTGTCTGCCCACTCTATCAACACACACACACACACACACACACACACACACACATTATATATATATTTATACACAGATATGGGATTACGTACAACAAGGTAATATAGAAAAAAACTGCTTCTGTCCCAGGTCAATGCTCTATCATGGAGTCCACTGAAAGCCTAATGCTCATTTCAACTATGTTTATTAAGTAACTAAAAGCCCCTTTTAACCAAATAGTTCCAGCAACTATGGAAGAACTAGCAACTAAAGGCCTGTTAAAAAACTCCAGTGGTCTTACTACTTATTACTGTGATCTTTCTGTGGATGTAATTAATGGAGGACAAGATAAACGCACAGGTGGGAGAGTTCCTGTGGTGGAAAAGTCCTCTAAGAGATGTTCAGTCCTCTGAGCCAGACTGCCAAGTGTCAGCTAATGCTAACATGATTGATATCATGCAGTTTATTGCATATTTAGTGTGGAATTGATCAATTTGAGACTGCTAATGGAAACTGTTAACACAGTCCTTCTTTTCTCCTTTATTTCTATTTCAATATGATATGTTTCTTCTAAACATAAAAACAATAAGTAATCATGGGGTGTTGTGCTGGTTGCAGCATGTGTGTTACATTTTAAAACAATCCTTTGGTGCCACATCTGTTGATCTGCTTATTGTGTTGGCCTCATGAACAGTATGATCTCCCAGCTGCGATGCGTGTGGATTTGGGCATGTGCACATCTTCATTCAGCGTGTATGACAGAACGGCCCACTGCTCCAGGCTGGAAGGTCATTTAAAGGCCAGACATCCAGACCCCCCCCCCCGTCTCATGCCTGAGAGCCAGAGATAAACCTACACATGCCAGCCACACAGGACCAATAGTCATGATTTATCGGAAGCCATTTGGTACCTGAACGCCTATGAAATTGTAATGAACTTGATTATGCTTTTAATGAAGTGTGAGAGGTCCTTCAGAAATGATTAGAGCCATGCTCTGGCTCACAGCTAGGGCCTGTGGAGGGGAAAGGAGGAGGGAGAAAGAAGGAAAGGGAGTACTAGAGGACTGTCACAAACAATGAAGACTTTGTAACAGCGACTCAGGATACAGTAGGGTGAGCAGATGTGCAGACAGGAGCGCCACACTTCTTTGAAATAGATTACAGGGGTGTTTTACTCAGAGATGCTCACAAGTGTTTGAGCTAGAGTCCAAGTCAAGTCTCAAGTCTCATGTGATTAGAAGGAATGTTGTATCACCAGCTGTGTTCAATCCAGGCTGCTTATAAAACAGCTATAAGCAATTCTGTAACTGTAACCTGTTTTTTACTTACAGAGCACAACCATGAAATGTGCAATGCAATTAATGACAGCTCATTAACTACTGTAAGTCAACACATGCCCCAGACTCTCAAAACAATAAACTGTAAACTGTTTTTCACAGAGCACACCCATGTAATGTGCAATACAATCAATAACAGCTTAAACTCCTGAAAGTCAACACACCACCAGACTCTCAAACCAGTGTAATGTTAACTAAATAAAACTGTAACCTTACATGATTGACAATGAACCTGTGACCTGTTTTCAGCCAACGGTAATAATTAACATGATGGCAGCCAGTAGGGCGTAAATAATTACGTTAATCGACCACCACCAGTTTGGCAAGTAAATAAACACTCATTCATCTTTTCACAACAGTCAGACTTAACCTCCTGTAGGTCGTAGTTGAAGCAAGAAGCAAGCTAACGTTAGATGGCCAATGCTGAGCTAAACATGTTTATTAACCTCAGGTTACTAATCTATTTGCGTTCAGTGCGTCTTTGTTTGGTTCCAGTTGTATGAAGTTTTAAGCCAAAGTTTATGATGAATGGCACAGCAGCTGCCGGTGTTTGTTGTCCTCTTGCACGTGTGGCCGCGAACGCGTGCAGCTGATACTACCTGTTCCGTAGGCAGGTTATCGTAATGGAGGGAGAGGAGCAAGCTCATCAGACACTTCCTAAAAATTAACATTGTTCACGAGTCCCGCACCTCGAATCCGAGTCGAGTCTGAAGTCACTTTGTGTGCGACTTAAGTCTGACTCGAGTCCGAGTCTCAACCTTGAGTCCCCATCTCTGGTTTTACTGTATATGCAGGGTGACTTGACCTGACCAAGCCCATTTCAATTCCTCTCTGCTAAGGGATTTTCCCTCAAAGCTGCATACTGACGTGGTACAGCCTGCAGCCTCATAGGTCATATTTTGCATACATATTAGACAGTTGAGGATGATTCTAACCTTTCCATGTACGGCGTAGCTCCCATTCAGATGGGGAAACGTTATTGTTTGGTAATTTCACACACAAATCTCCACTCTCCCATGATGCTCTTTCTTTAAACACCACATGATGAGGTAAGTGGCTGCTTAAAGGGCAGACTGACAGTCCAGAGGCAAACATTGGCTTTTTGCTCAAATTATTATTGTGCGCTAAGTGACAAATTATAATGAGATGGATGCACATAGGGAATTCCCTTCTTGCTTCTTGTTTACAGGGGTCAGGATTAAATTGAAGATACAAAACCTACTGGTGTTCTTGATAAGATTATTCCAGTTTATTACAAATATTTGGATCATTTTGCCCATCCCTAATATTTTTAAGTTCACTTTTTGTCAAATTTTTTTACATTTTGTCACCTTTTGCACATTATTCAACTCTTTATGCATTTTAGGAGCTTCTGATATCCTACTGATTTTTTGTCAGAAAAATAAATACTAGTATTTTTTTAATAATTACTAAATCTGGGTACTGTAATGCAATCAATTATAATAAACCTAAGAAAACATTAACTGTGTCACATTTGATGACAGGGCATTGTCCTTTTTTTTTCAACCTGCCTGGAGAAACTACATTTTGACTGAATCAGCAGACATTGAATGAAGATGTTTTATCGGGCTATTTGCACTGCACCACTTATGGTGGTAATCACAGTTGATCTTGTGAGTACAGTCTGCTGTGGTAGCTGTCACTATGTGTGTATTTGTTGCTGTCACTGTCCACATGCGGAGGCTGTAACACTATCTGCAAGGTCTCGGAAGCTGTTAATCAACTCCTCTCTAATGTGTTGTTCACACCTTCTCTCTCTCACTCTACCCCCCCCCCCCGACTTGGTGGATTTCTATCTAAGACAGGGTGCTAGGCTGGGCGATCGCTGTCGCTAATTTGTTGTGGCAATATTAATTAATGATCAGCCTGTCACAGCTGTTTATATTGAGACAGATTAGAAGTGGGAGAGATTAGACAAAGAAAACAATCTGTGAGAGGCTCAGCGGCTGACAGGGGTCACCTTCACGTGTCTGAAATCATATTCAATTTTCTGCGGCGGAGGCAGGGAAATTACTCCACTTGACCAGTCTGTATCCTTCTTTATCTCTGATGGTTCACATTTAGAGATAACTAAATCTAATCATTTTCAACCACAATAAGCTAAAGGACAATACACAGTCGCATTTGATCTCAGTTTATATGATGAAAAATGTAATTATTATGTTGTATTTTTTATGTTTATAATAACTAAAACACAAAGATGTTGGCTTTTGCATCTGAAGCTTTTTCATGCCTTGTCTCCTCAAGCCCTCCTTCACTAACCCTAATTTTCATTCTGCTCTGCCAAGCACATTTCCCTATTCAAATGGACCTTAATCCAAGGTGGCAGAGCGCAGCGTACTGACCACTGACCTACGTACTGTCCTTCCACATGGACCTGCTGACTCTGTGCCTTCCCACTGCTGCACACAAGTCTCCAGCTCAGTTGACTTGGCAACACCGCAGTGCATTGTGACGACAACGGGAGATTAAGTGGCCAATCAAAGCCTGAACAGTGGGGTAATAATTCCACTTGGTGAAATGGGTGTCAAGGATTACTCCAGCACTTTCTCACCTCACTGTGCAGTCTTTAATAGGCCACATTTCCTGGTAACTAGAGTGGGTTGGATTAAAGAACTGCTTCCTACTAAATGATTGATAATAAAGACTAAAAGTTATGATTAGAGGCAAATGTAACCTTGAGGTTAGGGACTGTCCAAAAGTTATTAGGGGAGATGGGGTCAATAAAGGAGATAAAGTATTTTATATTTTATTTTTTGTGAAGGGAGAATAGTCTAACTTTCATTTTTCCATTTTCATACCCCATATCCTATTTCTCTGTTAAACATTTGTCATGTGCGCCATAGAGGTCCATTTTTCCATATGCAGGGTGGCATCTGTGTCTTCTAGAAATGACTATACACTACTAATTTGCAACAGCAAATCCCTTTTAGAGGCAACACTGCCTGTATTCTATCAACATAATGAGGAAACTGTGTTAATGAACAGTTACTGTATGTAAGTATAAAATGTTCTCCAACATTTAATTTGCTTTTGGCCAAAGAATCCTATCTTGCAATACTCTCCTATCCTCTCATAGCAACAATACCATTTAAAACTGTTATTTTACTATGTGTAGGCACTAACCTTAAACAAAGTTGTTTGCTTAAACCTAACCACAGACACCACAGGACTGAGACAGAATCCTGGTCTCCAATATCAAAGACCTGTACTTTGTACACCCTCCATCCACTGTGGCCATCTTCCTTCGACTTCCGTGTGTTACATAACGTAGCACTTCATTCAGTCGTAAAAATGATGTCTGTGAACATAATCCAGGCAATGTTTTACAGTTTCTGTTGTGTGTAATGCAGTTGAAGTAAGGGGAAAGGTTGAGAGAAAATCTAAATAATGCTCCTGGTAAAATATAATATTCAGCAACCCTACCCATCCCAATCATTTCTATATAGTCCTTTAGAGAACTGGCTTGAACTGAATCCCCTGATCAGCTAATAATACCTCCCTTCTCTGAATAACTACTGAATATGTGCTGTCTCAATAGCACTAAGGGAGCTGCTAAATATATATAACTATAGTTGCACTGGACATCTCTCAGCAATGAATAAGTAGAGTAAAGTCAATGTAAGGTATGATATCTCTGCAGAATGCATTCTCATTTGATTTCCCTGGATAAATAAAGGTTAAATGAAGCAATAAAAAATTAAAGTCCTTGCTGGAAGACAAATAGCTCTTAATGTCAAGCAGACTGTGGCCCAATGCGTAATTTGTGGTATGACTGTTTAAGTCAATTCCCATAGATATGAGCGTAGGCGGGGTGGAAGAGAGTATTGGCTATATCACTGCAAGAAAGAGTCTCCTGCATGTGGGGATGTGCACTTGTATGCTCGTCTTATCACTCTTGCTGTATTATTCCTTAGTATGTATGTGAAGACCGTCAGCACCATGCAGTTCCCGTGACTTTAAATATTTCATCGGGGGGATGGACTCCACAGCTACCAGCCTTCCAGTTCAGCTCAGCTCAAGTTTGATGGACCCCTGGTACTCCTGGTACTTATGTTGCACTCTGTTCAGTTAATGCCATATCCTAATATGCAGTTTTGCCTACCCCTTCTTTCATTGCCCCCATCAATATAGTCAAGTGTTGAATCCTTTTCTTTTTCTATACGTCCTCACTTATTTTTGCAAGAAGGAAGAAGCAGTTTTGTACTAACCCTATGCTTTAGCTCTGACCCGGGGTTAGACAATAGGCTAGTGATATACTCTGTGGTCTTTATTAAAGTAAACCAATCAATCCAGAGGTTGTGTATGAAAGCTCCCCATCACCATAGGGAATGATTAAGATGACCCATTGCCTCCTTTGCCAGGATGAATAATCCTGTGTAAATAGAGGGTATCCACATGGGTACATGCAGAATAAGTTGGGTCAAGACTATTTTCCACTGTAGTGCATCTTGAACACTAGGCTTGTATTTGGTTTATTTACAAAACAACGATGATATAAGAATGTATGTGTATGATATGACCACTAGGATTAAATACTTAAGGCCATGCATTGTGGATAATGTGATCTATTTAGGCCTGTTGAACAGTTATTCAGATGAAACCACCTGATATGTTTTGGTGGAACTTTCCATAACTCATATGTCATAATGGTCACATGGCCTACTGTGTAGATACTGTTTAATCGTAAAGGATACATTTGGTTCATTACAACTTGGGTGTCATTTTAATATCTTTTAGCCTTCATTCCTATCATCAGTGATAACAGCTAATTTGCTGAGATATGGGAGCATGGTGATATTGCTAAAAGGAAGTCTGATGGGGGCAAGAAACAGTGCAGCCATGGCACATGAGTTAGCATCAGATCACAAACGTTTGGCAACATTAGCTGGTAACTAAAATGATCCCAGATTACTATATTTTTGCCTTATTTGCTGTCATCTTTGAAATAGTCACAGTAACTTTGAGATATTAATAATAACTATCATTCTTGCTAACAAAACACAAGCTGTGTAAACCAAATTAGCAAATGAATAATCTTGGAGCTAATGGTGCAAATCAGATTTTCATCAAGTTTCCATCCATCCTTTGTCAACCGCTTATCCTGCGTACAGGGTCGTGGGGGCTGGAGCCAATCCCAGCTGACATTGGGTGAAAGGCGGGGTACACCCTGGACAGGTTGCCAGTCCATCACAGGGCCACACATTGACAAACAACCATTCACACTCACACCTAAGGACAATTTAAGGTCACCAATTAACCTAGTTCACATGTCTTTTGACGGTGGGAGGAAGCCGGAGCACGTGGAGAGAACCCACGCAGACACGGGGAGAACATGCAAACTCCACACAGAAAGGCCAGTTCAACCGGGGTTTGAACCCGCAACCATCTTGCTGTGAGGCCACAGTGCCACACACCGGACAACCGTGCCGCCTGTCATTCATAAGGTGTCTGTTAAAATGATTAATCAAGAAGTTCTTTTAAAACCACAGACTGAGCACTGTCATTTCCTTTAACTCGATTTACAAAGCATTGAGGCAACACGGTAAGGAGGTGGAACCTTCACAGCTGGACTGCTGGAACCGCAGAACGAGGTTACAGAATGACTTGAAACTAAAACATGAAGCTAAAAATATACCAATACAAAATATTAATAGCTTGTCAAAGAAGAGTGTCACATGAATTACAAATTTTTCATCAAATGTCACATAGAACCATATCATTTTATGGTCAGGAGAGAGGTTTCTGCTACATACTGCAGGACTGTTAACATCTTTCCAAAAAAGCTTTATCCTGCAGCAGGTACAGCCAGAGGGAATTCTGGGAAAATAGAACGGGCCGAGGTGGCACACATAACTTGGCATACCACCATAACATTTGCATTACCCCCAGGCTACAGCTGGCAACCACCCCCACATTACGCGTCACAGCTGCAGTGTAGTCAAACGCTGCCCATGCAATCAATGCTTGGCAAGAAGATTGACACACATGCAAACATTGAGAGAGTGTATGTGAGCTGTAAGGTTTTTCAATACCAGTATGCAACAGTTCAGACATGTAACACATCATACTCACAAACACATGCCTGGTAACATATGTTTATCCACACATACGTTCATACATATTGTATGTGCGCTTTTGTTCTTTACCAATGAAAATAAAATGCCTCTCTCTCTGCCTGGCAGACAGCACGGCTGACTTTCAAGAAATTCCACAAGCAAGTGCTTTCTGGAACTAAACGGGTGCGGCAAATCCTCTTAAAATCCTTTTAGACACCGTGGCAGCAGGGAGAAAAAGAAAAAGTTTCTCCCAGGCAAACATGTGCACGTTTGCTGGGTTGATGTCGTGCTCTGGGGAAGGACACTCTCGCCAGTTTATTTCTTCAAGGCTGGAAAAGAATGTTAATACGACAAACACTCTACAGGACGCGCAGAAGCACAATATGGTAGCGTGTCTGTCGACAGAAGGCTTCAAGGAAATACTTTAGGGAAAGGACGCTTTGGATGTGTGCGGCTTAATTTTTAGATTTAAGACTTCAAGAGTGTGGCGCTTTGCACATTCTTTTGTGTAGTATTAGGAAAGTAGAGGGGAAATTTAAAGTTTCACTTGCAGCTGCCAACATGCCAGTGACCTGGACAGCTGGGATATAAGGTTTTTCTCTACGCAAACAATAGTAAACAACTGAAATCAGTGTGACTATCTACTCAGGGCAGTTTTACTTTGGATGAAATTCTTCTGCTGAAATTAAGTTTTAAATGGCTGTCAACAAGTGCCAGCCAATCCAGCCACTATGTCTTTAGGCTCTCCAATTTCCCGAAGTTTCTCAAAAACTAGTTTCCTTGCTCTGATTGCTATTTACATATTTGGGTAAATGAGCATGGGATTGGGCTCGGTGATTTGTTTGTCGATTTGCTCTTTGCTTTTCTATCTCCTTTGGGCCACAGATTGAATTAATGTTTGTAGACACTGTGATGCCACACATGAGGAAACAGGAGATCTTGCAAAATTACAAAACTCTCCCAATTACAGCTCTACAAACACATAAGACTCTGAAAAAAAAAACTAATTTGGGCTGTGATGCAGATTTCTTGTGTCAGAGGCACAAGGACAATAATTAGCTTCATTTACATGCTTTTCTATTTAAATAGACCAACAAACAGACATTGTTTACTCAAGACCCGGGCAATGTATCATGTGTATGTTCACTATATGCACTGTTTTTTGACACAAAGTAAATGCCAGCTTGCTTACACATATCTTTATCAGCACTGCCATGATTTTCCCTTCTGTCCCCACTCTTTTTAGCTCCTATCTCTTTTCCTTCTTAATTACTTGTTGGAAGGTGTTTGGCTTTTCGCTGCATGCCTGCTGTTTTGGTCATTACAGGCCCCTGTAGGAAGTGGAGTAGCTGCCAAAGAAGCTTACCAAAAGACAGGCACTAGGGATGTGCCTGTACTCACCTGGGGTAAATGAGGACAGCTCTTCCTGCTGGCTTTGAGGCCTGTCCTCCCCTCAGGGGCTGTCCTGATGTTGAAGAGGGCCTGAAGAGCACACTGGGCCGCCTGGTTCTTGGCCTGCTTTTTGCTGCGAGCACAGCCCTCAAATATCCGCCCGTCCACACGCACAGCCATCACAAATCTACGCAGCCGTCGGCCTTCAGCTCGCTCCGAAAGGCAGGCATAACGCAGGCCCGGTCGGAGCTCATTGAGCAACGCCACAGGGCTCTTAGGGGCCTCTGGCTCTGGAACAATACCACCCAGCCTCTGCTGAGCCTGTACCATCAGGTCTAAGGTATGGCGAAGCAACCGTCCATGTCTTAGTAGCTCACTCGATAGTAGCTCGCTCTCTGCTGCTGAGTTGCAGAGCGAGAGGCCATCGGAGCACTGTGAAGACTCAAATTCCTTGAAGAGTGTGTCTGGGAAGTCTGCCTGATCTGAGGTGAAGTCAGATGAAGGGTTCGAGATGTTTCCCATGGCTAGGTGTGCCTGAGGAGCGTTGGGGAACTGAATGAAGGACTTGAGGGCCAGCTCAGCCGCCCTCATCTTAGCTTTTTTCTTTGTGGGGCCTGTGCCCTCAAAGGTCAGCCCATTCACCTCCACAGCGATGGAGAAGACAGGAGCATGGACCGGGCCTGTCTGTGACACCATGCGGTACTGCAGGCCCGGTCGAAGTTCATTGAGCTGCACCAAAGCATTCTTTGGTGCCTCAGACCAGGACAGTTTCTTATAGATCAAGCGGAGTTGACACAAGTGCCCATTGTTGTCTTCCTCCAGTGGCCGTTTCCTCTTCAGACCAGAGCTCCCACTTCTTGCGGAGTCGGAGCAGAAAAGCGACTGGCACTCTGGAGATCCTATGGAGCGATCCTCTAAGTTGCCAATGTTACGGTTTTCCTTCACCTCTGCACTGCTAGTGCCTGCAATAATAACAGCAAAAAGGAAACACTGTAATTCAAAGTGATAAAAAATACTTCCAACACAAGAGCAAAAAGAATTACTGTGTGACACTCGCAAAATGAATCAAGGAAAATCTCCCAAGGCAGATTGAGCCACTTGATACACAATGAAATGGTAATGAACAAATCTACAATCATCTGCCTGAGCCGAGCCCACTTCATACCGCAGGGCTCTATCATATTTAAGTGTTTTAAAATCCAAATACAAATCCCCTAAAAATGGCGATGTTATCTGCCAAATCATCCTGTAATCTGCCTCCAAATTGGTTCTGAATCTGTGTCGTAAGTGGGAAACATTGGTCCCTGTGGCCAATGCAAAGCATCAATCCTATTTGTAATGGGGGTGGGGATCACATCCAGAGTGGCAGACATTCCAAGAAAGGATGGATTTTCCGTAGCCCGCTTTATTTCACACTTCTATCCTGTGTGAGAGCAATGTCTGAACAGCTGTGACATGCTCTTCAAACCTAGTTACGGGCAAGTTGTGGTGTATTGCATTTCTGATGGGAAATGAACAGAAATAGGGTGTTCAGATCTTGCCACAAGAATGTTAATGGTGGAGTGGGAGGCTGGGATCAAGTGCTGACATTCACTGGTGGGCTGGAGCAGATTGTAGCTCTAGAAGATAGTGTATGGAGGCGTGCATGTACCTATCTAATGACTTATTTGTGACAAACTCTCAAATTTAATATTCAATAGCTCACTTTTATAAGATAATACAGATTTTAACACACAAGCTGACACCCGTGCGTAATCAAATAGCCCATTTCCCAAATAATTAATTATGTGGGTGACAGAGAGATCATTTCCATATTAGGCCTGCCACTGAGGGAATTAGCGTAGCGTGCTGACAGAGAAAAAGAAAAGAGGCAGCAGCTTACTTAAACTGTCCTCGTCCTCTGTGCTGCTGGTCCCAGGGCTTATGTACTTGAAAGGAGCGATCAATGCTGACAGCATACTGACTTTCTCTGGAGGAGAGACAAGAGACACGCAGAGTCAACAAGAGGGCAGCGGCGGAGATGTTTTGATAGTTATATCGATTAAAGCCGCAGATCAGCGTCGGCCTAACACGGGGACAGAGACGAAGCATAAGTGAGCGGGAGTACGCACACAAGGCTGTTTCTCTGTCACCCGTGCGTGGACCACGATGCATACATGCCCCCAAGGAAAAAAAAAACACAAACCTATAAACACACAGGCACACACACTCAATAAAAAAAATCTAACAAATAATTCACACTGGGCCTCATGCAAGAACATTTCGTATTCTTAGATTCACCAAACATTGAGCATGATTTGATCATTCACACAATCAGCGCCCCTGAAATTGCCATATTAGGCTACCTGTTCCGCTCAATTTGTGGGAAAGTTTGATTCACAGAAATGTTGCCAAAAAGTAAAAAGTGGAAGTCGGTAGTGGTATTATATAACAGCTGTCAATGACGTGTCATCAGAGCAACACTGTGTGCTGTGACAGAAGTTTAGAGGGAATGATTTAACATTAAGTTAGATGCTTAAAAACTTTTTAAAATTTCTAAAGCAAAGCGGTCATGTGACAGTCACAGAGTTATTAGACAAGAGAATGTTATAGCCGACAGTAGGTTAGGTGATGTTGTATGAAGACCTATAAAGAGAGTGCGGAGTGAGAGATTTGTTCTAGCAACTACCACATGGGCTGTTAGTAGCTGTGACGAAATATGACAGTAAAATTGAAAAACACTCTCAGTAAATTGGCAAGCCATGATAGTGACTTGGTGAAGACAATGTTAAGTTTACATAGCTATGTCTTGTTATTTATTTTATTTGGCTTAATATTGAATGCCACACATTCTCTCAAATGATTCCTACACGCTGTATAAGAAGGAATGTTGCACAAGGCCTTGTATGTATTTCACTTTTTATGTATGAAATATTTCGCTTTTATTTAGCTGATGGCAACTAACAGCAAACCTAAACTCCGCCCATGGTTCCACCCCCTCGCTGTGATGAAACAGTTGATTGTTGTTCATTTTGGCATAGACAATGCATCTCCATCTCATAGAAGTACACCTCACTTTGTTTTGATTTGATTTGAATGTGGCATGGAAAATTCATGTCACAAAAATATTCCATACACGTACACACACTACATCTTTGGTAATAAAGTTCCTTTCTTTATCAGTGCTAACTTTTCAACAGTGGCTCTCCTGTTTCTCCCTTGGGCCTGCGGCTGTCCAGGTGTGCGTGTTGTTTACAGTATGAAGCCCTATTAGGGCCATTGCTTAGTCTGGTGCACTCCATGCAGCTCTGAACAGAATTGACAGACCAGTCTGGCTCCTTAATTACACCCCCTCCCTCTCCTAACATCAACTAATGATCAATAAAAGAGAAAGGAAAGGGGGACATGCAACAAGAGGGAGGAACAGGAGGTGGACAGAAGAAGGGGGAGGTGATGAAGTAGGAAAAACTAAGAGGAAGAAAATGAGGTAGAATTAGTTTATGTAGTAGTGTGGAAGGTTAGAGGGTGAGCCTGGGGTAAAGACACCCTTCCAGGCTCCCTGCCTTCTCCCACCACAGTCCTGGAGCAACACACAGGCCTGCAGCAGCAACAATTTCAGAGAGTTAAAAGCTGCATAAACGGGGTGCCACATTAGAGTGCAATAAACATGTTTTGATAAGAGCGCAAGGTTGTGAATGAGCTCGGCCCCCGGTGCTCTCTCTCTCCTCGCAGCTCAACAGCACTAGAGGGGCTCAATGAGTCACTCTGACACACATGGATACACTCTAAACACTGAAGCTGGAGCTGTGCTAGTCCTCACGGACCAAAATCACAATACAAGCATTTGCATTCTGACCTAATTATGGACTAAAGCCCAACACAAGCAGCAATTTGGCCCTAAATGACTCCCTCGGCCAACAGGGTCATTATCCAGACCATTTTCAAATCAGTCTATATTGTTTTTAAAGCCCCCAAAGCCCTTTTTACAGTAAAAAAACATGGCTGTCTGGTATGTTTACAAAAGTGGCAAAATGAGGGGGTTTTAAGGGGCAGTTGGCTGGTATAGCATTTCTTAGCTCATTCTTGCATTTGTACACAAAATGTGTCCAGTTCCTTTGTAGCATGAAAGACAAATGTTCACATCAAGCATGAAATTACAGACAATTAATACACAGGAGCCTGTGCTTTCACACGGTGGCCTAAAATGTTGTTCCTGTTTAGCTGAGGGGCCAAGTCAAAGGGCCCACTGGGCAGTGAGATGCCAAAGCTTAAACAGATGAACTCAGTGTTTACACTATGTCATGGACTTTAAAACCAGAAGCTGCAACAGCATAAGCAAATGTTTTCTCCTTAGATAACAAGCTGATGCTGGAAAGTCACACTCAAATCCATTTCTAAATCTATATTGTATGATTGTGTATGGGACAATAAAGTTAATCTGATTGATCGATCTACAGGTTTAGAGGGCGCAAGCAGAAGCAAGCAGTTTGATATTTATCTCTATCTCCTTTATTGCTGTCTTACGCCAGGTTCAGACTACGTGATATCAGTCCGCTAATAGCCTGACCCGACAGACTTAGGGTGTCTAGAATAAAAATTACGACAATTGATGACTTTATCCTGTGTAGTGTGTCAACCAACATCTCGACAAAAAGACTAGCTCATCGCAACTGTTTTGCCTTCTCTCTCTTGGGTTGAGAAATTCCTCGACGTGTTCCGTGACTTGTAGATGTGGGAGGTTTAGGCACAGCATGTGTTCACAATTTTAGCTTAGCACGTTAGCGTGCTAGAAATGACCGGTAAACAAAAATACGGTGGATGCTGATGAGAATGATAAGTAGTTTTGCAGATAAACCAAAGTACTGGACAAACTGAATTTTTGACCTGCTGATGGCGCTGGGTGAAAAGTTAATGTATCATCAAGGGTAATATTAATTTATCACCGTAGTCATTCGGATATGTCCGGAAGACATTATAGTTATTGAATAGTTAATTAGTTAATTCAACAATTAGTTAATAGTTAATTCAACAATTCAAAAGGTAAATCTTTAATTTAATAGTTTAATAGTCACCATACCCCCCCACACTTCAAAAATTTAGCATAGTAACATTTACTCAGAGAACATTTTAACTGACCTACTTTACACTTTTATCGGAGTCAATTCCTCCACAAGTAATTTCACTCTTGCATGAGTAAAATATTCTAGTACTCTTTCCATCCTTGTAAATTAGGAAAACTAAGTCAAGGCACAATCCTCAATGCTTGCTGCTGCGTCGGCCACATCACTGGGCTGCATAAAAGCCTCAATAGACCCTTTTATTCTGTATTCAGAGGATTTTTATTTAGATCACAAAGTTCACAGCCAGAATAGAGCTTTTCTGTATGGAGCTCTTCAGGTATGAATAATTTCAAAGTAGCCCTCAAAAACAATTCTTCTCACTTTCAATGGACCACGGTTCATTTCAAATGTCTCAGGAAGTAGCTATTGAGGGGAAAATATCATCATGTTTTCAATAACTCTGATGCTGAATCAACTGCGCAGTGGTAAGCAGTGCAGTTTAGAGGTCATCCTTGAAATGCCACCTCTGATTGTTTTTTGATAGCTTTATGAAGCGCTGGCAAAAACACCCTTCACCCTGATTTATGAGTGAGCTGTGTATAACGTCCGAGGCACTTTTTGTTAGTGGTTTACAGTTTGTAGTGTGGTTGATTTTCCCAGAGAGATGCAGCTTATTTTCAGCCTTGTACATTAAAACACACTGCAGAGAGCTCACGCAGTATGATTATATTACAGGACAATAATACAATTGGTTTTGTTGTTTTGTTAGTACAAAATGGAACAAAACAGAGTAGTGCACATCAGCAGTCCCGAACCTGTGGAGATGTAAAGACTTAAGTTTAATAAGGAAGTTTACCTGACATAATTATGAAATTTGGTACAAGCAAAACTTTCAAGCAAACATTCATTATTCATTTATTACTGGAATGTTGAAATTTTGTATACCTTATCTACTGTGCACTAACCACAAGTCTCTGTAGGTTACACCCATATAAACTGGTTATCTAATCCTTTAAATGGTATGATACTAAAGAGGCCAGAATGTTTGAATTTTAATTACGTTTTATGTACATCAAGATAAGGGGTTGGATTACTGATACAGTATTGCGTGTTATAAACACGGTCAGCTGTTAACAGAGCTACTGCAGTGCTGTTGAGGGCCATATGGCGGCCATATTGTTAGACCGCCTGAAAGCTCGATCACATTCAAAATCATGTGACATGTTGTCGGTAAATGCACATCCCTCCGACTTAAATTTCTTCTGTGTGTGCTACTTATTGTTGGTGAGAAAGAGGTTAAACAGTCTGTGGTGAGGCCATATTTGTCACCCCCCGTGTACAGTTATATCCTCCCTTTACATGATATCAGAATTTCATTTGGGCCAGAAAGGTGAATCTACAATCTTTTCTGTTAAAGCCTCTAAGCTGAGAGGAAAAATCCTGCCTGGAGCAAAGTTCATGAAATGTACAGCCAATCACCACCGCTGATGTGGATTGTTACCTTACATACCCTTAACAGTATCTGCCATTCATCCCTTCTTATTCACCAGCCAGCCGAACGGATGACACAATGCATGCCAATAGTCTCAGCTAGCTACGTTCATCCCCGACTGCAGCGGGACAGAGTGAGAGGAGACGACGCTCATTTGTTTCCACAGCACAAAGGAAAGGGAGAGCCAGGTTAGATAGGGAGAGCCTTGGCAGATGGCCATACACCCCTGATAGTGACAATACTAGTGATGGTGTCCATTCACAATGAGCTGGAGAACAGGCTTTCTCTCCCTCTCTCTCTCTCTCCTTGCACTTCCTGTATCAGTTGTGAGGAGACGGTAATGAGCCCAATCAGATTTCCCCATGGCTCAGCATAACGAATGGGTCAGATGAGCGACAGGAGACGGTATTGAAACGGGCGCTGGGGGAAATCATTGACTCTCTCTCTCCTGTCTCTATCTTTCTCTCAATGTCTTCCTGCAAGCCTGAGATTGAAAGCCACTGAGCCACTAAATGAGAGGCTCCATTGTTTCTCCACAGCACTTAAAACCCGATTCCTGTCACTTCTCGCATCTGATCTCTGAGCAAAAAGCAATGTATAAATAGACACTGTGTTAAGTGTCCTCTCCAACTTTTATCTGTATACTTGTGAACACATCACTCCAGGGCTTACATAAAAACTCCATGCATGCTATAATTTTATGTTGCCATGACATGACTGTTCACTATCGAAGCTGCAGTACAATTGACATGTCTATGTGTCAAGAGGGGAAGGGCTATTATCCTGGTATAGAATACAGCTGCGCCACCAAAGGGGCCAAGGCCCCTGATATAATTCATGGTACCACCACTTCCCAAGTCACTATGCATTATATGTTTCTAAGTAATGAGTACTGTATGTGTAACACAGGTTATTTTCTGTATCCCCAATTTACAGATGTTTCCTAACACCTTGCAAGCAGGCTATTGGTAGGCACTTTCTAGGCTACTGCTCACAGCAAAGCTGCTAGCTCATTCATCCAGTTCTGCCGTCATAAAGGACTTTCCAATGTTCTGAGGATTTGAGAAGCAAGGAGGGATTCAAAGGAGGCAGCCTTTGTGTAAGACTTTTACTTGACAGAAATGCCCCTGTATTACAAATCAGTTAGTGACTGAACGCATGAGGTGGTCAGACTATTTTGAAACCACAACCGCAACAGTTTTATACCGGGACTAATAGAAACAATTTAGTTTATTATGTTGTTTATTTCCGACCAACTTGTTGTATCTGCATTAACTGATATACAAAGGAAACAACTTTCATTCATCAGAAAGATTTTTGTTTTCATGGTCTGTAATTTCCCTTTTTAAACTGTCATTTGGTTTGAGATATATTTACCACTTTGCCTAGAAAAAGAAAATGGGACACCCCCTTCATATCATTCTCTTCATAACTTGGATCATCAAATAATTAATTAGCAAGCAGAATATCAATAAATGCAGATGCAAATAATTAGTACATTTTCAAAAATGCATTCCTGTAAAAATGGCTAATGTGCATTCAGGTCCATTTACGAACCATCCGACAATAAGACCATAAAAAACTAACACTGCCACGAGACCCATTAACACAAGATTATCTGCATATTCAAACACAGATAGATGTGTGTTTTCCCTGGTTCTCTGATGTTGGGCTCGATACATATTGACTTCTGTGTAAAAATAAACAGTCAGGTGGGGAACGCTGTTCACATCAACCGCTCTGTGTTAATTACTAACAGGATATGAGTTTTTGTTCAGGCTCTGGTAACACCAGGTTAGGGTGGAAGGATGTGTTTTAATCAAGTTTCTATTGTACTGTGTGTTGATCCAGACATACTGAAGTTATGTAAGCTTTGAAATAACTAGAATTATCCTTTAACAGAGGACAGAGGGAGTAAAAAAGAGGAACGGGGATGCATTAGCACAGACTGATGGCTATTTAGCACCTGATTAGCAGCAGTGAGGAAAAAGTAGGCAGACCATCTGCTTTACATTTGCTCCCCTGGCCATGAATGCCAAGGACAGAGGCTTCATTGTAGACATTGGGTGTATTATTGCTGATGCTGTCTTTTTGAAGGGATGATATGTTGTGCAGAGTTATATGAGCTTTGGTAATGTGCCTTTCTAGTCTTCTGACCACTCAAAGTGCTTTACACTACATGTCACATTCACTCCACTGATCAGCCATCAGCCTTTGGGAGCAATTTGGAGCATCTTGCCCATGGACACTTTCACATGCGGGCTGGTGGAAGCCGGGGATCGAACCGTCAATCTTTTATAGTATTTTATATAAATGCGGTAATACTCATGGAAATACGATATATTGTAGTTTGGACTGGGAAAACACATCATTCACATCATATGTATGTATATATATGACATGTGGTGTTCATGTTGATGCCTTTAGGCAAATGTCTCACTTTCTGTTTACTTGTGTAATTTCCTGCTCTCATCTAGGGACTGAGGTTGGTAGCTATTGCTTTTCATTTAATCTTGTTACAAACTGTATGTGACACCCTTTGAGAACGAGACTGATTAAACTTCTCTGAAATTCTCACATCGGTTTGTTTAAGAATCTCACATTTCCTCTTATCCGATTTGATTGCAAATAATTCCTTATTAAACTTTCAACAATTACAACAGATAAGATACAAAAAAGAATTATGAACAAACAAACCTCAAATAAAAAAAAAAAGAAGGACTGGCCCACTTGGACTTAAGGCTGCTCCTGGGTAATGTCCAGTCTGGATGAAATGGGGCTCAGGTTGGCCAAGCAATGGGAAATCAGAGACTGTTGTGCCCACATGTTTACAAAAACCTGCTCAATCAGCATCCCGGATGAAGCACTCAACGGGTGGACCATGTTCCGAGCCGACAGAGCGCAAGACTCTGCCAAGATGAGAGGAGACGAACTCTGTGCAAAATTATTTACTGGGTGTACATGTATATATGTATATAAATAACTGTATAGACCTATATTGTTTTATTTTGTTTATTTTATATGTTAATGTAATATAAAGTTAATTATCTGTTATGATCTATGTTTGTAGCATGAAAGGACTACACGTTTGAGTTTTGTTGTACAGCCTTGTGTTGTATAATGATAAAGAAATTACCTTGAACATACTCAGGTGTTAAATTGATGGTTTTGTGTCCCCTGAAAGTGCACTTTTAGATTTACTAGTAAGACTTACAAAATACCTCTGATGGTATATGGCTTGCTTTAATGCAGTCACCGTTATAGCACCAGCTTTATGAAGCTGCTGTGTTTTAGATAATTCCATAATTAATTAAATAATAAATGTAGATGGCAATGAAGTCAGAAGCAAAAACATTTTTTTAAGTTGAACTACCTCCTACCATGATCTGACAGAATAATAATGGTCCCATAAAGTGTACGGTACTGTATATCATTGGGCACTCCCAAAAACACTGTATATTGAAACAACATATCGTACAGTATAATGTGCAGTATTTTGGTTCAAAAATTGTTTCATTCATTTGATTGCTCTCAGCACGGTCAACAGGTGTTACTCTCTATTAATTTTGCTACTTTAAGTCAAATATTTCAATCTTTTTTTCCACTTCACATGGTTTTTCATTATGCTGTATTGCTTGCTGTATTCCATTACTGTTTAATGCTGCAAATACTACAGCTTGGCCCTGCTGTCCTACACTCTATAATACAATCAAAGATAAGATTCAGCAGAGCCTTTTTGAATTCATAGGCAGTGCTGGCAGCGAGTGCTACTTTACTCAGTGAAACTGAGGTAGTCACAGAATACAACAGTGTATTCAACTCTGGAGTGTATAAGCAGAAAAACTCCAGTGGACAGTGAATTGCTTAATCATATTGTGCCACTTTCTCTCTTACTTTTTTTTTCTTTTGCTATTCCATTTTGACAGCGAGACACAGAGTACACTCTCATACCTCTGAGAGGTGACTTGCCATGGTTGAGTGTCATTGAGGAACCTGCTCAGTGTGTGTGACGGCTGTGGATTGTCACAGAGGCCCAGCAGACAGTGCAAGGCTACAGCAGGGCTTATGACCACACCGGCGCCTAACACTGCTCACATCTCCTCAAGCACTCACCTCTGGGAGCCGCGCTTACTTTCAATGCAGGGATAAAACTTGAGAATACTGTCATGATAAAAGCTTTTTAATGTCATATCTCATGCTTGAACTGTATAAAAGTATGTTTTTTTTAGGCATCATGCGTTTTGAATAGAAAGTATGTTGCCTTTAGACGGCTTTGTGTTTGACTGCAAAAGCTTTTAGCGCTAAAATAGCAGCATCTCAACAATGGTACCTTAAAGTGCTGAAGAGGCCTTTATGAAAAGAGTGAAGGCAAAGAAACACAAAAGGAATATGTCATCCTAAAAATTTACTTAAACCCTAGTTGAAATGTCAGTGCGGCCTGGAGATGGAGAAGGAATAGAAATAAGCAAAATGAATCCCATATGCTGTTGCCATCCTTCCCCAGAATACCTTTTGGCAATTAAAAGCAAACAGGCATAACTTTTTCAAAGTTCTACTACACAGATCACGATCGCTAGCTGATAAATGTTGGATTTAATGCGCACTCGCTTCCTTTCTTAACGGAATATTAATGTAGCCTGTCATCCATGAGAATGACTCATTTACAAGCATGCAGAGGAAGCTGAGGACTCAAACCTGGATGAGGTTTGTCACCACGCTCGTTTGATAACAAGCACTCGAGTGTATTTACAAGGCAGAGCGAGCGAGATAAGTCTGCGGTGTAATGACACTAAGCAGGTCAGGAATGTCTCTGCCTCTCAGTGTGTTAGTACTCATCTCCCTTCCACATTTATCCCTCTCTCTGTCATCTGCGCCGATGCAAAGCATGAATATCAAATCCTACTGTTCCCACGTTCTCTCAACTTTCATCATGTTTGTGTGCTTAGAGCTGAAATCCTGTCCTGCCAGTGCACTCAGAATAGAGAATACATTGTGTTGCTTATTGCCTGTCTCGGCAGTAAGTGCACAACCGTGCTGACATGGCACTCAGATGGTGATGTGACCCCGTGTGTAGTCTCCAATCTCAGAGTGTGTGGGAGTCAATAGGTAGGTGTGAGGTTAGATACAAATTGGCCCATTCGTGTCACAGCCCTGCAGTCACCAGCTCAAGCCTGGACGGCGGTTAGAAATGGAAAGCAACACTCTGAGGAGAGGGAAGGTGTGAGGGAGAAAAATAGCTGAAAGGAGTGTGATTTTTTTTGGTGCAACTTAATATGAACCACAATTTATATGTTTGGAGGGCTGAAAGAAATTTTTATTCGCCACATTTATTTCCCCCAATTTTTGTTCTTTCACTTGTATAAGCCAGTCACCTCGCCCTCTTATCCACTCATTATTTTACTTATATCCTGTCCTTTTCTGCTCATTTCCTCCCTCTCCTGTCATCAAATAACCCCACCGGCTTCCGTGTGATCTTCCCAGAAGTGTTTTATGCCTTACATTATGACACATATAATCAGGCTGGCTGTTTGCACTACTTTGTTCAGCACAAATTGCTGCACCGATGGTCACGGCAAAAGCACAGATGGGACGTGGACAGTTTTTCATCGGCTGTTCCATACCACAGAGCCCAACACATCTGGTATGCAGTGAGAAGCATCTTTGCACTAATTTGTTTGTCACTATACATTGAAGGGACTATCTGTCATCCTGCCATGCTTTGGTTGCGGCATGATGTTTGAAGAACATGGCTAGTCATAAGTTTCAGGCTGCCCGGCTGGTTGGTCGCTTGGGACTCACTCGAGCCATCTGACTGTTGGAATGAAGGGGAGAAGGGGGGGAAAGGCAGAAAAAGAAAGGGAAATATAAAATGTAAAAGGAGTCTGACCATTTCACTGTAAAACAGCCCCTTAACCCTCATTACCCAAGGAGAGGTGGAGAGATTTTCATTTTTGAGTCTCCAGAAAACTCACAGAAGCACGCATGTATTACAAAATAAGAATATTCAAAAGATTGAATTAGAAGTCTGAACCAGATAGCTTAGTTAGCCATGCTGCCCAACTCCGTTGCCCGCTTGCCTGGCTGCAGGTTCTGGTGCCCATTCTGGTGTTGCCCGGCCCCCCAGGATTCCCTGCTAGGTCCCCATCGCCCCATGCCTGACCTCCTCCTAGCAGTCCAAAGCCCCTGCGCCACAGGTGTAAACACTGCCCTCCCAGCTCCCAGTCCGGGTATAGTCACTTAATAGGACAGCTAGCCGCACAACTAACTGAGCTAACTGACTAGAAGATACTTTTATTGTCACATACATGTTGCGAAATTCATTCTCTGCACTTTAACCCATCCCTCAAGGGAGCAGTGGGCCAGTGGACCAACTTCAGATTTTTATCAGGTTGGTTTTGGAAAGGCTAATGACAAAAAGAGAAATGAATAAAAAAAACAGACATACCACCGTCTGAACTCTTTAAATGCAAATGCAATCCAAAGCTTGACAGCCCTGCCATGCCTTGCTGCGGTTGCTAAGCTATGGTTGGACAATCGCTGTTCAGGGGAGGGGTTCAGCAAATGGTCAGTTTTATGTGCCATAACGTTTCACACACTGACATGAATGGTTGTGGGCAATATCTGGAGCTCAACCTCAGTTTCCCCACAGGTTTCTCAGCTTCAATTTTCCATACAATCCCAGAGTGAAAAAGGAAGACTGTGATGAATGCAATCTGACAGCTCATAATATCCCCTTTCCCATTCTATGCTCTATATTTAGTGTGATTCTAAGTCAATTAAAGAACGTTTTGATGTTGATGCATTCAGACTAAGAAATTAAGCATCAGTCTGGTAGCTTGTTAGTTGACAGCGATGGTCTTAATGTCCATATTTATACCAACAGTGTCCTATTGGCCATATAGCTTCGATAGAGCTGTAAGCCTTGCTTTGGGTAAACACACTGGATGATGCATACTTTTGACGATATATTTTTATCCAAAATACAATAAAAACAGAAAAAAGAATACAGGAAGGGGGACTGGAAAAGTGAAATGTAAATGGCTTGTGCTTGCACAGCAATCTATTTTTCAGGGAGAGAAAAATACTTTTATCCAATGACAAGCACTTTCCCTGGCTACTTGAGAATGACATTAATGTTGCAGAGGAGGATGCCGCTGTGGTAACACTGGCTGCAAAGGGACTTGGAAAGTTCCAGGGCATTCAGTATCTTAGAAATATCAGTTTTACATTTCCTTAAATTGAAAAGGAAAAAGTGTCTGCATTTTTCTTAGGGCTTGTTTTAGTCCAATCTAGTCCCAAGTAACTTAAAAATATTTTCTGAATTCATGTAGAAAAAGCTGCAAACTACATAAGAGGGTAGAGCAGAAAAATGTAATTTGATGGTCTGAATTTGTGAAGTCTGAAATTGAGGGTTTTTATGAAGATAGACAGTTTTTATGAAGAGACAGTATGTTCCCTGAACTGGAAAGAAGTTACTTGGATCATTCACAGTATTAATGTTCTCAAATCAAAATTCAGGAAATAATAAAGCAGATATTTCATATATTTATACAAATACTGCACACACAATGGCCACTGTTTTGACTCACTGAATAATTGTGCAGAAACACGTTGCCTCTTCACACTGACTTCCACTTGGGTGTTGCATTCAGGAGCACATCACTGTACAGTTGGTTTAATGCACAGCTGGTTTAAAAAAATCTGAGCATGAAACAAATGTACAGTCAAGCAGAACTGAAGAGAAAGAGAGAGAAAAAAGAGAAGTCACCAATTTCTGAGATGTGTGCTGAATAATGGAGTTGTAGAATGTGGGCACTCAGACACTGTAAAAGGTTTTTGCTGTATTTGTTATTTTGTGATTTTGTGCTACTGAAATGAAGATATGTGTTGTGTCATCATGAACCAGAATCTTTAATGTTGTCTGGCCCCATGTGATGAAGCCCATGTCTTCTCTATCACAATGTTTTTTTTTTTTTTAAAGCTTTAAAGGTATAATGTCTAAGATCATGGGTCATAAGTGCTGCTAACTGCCATTAGCTAGTTAGCCATGCAGCTAAATATGCGGTCCTATTAGCTGACTGAGTCTGGAATGGGCAGAACTAGAGCTGGGTGAGCAGGCAACACATCTGGGCTCAGCAGCCTCCAAGTGAACTGAACACAGCCTCAGAGACTGACAGACAGGGGCGTAGGACTAGGGTGAAGAATGTACAGGGACTAGATTTTTGTGCGGCACCCCTGTCGATGGAGACCAGTTTTACAGTGGCTGCAACCAGAACTCTGACTCCAGGGATGATGGAGACATGGTTCGGGCAGGGGCAGGAGAGGTATCTAGGTTATTCTGTTTGATAGGAAAAATTGGTGAAATAATATTTTATTTCTTGACATGTAGTGAGTTTATTTTGTTTATTCATTAGATCAAAAAGTCTAAGAGATTAAGAGACGTGTGAACCGGAAAAATTATTTACGAGCACAATGTGCGAGTAAAGACTACGCGTGAACCCCCACCCTGCTGCATTCAAAACATGGTCGGATTGGCCAATGGGAGTGCCGGGAGTAATTCCAATGTGCTGGTTGCTCTGTGTGTTACTTGAGAAGCTTGTTATAGAAAAACAGCAAGACTGATGCGTGGTCGGTAGCTGAAGCAGTAAGACAGACATAATGGGGATAAGATAAGCAAGGTCTGGCTAGCTGGCCATTTGGCTTTATCGGTGCCTTTTGTTTAAACATGTTCAACTTTTCATAAAAGCGATTGTCATTGTCACTTTTCATGAACCGACCAATCACAGCCGTTGTTATGCATGAATGGTTTTATTATTGACAAGTTAACATTAACAAATTACAGACAAACCACAATACAAGCCCTTTTTCTTGCACAAGTGTTAATAGAATGGAAACAAACCACAAAAGTGAAATTGCTGTATTGTCCAACTGAAGGTAACATTACACAAGTGGTGAGCTTTATACTATTAAATGAAATCATAGCCTAATGAATATTGTAACATAATGTAATTAATATATTAATATTATACTAAAGGTATACTATAAATAAAATTTTTATTTTTATTTATTGTTATAGAATTATACTAATACACTAATTTATACTCCTCCAGGTTGTGGATAGTGCATCTGCAGTGGACAGATGCCATTGTGTCAATATGTGCTCCTTTTAGCCGCCTCCTTCTTACAGCAACAGCTTTGTTCTATTTATACATGTTTTACTAATTGTTACAAATATTGTTCAGTTATCTTATTTACATCAAGTGTGGAGTGGGTTGTGTGGGTAGTGCTAGTGTATCGTGTATCCTTCCCCAGTTCAAAAAACGCACATTTCACAAGCCGCAATGCGCCAGTCACAGCAGGGTTTTCTGTCACGAGTGACTATTGTTTTAAAAAGCTGTGTCCATGTTTCAAAGGCTGTTTTCAATGTGTCAAATTTTCAATAAATCTGTGCTTTGACAATATTGTAAAGCTCATGCACAAGCGTCTTCCTCTATCATAGTTCTCCACTGGTTTTCACAGTGCTCCTAAATCTTTTCATTTAGTAAGTGGCACATGTAGCTACTCGTGGGAAAAACGTTAGCCCTGTGTTAGGATGACCAGATGAACAGGTGAAATTCGGGACAGGGGAGTTGTGGGTCCCGATGACTGTGTTGTATGTAATGGTGTACTCATGATCCGTTACATAACATTTATTTTATTTTATTCATTTAATCAGTGGGGTGCATCGCATCTGTCTGCGCAGCGCGTGTCTGATCTCTCCTTCTCCGTGGCTGCAGCTATACTTCCTCTGTCCACGCAACTGTAACTTCCACTATCTTCATTTAGTCTAGAAAACAAAAAGGGGGAAAGAGCACTTGTCCCATTTGCCCCTCCACTCAAAAATGTGTTGCATTTTCATAGATTTTGGGGATGAGGGTGGGAGATTTTTTATACTGTGTGTATTATAAGTATCCATTTTTAACGAGGCAATTGAACTTTTTTGTGGGAAACTGGGTGGAGTGGAGGGTAAACACATCCAAATTCAGCTGAATAAATAGAGTTTATCACCCTTTCAGGCTGACATAAAGCATTAGGAGTGAAATTCACAGTGTAATAGTAGGTAGCATCAAAGTGAAGTAAGCCATAAACAGAAGTCTTAAGCAGCAATCACACCATATTTAAGCTAAAGATAAAAATGAGCTAATGAAGCCCAACATAGCGAGGCACACGTCACATAGAAGTAAAACTGACTATTATTCTGAGGGGGCATCATAAAGTCTTATCCAAACTACTCCAAATCGTTTTCATTCACGCAAACCTCCCGCCCCCCTAACATCTTCTGTGAGCCACAAGCCAGCACTACCTTCCCACCACAGCAGTGGCTGAATGAATGATGAGTAATCGTGTAGGAGAGTGAGGTCATTATAGAGATGTGGAAGTTTGAATCGGCACACCGGAGGCTTCATTTGTGCCGCATTCACGGCTCCTTTTGACTTTGAAGTGCGCAGCACACCTGACTCTCAGTGAGGAGACTGGTGTTTCTGCTCATTTGTGCTTCGTCTTTTTGAAGCTAAAGCAGGCTGATCTATTTTGGGAAGGGCCTCGACAATACTTCCCTAAATGCTGGATGGAAGCAATGTGGGAAGATGCAGTGAAATGTGATGTGCTTGGGTTTGTGTGTGTGTAGAGATTTCTTGCCCACAGTGTTTCTCATTGTAGGCATGTGAGAGAAAGAGCATGAAGGATAGAAATGTTTGTATCTTTCAATGTTTCACCAAGCCAAAATATGTTTGATGGTAACCACTGTTACACTAAATAATAAATAAGCGTTACGCACAAATATAAAAATACATTATCTTAATAAAGGGGAGTGTGAAGGTCTTCTCTGAGTGGTGGCCATAATGGGGGTCCACGGCATTCTGAATGCACAAAATAGTTAGCCAGCTAACCATCTCTAGAGCCTTGATTGCTGACAATCAAGGCTCAGATAGAACCTAGAGGAAGTTCAGAATCCACTAGGAGTAACTTTCACTGCTTTTCTAAACTAGCCTGCTTCATTAAAGCCGCATTGTTTAGTGTCTTACAGCGCATTGTTTTGGTTTTCTGGCCAGACACTTTAATGTTATGATTTAGTGTCACCACTCTCATCAGCGTTTGTTTCCAGCAGCAGCAGACAGCTGTTTTTTAGCTACAAAACCGACTGCTGCATGCCCAGCCCCAAAATACAGATAGCTAAAGAGTTAGCTACTAGCTAGTAGAGCATCTAGCACCTAAAGAACAGGATATTTCCCTCCAGAGGGACACCCAAACAGCTAGCCACTTATCATCTTATATCAACTTTATAAGGTGATAATATGTCAAAGTTGTGTGTTACAGGTTTGGATAAAAGCGTCAGTTAAATGAATAAATGTAAACAATCAGCAAAAGTGAGTGGTATTTCAGCTTACATTAGCTGTGAGTACTTGTTAACATTCATTGCCATTCTAACTACTTCTACAAGAGTGTTTTGGTGGTAGAAGCTACAGCTTAAGATCAGTTCAGTAAAATTTTTTGCCATGTAATTTAGGCTGTAATGAGTCTAAATCTGGACACGTTCAACACCATCAATCTTTTGACATATACTTTCAGTGTTCCTCAATTGACCTACACTACACCCTCACTGAATCAACATCCTTATGTACCTATATTTTACTCGTCTGGTTGTTACTCATTATTTGCGCACAGCCGAATCAACAGCAGACCTCCATGACACTAGCCATGGTTGCTAGGAGACCTGTGACGCAATGCCAAAGCCTCAAAAAAGTATCACAATATTATTCTTATTTTCAGCAGAGGTGTTTTTGTGTGTGTGTGTGTCCTTCTGTTTCCTCCCTGAAATGTCTACTGTGAATCACACCACTGCTTAATTTTCTCTGATCTCAGATGGATAGCTGCAATTTCTGGGGTGATACCACATATTTAGTTATCTCAATGTTGTGCCTATTTGTGAACTACAAGAAGAGCGTCGTGAGACCTTCCCTAGAGTAACCAGGTGAAAACTAATTTTTAACTTTTCTAACTTTAACCATCCCCCCAGAAAAAAAGAAAACACCACAGGGAATGTTTAAGTCTTCCACAGAGTAAATAATGGGATCAGAGATGTTATCTGCTGTCTGTGTAGGCAAAGCATTTTGCTTCTAGTGCATGACCCAAAACAGACAAGCCTATGAAATGGAACACCAGCTTAGTATTGCTCTAGTAGACTCTGATGGGTGGAAACAAATGGAGTTTGGCATAGCTGTGCACGATACAGTGTGTCCTCAATGCTCTCTGACAGTAATACAAGCTTTTGTCTGTTTAGATCTATACAGCGATACAGATCAGAGGGGAAAGAGCGCTACATCCTTTCAGCCAGTACTGTAAATCTTATGAGGCCTTTTGTTTTTGTTTACGTTTTTTGCACATGACTCTGCTTCTCAAATGTTGTCTGCACCCAAGGTAACAGAACTTCTGCAGCAATTGGCAATAGTTTAGCAACCGTAACAAGGCACAGCAGGCCTATCGGGCTCTGCATTTCTCCACACGCTTTGCCTGGGGCTGTAGTAACAGCAATATTCTGTATTTAAAGAGTTTTTTTTTTTTTTATCATTTCCAAAACCAATAACATGAAAGCAAAAGTGTAACAAATGGACTAAACTGTCGTCACGTCTAGCACATGCCCTGTACAGGGTTCCACTTATTGGATGCTATCAGAGTTCAGGCTAACGTTAGCAGCTCTGTCAAGCTTTTATTGGATTTGGGGAAGTTTGCACTGCTGCAGTACTTGCAAATATTACATGAGTTTCACGTTTGTTACGCTGCTTTACATGGGTCATCAACCTGTGAGGATTCCCAGGGATCACTTGTCATACTTGTGGCCAGTATTAAAAAAAGGGCAGCAAGGGTTCGTTCCGAGTGCTTGCTGGACCTCAAAAATACAAAACAATCAAATACAATCAGTTCAAAAGTAGAACAAAGGTGGCCCACCATTAAAAGAAAACAATACCTGCAGAGTGTTGCATTTTATTAAAATATCATTGCTTACATGTTTCAGCCACAGACCTCCCTCAGAGCGTTGTCTCATTGTGGCCAACTCTCTTTTTGTACCAGGAACAAACCACATAGCACACAAACTGTGTGCTATGTGGCTATGTTAAATAGCAAATGTAAAAGATTTCATGAACTGGCTGTAGGCTGTACTTTGGTTGTGCTGAATCTGAGAAATAAATGGAAAGAGTTAATAACAATTTCATTAATGAGGATCATTAACTCAGTAGCAAGTGACCAGTGCCCTTGTAATGACTGCCTTTGCCCCGTGTTATTGCCTCTTCCTGTCAGGTTTTTGCCTTTGCCTCCCTCTGTCTGCCTTCGCCCTGCGTGCATGCTTCTGTAAGCCTCTCTACCTGGCTGCCTGTCGCCCTGCCTGTCAGACCGACTATCTACCTATCAATCTGTGAGTGTGTCCGCCTGCATGTGGTGATAAGGAGCCGTGGGTGTCTGTAGTCCTGACACCAGCTGATTTATGCCGGCCTCTTTCCCTTTAGGGGGCCGATTTGTGAGAAAATCCCCAACGAATCATGCTGACTTTGTGTGCGTGAGTGTGCGTATCTGTTTGTCTGGCTGTTTGCATGTGCGTGTGTGTTCTGTGCCAGGATCGTCTGTCAAAACAAAGATGACAGAGCGCTGTAACTCTTTTATTGTCATATTTCAACTCCCGTAAATCACTCAAACCTGATTTAATATTTGAATTGCCCTTACAAAAACAAAATAAAGGAAAGGTATTCATTTACAGAAACATCTTTTCCACCCACGAAATTGGTGAAATCAATATGCAATAAAAGCACAATGTCTTGCTTACTCAACTTAAAAGTGGATGACTTCCAGCCAAAAGAAGGACCCAGTTTGATTTGGAGTTAAAAATTTATGTGGGAAATCTGTTTCTCACTGTGTATCTTTCATATTTTATTCAGTCAATTCAGATGATTCTTCCCAAGCTTAACTCATTTGCTACAAATCTAGAAAACTAACAATGTTAACCCCAAACTTTGAGCATGCAAGTCTAAAAATACACAAGCAGCTAGAAAATAATATTAAAAATGCATGTGAACAGAAATCAAATTAAAGCTTGCAAACCTGAGAGCCTGTCTTTAATGTGTGCATTAAAAAAAAACAGAGTGGAAACAAAACACAGAAATTTTGCAAAATATTTGAAATATTGCAACAAAGTTTTTACACTTGGCTGAGGTGGAAAAGTTAGTGTATCACTAAAAGTAATAAATGCTTTAAACATCCAATGTAGCTTCTGTAACCTTCCTCAACTTAATACAAAAAAAATAACATTCGCCACAATTTCTTTTTCAAAGTCATTTGAATTTAAGTTAATCTAATCGATTTATTTGGAACAATGTGATGGCTTAATTGGACAGCTAGTTATAAAATGAAAATACCACTGGAAATGTAAATATGTAATTGTGTCCATATAATGTGTATGTGTGTGTGTTTGAGAGTGAGGCAGCCAGAAAAGCGAGTGCACTCGCCTGTCATCTCAAACAAGGCTCAGTATTGTTGTTGAGGTCCATGCCATGCTAATGACATACCCTTCAGCAACTCATCATGTCCTAACCTGATGATTTACATGAATACAAATCACTCAAAAGCTTCACATCAGCAAAGATGCGACGGCAGTGTTCTGCTTTCTGAACGTGACTGACTGTTGTGGGAAATGTCCTCAATCCACCTCGGCCATCCATCCTGATGTGAACTCAGCTCTGTATCCATCTGTCAGTTATGACAGAGTGACTGTCATCTTCGTGCGTCTGCCCCCATTTGATAAAAAGCTACTCTCTGCAATCCAGAGCACTTAGGCTTCCGGATTGACTCGGATCAAGTGTGCTAACAGGAAAGTGAAGAGGAGACTCTAGCTAAGGAATAGAGGGGCCCACTTGGTGGCCTTAAGAGGCTGCCATTGCACTGGCTCATTCAACACTCAATGATCCCATCTGTACTTCATCTCCTGTTTTCTTTCTAAAGTTTTGTCCTCATGTTCGTGGCAAGAGACTCGAGACTGGCTGGAACGACAGAGAAGTGTCAGAATGGTGCAACATGTCTCTGTACTGTTGTTGCTTCAGAACAACTCTGCTGATAGAATGTATATTCAACACACCCAGAGCCTGTTTGCTGAGATAATTAAATTCTCAAAGGATGCGAGGAGACGCAACACGTAAATTAATTTGAGCTGCAGAAACAGACAGGATTTATGCCGCTTTGGTGGGAGCATTCACTTCCAGAACAAATAAATGGGATGTTTTTGAAATTAATTACTGTTCCAGTGCGCCATTAAAGAGTATCAGTTATCAGATGACTTTGAAATACACACTTGGCTCTTTTGATGTGTTAATGATGACAAAGTAAATCATCCACCCTGCCATGGAGGACTTAGAGAGACTGGGGAAAGAGACAGAAATAGAATGAGAAAAGAGCACCAATGAGTAAAACACAAAGGAAAAAAAGAAGACATGTAAATGGCAGAAAGTAGTCCAAACTCATGAAATAAGTCTATTTTATCAAACCCATTAATATGAAGGTTATGGCCTTCATGGTTCAGACACTAAAACATTTCTGTTCCTGTTTTTATTCCCCATTCGCCATCCATGAGAAAGTTTCAAGTGGAGGTTCGGATCGTGCCTAAGGCTCGTTCAGTCTGTTCTAAAAAATACAAGCTTCATTCACTTCAAATGAAGCAATGTACATCTGAATGTAGGCCAGAATTACAGCAGATATGACTGATTGTGTTTCTGTCTCTTCTCTGTTGTAATGCAGGGCTGGATTTAATAGTCCGGCTGTTAATCCATGTCAAGGAAGGCAGAAAAGGCCCATTTGACATGGGCTAACTTCCCTCTGTAATTAGAAAACCTCATTAAGTTCATTAAGTCATTCCTTGTGTTGGGGGATTTGTTTTACATGCGCCGCCAACAGACTCAGGCCACAGCTAGCAGAATGTGGGCTAACTGACGGCTGGATCCAGTGAATGAAATACAGTGTGAGAAGCATTTGGGATGATGAGAAAGCATAACAAAGCTTGTTAGAGACTTTTACATGTTAAAGGAAGACCTTAAAATCATCTCAAGGTTTGGGAAAAAGCTAAATTCTGATGATTGTGCTACAGCTTTTCTATCATTACCAACTTTCTTCTTCTATGAGGGGCCTTGGCTGCAGCTATCGTTCTAATAACTCCAAATGTGGATTATCATCGTAGCACCATTTCGATGGGGAGGGATATCAATGTGACACATTCCTGAAAGGCCCTTTGTTTTTCTATTTATTAGAGGCCTTGAGCAGAGGGGGGTGGGGGGTAACTTGTGCGGCCTCGGAAAGCGACACAGTAACAGATGACTAGACGCCACCACCAGAGGCCCTCTGTTCCGCCCCCCCCAGTTTTGGCTCCAGGACCCAATGATTCCAATTTGGGTGTCAGTGAGAGCAGCGATTCATCATTGGCTGGATTACTTAGTGGGCCGAGAGCAGAGGGCCATTCATCTCTGTAGCTGACACAACCCCGGCCAGAGAGACGCCATGCTGCCAGCGCTACCATTGCTGCTGATGCAGCTGCTGCAAAACAAAGTCCTGGAAACACACTCACATGCACGCAAATAGTCTTCATCACAATGTGCATTGTCACTTGGGGTGCAGGGTCAACAGAGAGTTACTGTACAGAAAATCTAGAGGTTGCACTGCTTCACATTGTCCGTTTTCAAACATTTTTCTACTCATATACTTTGATATTTTCAGAAATACGTTTATTCACTTGCTGATGGTGAAATGCGAAGATTGCTACCACTCACATGTCTGTCCGCTAAATATAAGGCTACAGACAGAAGTTGTTTTTTTTTAACTAGGACAGAGCCAGGCTAGTTATCCCGTTATCCCCCTTTTTGCAGTCTTTACACTGTGCTAATTGAATTGAATTCAAATTTAATGAAACAACATAAAATTGGTATAAATCTCTCCCTCTAACGACGAATAAGCTTATTTTCCTTTAAGATAGGAAAAATAGGATGCTCTCAATGCAAGCACATGCATGAGTGCACAAATAAATGCAACTAGTATGTTCTGTTGATGTAAGATAAAAAAACACATATACACATATATGTGTATATATATGTGTATATACATATACATACATACATACATACATATATACCCCCCCCCCAGGCCAGGCCTAAACACCACTATGTGCTGACAAGACCGGAGGAACCGTTTGCTTCCCTGCAGGTGAAAAACAAGGTGGACATCAACATACTGGGCCTCACACAGTGTGCTGCAGTTACAATGCACCTCTGTGGCATCAACATAAATCTACAGTATGTGCTCGTCCAGGATACGCATGATTTAATGCCCTGGAATGAATGTCAGAGCCTCTATTCATTTCAGGGGCAACAATAGAATGAGACGCATATGCACTGAGGGAATAAAAGGGTTAGTTCAAAATGGTAAATGGGGCACCTCGAGGTAAAATAGAATGTTTCTCCATCTTGTAATGGCACACTTTCAGTTTGGTCAGGAGTTGGATAAAGAAAGGAAGAGAAGAAAAGGCAAAGGGCACCATGCCAAAAGAGTGTGTGACTCCATACATAGCATTTTTTTTGTCTTGTTTTTGTTTTCTCTCATTTGTTTGTCTTTGACGCTGTCCATGGAGGTCCCAAAGCCCAGAAGTGTTTCCTCCTGACTTCTCACTCTTACCACACGCCACTGCCACATATTGGACAACAAAGCTGCCTTTACATGTTATTTGAACTCTGCACAGCTTGAGCAAATCTGCACACATGTTGCAGTCGAGTCTGCACCGTGCACTCCACAAGCTGTATGACAACTCGGGGAAATGGACTTCAGAGTCATGTCCAGCCATCTGAAAATGCCACAACTAAATTATCAGCTATCACCGAGGAGAGGGAAACACACAGAGAGAGACACAGACGGAGAAAAGAGAGATTCCATCTATAGTCCGCTTATTCTTGTGAGTCGCATCAAAAGGAAAAGTAATTAAGTCGTCTGAGGATGTTATTGGAAACGAGAATTCTATCAGTGAGGCTGTGGGCTTGTGATGCCTGCAGCTTATCCAGCCAGTGTGTGTGAGTGTGTGTGTATTTCTGTGACTGACACGCCGCCGTGCAGTAGAAGATGAGACCTCTGTTGTGCGTTTGTAACAGGCGCAGCCAGCCGCTCCTCATTAACCTTTTGGGAGATAAGCCTGTTTTAAGTCCATGTTTGAACAGCCTGTGTGAAGTATCTCCCACTGATATGTGGCTAGCCAACCACCCAAACTGTTCTTCCCTCCCCTTTCACATTCAATATTCCTCTTCCCTCACCTTCGCCAGATTACCAGAATTAAATTTCAATTTTAATCACAGGCCTGAAAATCTCCATAAATCTAGCACCTGAGCCACCCTTAATTACGGAACAAGCATTCCGGGGCGGTGCGCTGCTGTGGCCCGCTAACAAGGTTAAAAGGTGCAAAGTGTGTGTAATGGGAAGCAGAGGAACTCACTGAGCAATTGTTAACACCATGTTAGATACTCCACTTCTTTGTCTCTTGCCATGTTCTCTTCCTATTTTCCCAGCTAGCGGAATACACAGAGCACCTTGTTAGAGGCGCTAGGCTAGAAGTAATGTAATTTAGCTAAGTGGTGAATGTGGAGGTGCCAGATGCGTGTTTTGCAGTGGATGGTGTCGGCAGTGGTGATGAAGCAGGCACACAGAGGCAAAGCTGTTACATCGCTGGACTGCTGTAGACAGGATCCGATAATTGGCAAGGAGGTGGAGTTTTCAGGAGGGACCTAGTCTTTTGTTTGTTTTTGTCACCATCAAAAACTGCCTAAAAGTAACTATCAATGTATATCACCAGTGATGTAAATATGAAAAAAGTTGTTTTATTTTTAAAAACAGTCATTATATACAGTACCATATATATCAGTCCTATGCTGCAGTTACAGGAGATATTATATCTCTAGTATAATTTCCCTCTTATTCTCCTATAATGAGGCTTTGCTCTAGGTGCATACTCAGTCGCTACCACCTTAAAATTACATTCCTTAAGATTTTTATAAAATCAAATGGTATTTATTTTAGAAATAACATTGTAAGTGGTGGAGTCCGCCATTCTCACACTGGTTTCAAATTTCCTACCTAAGCACGAAAGACTAAAATTTGTTCTGTGTCAGTTGTTTTAACCAGTCAAAGGTATTTAAAGTTACCCTGAATGTGCCTACCCATTCAACCACTTTTATGCATTCATATAGAAAGCACATTTAAATTTGAGATTCAGTATTTGACATTGATTTAGCACGACTTCCCTGGAAAATGTGAATCAGTACAAAAGTACTGTATGTATTTGTCCTCTGAAGACGGTGAATACTGAGAAATTACCTCCAGATTTACAATGTAAAACTCTTTATCTTTCCTGATGTTTGATATATGCGGTGATCAGATGAGTTTCAGTCTATCGAGGGAATAATCACTGAGTCTGCGCTGTCACGAAGCGAGTCTGAGGAACCAGTAGATCCCACACACGCTCGAGTCTTTGTTTCACAATTGTAAGCCGTAGGCTGTGAATTAAAGCGGGACACTGTAATGCAGTCCATAATACAATTATGTGTGTGAGGACTGCGTGTAGGAATTGTGAAAAGGGTTTTGTGACAGGATTTCATGAGTGCAAAAAGCGACTTTAATTAAGCAGTGGTGGATAATAGGAGTCTTTGAGCTTTCTACTGTGTGAAATTGTATGCCAATTAGATAATCATCTGTGAAAACGTTGGACATGACATACAATTTCATGATAACAGTTTGACTATACACAAATGCAGCATCACAGTAATTATGCATGTCATTTATTTTGTGCAAAGTTTGTGTGATAATTATATCATCACTGCACAAAATGCCTTGTGCAAGTACAAAAATGGTCATTAAATGTGCGATCAGTTTACTGCATTGTTAATATGTGTTTCGCTGTCTTACAAAGAAATAAACAAATAATTGTAACTGTTAAAAAAAGACTAATTTACACAAGTTTTATCCTGACAGCTGGCCAGCAAATACTGCCTAACCGCCTTGTTTTGTTTACGCATTGGCTTGATTTTGATCACTGGTCTGCTCAGCTTTCCAGATGTCTTGCCCACATGTGTGCCTGCCATTTATGAATGCTGAAACCACGGCGATGTGCCTGTCTGTCTGTCTGTCTGTCTAGAAAGCTGGAAAGTACAACTGAAAGTGTTCTGTTTTTTTCGGGACATGTTTCATTTTCTTTAACGCATATGCACACAGAATAATCAATATGATTCCAGCAGCAGTGAGCATTGAGTGTGCATGTGCAGGCATGTGAGTATATCCTGTGTGTGTGTGTGTGTGTGTGTGTGTGTGTGTGTGTGTGTGTGTGAGTTGTCAGATAGCAGTGGGGGAAGCAGCTGTTCTCCCTCCCGTCCCCTGCCACTGATTTAACATATGGCTAACCTTTTGGAGATAGCGCGGCTGTTTACTTTTCCTGCTCTGCACTGATAACATCCCAAATCATTATCCAAAAACTGTGTCACCCTAAGCTTTTAGAAACAGACCCAGACGCTATAAATTGGTACTACACTAATGTTTAAGAAAGAAAACAAAAAGATGGCGACAATTTTCATGCATCTGGTTGAAATCTCAGAAAGAAGCAGATTGGTTATGTTCTGATCATCAGAAAAAAATTAAGCGTCGGCCAAATTGTATGCCTGTCTGAGGTGGCCGGCCAGTAAAATGTATTAAATTATACACATTTTCAAGATCTGCATCTTAATATCATAGTCCAATCAGCCACAGCGTCAAGTTGTGTTCCGTGGAGTACCAACCATTTGGGGAGATTTCATTCTGGCTGAAAATTGGGTCCGGGTGGGACTGCACTAAAGTAAAAGCACCATTTTCCAGAAATTTTTTGCTTATCATTCGTTCGATTGGGGTTCAGTTCTGTGTGACCAGGGCTGTAACCAGAGTTTAGAAATTGTTGAGGTCCAATTTTATTTTTAATAGAGGTTATTTATCGTAATTCATTCCAAATTTACAGCTAAACACAACCAAAGTTATACGATGCAGTCACACAAACTAATGATCTATAATGAAATACATACATGCAATTTTGCTCTCTTCTTCTTCTCTGTGTGTGTGCGTGTGTGTGTGTGCGCGCGCGAGCGTGCACGCAATAAAGACAAAGCGTTTGGTTAAAAAAAACACAGGAACTACAGGCGTGGTCTAGTAAGTAAGAGATACAGACACACAAGCTATGATCAGGTAGAGTAAACAGGGAAATTTTGTTATACTAATCTTCACAACATGCATTAGGCTAGAGGTATCTGAAATGTAGCCTCAAGCCTCTGAAGATTTTGAGCATTAAACTCTTAATTTCCTGCATTCTAGAGACATTTTCTGCAACAATTTATGGTGGAAATGTCTTTATTTATATGAAGGGAAACAAAATTCATGTGGCAGGTGACAATTCAGAATATAAAAATATTATTGAGTATAATGCAGTAATCAGCAGCTTGTTTTTTGGCCTAAGTTACTTTTTACTACGAGGCAGATCTGTTTCTTCTATATATACATTGCATTTTATTCATTCATTGAATGTTCAAGTAAACCTTTCTCGTAAAAGTTTTTATTTGTCATTTAATATTTCTTGTTGCAAGCTAATTTGCAGAAAACTTTTAGCAAATGCTTTCAAAAATGGTGGGGACAAAATCAGCCCTTTTAAAAAGTGGTGGGGACATGTCCCCAGCATCCCCAGTGTAAATGACACCTATGTGTGGACTACAACTGTCATCACAGGACTATACTGCAGATGCAGACTACATAATGGGAACTGTTACTAAATGACAACATGAAATACAGCAGATTAGTGTTGAATTCAGAAGATTCTCTGGTTGATATGACAGACTAATAATTTGACGTCAGCGGCTGTTTGCACTGTTTTGTCACAATTATAGCAGCTGAATTGGTGTGATGCGCTGTAGGCTATAGCCCATATCTAATTACGGAGGTCCAGACCTCGGTAACCTCATAGCCGGTTACGGCCATGTGTGTGACCCTGACAGTTAATGATGACTAACTATTTTAACCCAAACCCTGATCTTTTCCTAAACCTACCCAAAGGCTTTCTAACATGTGGTTAACGTTGTCCAACGGTTGCAGTTTGGTTAGGTTAAGGCACGAGGATTACTTGGTTAGTCTTTGCTTAACTACAATGGTGAGATGCCTTAGTAGATGTCTGCTTGATTGTTGGAATAGCAGCCAACCACAGCATTTTGTGATAGCAGAAAAGTGATTTCATGCTTAAGCTAAACTACTAATAAAGCCATGTGCTAGTTGTAAACTGTGAAGAAAGGGATCTGTATATTAAAGGAATCTGGTAACTATGGTCACATGTAAATGTTTCAGGGTATTATAAAGTAAAAAAAGGTGTTTAAAAAGTTTGTGTTGAGCTTGCATCCTATGTTAGCGGTATCTCATGAATGTATCCCGAGTGAAATGAGTGAAACATGGCAACCACACACTGAAATGTCTTTTTTCCCCATTTCTCTCTGTTGGTCACTATGATACACGAGGTCCAGTGTGACTATTAATGCTCATAATCAGTTTATTCTTCCACAAACATTATGTGACAACAACAAACAAACAAACACATAATATACAGTAAAGTGCAGCGTGACATACTGTCAGTCAGTTTTACCTTGTGGGCCCTTGTGTTGCTGATGATGCAGGATGACCACCACAAGCATCTAGTGAATGAGTTGCCTGTTAGTCTATGTGAATTTGTGTTTACAGCTCAGTTCGTTGAGATATGTGAGTGTGAAGACAAACAGGACCAGAACTAAAGGAACTGAACTACAGGTGTGAAAGCAGTCTCTCTCTCTCTCCCTCATTGCAACTAAAGCTTATGCGCCGTCGTTATGGTGTTTTGGATTACAGATTTTGGTGTAAAACAAATTAGGAACAAATCTGTCTGTCTGTCTGTCTGGGGTGGGTGGGTTTATAAAATGAACATCACTGATGAAAGTATCAATTGAAACAGAACATGTGCAGGTTGTAAGAACTGCATCAACCTGTTCTCTTTAGGACAAATACTTGGTTATAAGTGTTTTCACATGTTTTACACTTTCTAACCTTGTTAATGTGAATTGTTAACTAGTGGTTGTTTGTTGTGGCGAAGCTTCACCTGAGTTACACACGTTGCTAATGTCGAGGGACTCTTGCCTCTCTGCTTCCTAACAACATTAAATGAATGGTCCACTTAGAATTAATGACTTCCTCACTCTGGACAAATTTGATTGTGTTAGCCTAACGACCAATCCTCAGCGAGAACCAGGCCAACATTTAGGCAGAGCTACGATTGGTTCCGCCGCTGTTTGAGACCTTTATTGATGGTGCCACACACACACACACACACACACACACACACACACACACACACACACACACACACACACACCTTGAAATCAACACCTTCCCTCTGTTTCACAGTCAAGCAGGGGCAGCAAATCGCATGGCTCCCCAGACAATATTATCTCATATGCACAGACAAATTACCTCTTTGTTTTAAGGACACGAGTATTTCTCAAAAAGAAAAAAAAACACACTCAGACATTATGAAAATCCCTCCATAAATAGGAAAAAGAAAGCACTCAAAGGGAAGCTAAAGTGGCACTTATGGATACTGTTAGCGTTTTGCTTGGGCAAAAGAAATTCTTATATTAAATGGGTCTCTCTCTCTCTCTCTCTCTCACCCGGCTCGCAGCAGAACAGATCAAATGAAGGTTACGCTGTCCTCTCTCATGGCCTACATCCTGATGCCAGAGCTAATTGCATAATTTGTTTCAGAATTAACAGCTAATAGCAGTCTCTTCTAGGCTCATGCCAGCCCCCTCCCTTCATATATACTCCCTTTCTATTTTTTCCCCCAACCTCTCATCCCATTATGTCTGTATTTGCAGAGGCTTTAGACAATATAGTAAAAAAAGAAATAAATCACACTGGAGTAAATTACATTCATACCCAAAAAGGCAGTTTGGTGATGAATTATAGGCTAATTCCCCCACTTGGCCCTTGCTTATTGAATCTAATAGCATTGTTAAAATCTACAATGGATATTTCTCACTGCATTGACTGTTTGTCAAAGCAAGTGAAAGAAGACAAAAGAGCATTTACAATGAAAAAAAAAGCCTGTTCAGAGAAAGATTTATTAGACATCAAACGTATGAATGCACTCACTCTTCTTGTTCATATTGTGCTTATTCTGATCAGCTGACATTTTCCCACAGTTGGATCTGCATTAAACAAGCCCACCTCCACGCACGTGCAGTGAGGCCAGCCTGCTAACAGACGACTGACGATGCAAGAAGCTGAGACAGACAGATGAGCTGCTCCGGAGGTGGCCACTATAAGTCAATGCCCCCTTGCACCAGGCAATAACCTTCTCTCCTCTCTGTGTAATAACCAGCCTGAATTTGAAAACTAAACCAAACAAACAGAAAAACGAGCGAGGGAGAAGGAGGAAGGAGGGAGAGAGGCCAGTACTGCTGAACAAAGAGCCTCTGGATTCAATCAATACTGTGATCCAGTTGTCAATCATTGGCTATATTAACCTACCTGTCTGTCCTGGACACATCAACAACAACAGTATTTCTACATGGCAATGAGGCTGTCACGAAGTGAGGCTAAATTTGTTATTTGGCTGTGGTCAAGTTCCGATCACAGCAAGTACAAATATTTCACCAAGAAGTTGTTTCAATCAATAAATCTGCGTGCAGTGTTATTTTCCATGGTAGACGCCCTCACCCTGCACAATGTGTGCCTTTTATACAAACAACACACTCACACATTCATGTCACTGAAAAGCTACAATTCAACCTCTTCACATTTCTCAAATTAAAGGTCATTTTTGCCGAAAACATTAAAAGTGGCAATGCCATGGCAGGTAGTGAATGAGTTTACCCGCCTCCATCTGTCTTGAAAAACAACAAAACAAACAACGTATTTGATTGCTAAGTCAGAAGGGTCGCCGTGGTGAAAATGTTAATATTTTCTCCTAATCACATGACTTAACCCAGGTAGCCAATGATCTGTATCTGGCTCTCGCTCGTTCATGATGTACTACAGCTTGCAAACAGGGCCCCAGGCACAAAAATCTTAATGAAGGTCCTTCCCAATGTGCAACCTTCAGACGACGTTGCCGAAACAAAGGGGGAGAAATAATAACAAAGAGACCCTTTTTCCCCTCTCCTTACCATTTAGGAAATAACAGCCACTCGTTGAAAACTCTTTGCCTGCATTTGGAATTTGATTGTAACCTCAGGTTGCCTTTTCTATTATGGTGGGAAATAATGTCACAATGCACATCACCAGTTTTTAAATTGAAATTTGACAGCTCTACCAAGCAGGAATGTGAAAAAAGGAGACTCAATGTGGCATATTCACAGAGCAGTTCTCATGCTCTTAAAATGAGTAGATGTTGTGACTGGGAAAACTTGGTGGGCTGATTGATTTTAGATATATGATATTAGACATACATTTTCTGTTTTTAATTAAAGAATTTTTTATGAAGTTATACAATCATATTGATGAAAAACAGGATGAGAAAGCATTCCCCTTTCACCAGGATTTAACTGTGTCACTGATGTTTTTTCACTTCAAAGTTCATCTGAATCTAGAAAACTGCATCAGTTTTAATATAGTTTAGTGATAACTGCATTACTGGGATATCAAAATTCACCTTTTTATTATTCTAATACAAAACATTGAACAGTGAAATCATATTTGGTGATCACTCAGGGCTTAAAGCAAGAAATTTTCTGTGCCTGAAATGTGTTCAGGGTTTACGACAAAGATGGAGAGTAGGGGGCAAGAGCGTAACTTTGTGTTGAAAAATGATGGGCACATAGGGACTCACATCAGGGATGTGACACCTACCTCACAAAACATGTGGAAACACAAGAACAAGACGAGAAGATAATTGTACACTGCTTTGATGAAATGTTTAATTTAGAAATATATGATGGGGATGGGGCTTGGGTGGTCCTCCCCCAGAAGATTTTGAGCATTAAACAATTTATTTCCTGCAATCTAGTAACATTTTCTGCCACCGCCTATAATCAGTGCTTGAAGTGGAAAATATAGGTGCTGGTACTTAGCGCTGGGCAATATGGCCAAAAATGTTATCACGATAAAACATTTCATATCATTCAATATCGATTATTCTCATGATAAATGTCAAATTATTATTCCAGATGGTTGATTGTGTTTTAAACTTGTCTTTATGGTCAGAACAAACATTTGATGCCAAACAGTGGATCACTTAACAAATCTGAGGTAAAACATTCAAAACTTATGATTGAAGTAAAAAAAAAATTCTGTCCCTTTTCCTCAACAAAAAATATCTTTATAGGAAAATGAATTGCTGATTTGATTCAAATGAATTAACATAAACATTTGTCATATTATTACTGAGGAAAATTATATCGTGGTAATTATCATTATAGTTTTATTGCCCAGCCCTACTGGTACTCCCCATTCACAAGGGGAGTGTGTATTGGCCCGGACTAGGGCTAAATTGTTTCATTACAATTTCAGATAATAGTATATAGTACTATAAAGCTTACCACTAGTGTAATATTAATTCCAGTTGGACAGCAGTTTCATTTCTGTGGCTTTTAATTTTTTTAATCCTTGTGTAAGAAAAATTATCTAAATTAAATGGTGCTTTGTCTGTAATTAGTTAATGCTAAGTACTAATTCGTCAATAATCATTCATACAAAACAACAAGTTCAACATTTTAAAAGTTGTTCCCCCCCCATCCAGGCTGTGATATTCGGTTCATGAAAAGTTACTGTTGCAGCAACTTTCAAGCACCTGAGCTTCTACCTGCTCTGTGTCTGCTGACAAAGATTTGATGACAGATGAGAACGGATGAGCGCCACATAGAGCCCACTGGTAAGCAAGAAAAGTCCCGGGACGCCAAAGATTAAAATGTAGAAGTAACTTACTGGTATAGGAGGCCCAGTTCAAGCACCGCCTATTATCAAAATTGACACCACTTATCTGTGAAGCTGTAGTCCACAGGTGGATTAAAAAATGACAAAATGGCCTTGTTACGTTGGCAAAGGTCCAGACGATCCAATCCACTAAAATATTTAGTCAAAAATTCATTATTATATCAATAAATACAAGCAGACTGCCCTAGCCTAACTACAGTTAGCATGTAAACAAAAAAAGTGTCTACACGTCGACCTGTTGAGTGACACCTTAAATGACCCAATAGAAACTTCCATGCCCTGTTCACAGCCTACAGAAGCCAATGAGTGTCCACATCGCAGGGAAGTGCCATAAAAAAAACTGCAAGAATATTTTCCATAGACATATTCATATATTGTCGAATACAAGAACGCCCCGCTGTAATTCCGGCACAGCGCTGGAGAACTTTAAGCCATGGATAACTGCTTTGTAGTTTTTCACTTATGGTAAACATGACAAACTGCCACTGCAGACAAGTAAAGCTGAAGATATCAGACATCATCTAAATTCAATCAGAGATAAGTCTGTTGGTCAATAAACCTGACAGCTAATGCTAGCAGATAGTAAGCAACAGACTGAAAAACATAGAGCCCAGTCACAACATTCACTGGTTTTATAGTAGATACTGTATTGGCTGATATAATGTTAATGAAATGAGATAAATCAGGTGAAGAAATACATGATTAAAACTGCTTTCCACTGAAATGGGCAACAATAGCCTTTTTCACATAAAAAGGAGAGAAAGGAAAAAGAGCATGAGAACTGCTCATTCCTGCTTGGTAGAGCTGTCAAATTTCAATTTCATCAGACCACAGGATATGGTTCCAGTAATCCATGTCCTTAATCGGTTTGTCTTCAGCAAACTGTTTTCTTGTGCCTAGGCCATCTTTATGTAAAGTAACAATTCTTTTTTTTTTAGATCTTTAGAGAGTTCTTTGCCATGATGTGCCATTTTGAACTGCCAGTGACCAGTATGAGAGCGATAACACCAAATTTAACACAGCTGCTCCCCATCCACACCTGAGACCTTGTAACTAACGAGTCACATGACACCTGGGAGGGAAAATTACTTATTACTAAATTACTAATTGGGCCCAATTTGGACATTTTCACTCTGGGGTGTACTCACTTTTATTGCCAGCGGTTTAGACATTTATGGCTGTGCGTTATTTTTAAGGGGACAGCAAATTTACACTGTTATACAAGCTGTACACTCACTACTTAACATTGTAGCAAAGTGTCATTTCTTTCATTACTCACTTTTGTGAGATATGTATGTCCAGTAACAGTAAGGAGTCTGTCAAACTCTCACTAGCTGTGAGAGCGCCACTGTTATTGGATGTGTGTTTCACTGCGTGTGTGTCATAATTCTTTCACATTCAGCAGTGCCCCTTGTAAGCCCACCACAGCTGGAGCAATATCAGGTGCACCAGAGACAGCATGTGACCCAGCTTTACTCATCTCAGCTAAACCCATCTCTGACACACGCCGCACACATGCTCACCCATGCACACATACATGCACATGCACACACACACAGGAAAATGCACGTGCACTTTCACCCCCACACAGGCATTGTACACCGTATACTGTGAAAAAGCACACAGGCTGAAAGGAGGGAGCTAATAACTGTCTTACCTGCTTTACCGAGTCAACAACAGCAAAGAAAGCGAGACAGGAGAGAAACAAAAGAAGTTGATGTGAATGGCAGCATGGAAAAATTATGCTTTATGAGACAGTATTGTGATAGATTATAAAACAGGTTATAAGCCCATGACAAGAATAGATAAATGTCTAAATATAACCATCAGGAAATTACATTCATACATGAAGCCTTTTCAAAAGTGATTATATTCATGTCTAATTAATCACTGCTCAGTTAACATGGTTTCATTTGTGTAAACAAATGAAACCATGGTTGATATGAATACAACCTTTATCTTATGCCAATGGTATTGTTGGCACTGCTAATGACATAAAATATTGCCCAGTAGAATCTGCGTCTCACCATTACACTTATTTGTAATAGCAATTGTTTGACATTTTACTTTCTTGCTGAGCATTATATTGATACATCTCTGTTTAGTATAAACCTAGAGCTAGGAGCCATTTACCGTAGCTTAGCATAAAGACTGAAAGCAGGGAGAGACAACTAGCCTGGCTCTGTGTACAGTTAAAAGGTCTGCCTACCAGCACCTCCCAAGCTAGATAATTAACATGTTGTATATTGTTTAAATGTTTTAAACAAACGAGATATAACATGTTAATGAGCTTTAGAGGTGCTGGTAGGGGGATTTTTTACTTTCGGACAGAGCCAAGCACGTGGTTTCTAAGCTAACCTAGCTAATTAAAGCTGTCTGTAGCTTCATATTCACACTGTACAGGCATGAAAGTTGTATTATTCTTCTCATTTAACTCTTGACAAGAAAGGTATAATAGGCATATTTCTCGACTGTCCCTTTAAAGTAATTATGTATGTTATAAATAGCTTTAATGTCCTATTGCTGTATATTTACTTGGCTAATAACAACATTTAACATATAGAGGTTTGCACATACAGTACTGATCTTAGTGATCAATATGCTTAATAATTATGTTTAGGATCCTTTATGATCCACTTAATTATAATAAAAGGTATCAATATGACTTGATCCACAGGACCCTATCACCAAGACAAAATCCATGGAAGCTGCATAACCTCCATCCCACCCCTCAGCCGTTATGGTAAACAGCTCATTGTTGCACACCTGCCACATACACATTCCAAAACAAATATTCATACCCTGAAAAGCAAGCATCAGGATCGAGGAAAAGGGAGGAAAGACGTTAGGCAAACGCAGGCATGCTGATTGGCTTTTTAGAGCGAGCAAAACCGAGAGATTTCAATCAAGATTTCTGACAGTCTATTAGGATTGGCATAGGTTATCATTACCTTGTGTGTCGGCATTCTAATGCATGTTTTCCTTATCGACGTTTAGCACACTGATAACGCCAGAGAACAGCAAAATGTCATTCTCTGGCTAAAGGTAGGCCCATATGTCTCTGGCAAACAATGCAGTCGACTTTGAAATGGTTAGATTTATCTTGTGCAGACATTTTGAGCTCAAAATTGGGTGAAGATTGAGGTAATTTGACCAATTTGTCTCATAAACATTACTGTACTTGTCAAATGTCATAACTAGATCTTCGAGTGCCAGGCCATGTCAACAATATTTTGCCATTGATGTTATGCACAACTCAATGTCAACATTTCACTCAAAACCACAAACGTGAACCTCATGGTGGCACCAGAGGGAAAATCAGGTGATCACCAAGTCATTATGATACTTCATCTGGGAACCTTGATTCAAATTTTGTGCCAATCCAATCCATCGAGTAAATGTTGAGACATTTTAGTCTGGACCAAAGTGGTGTTGCCATCCATAGAGCCATTCTGCTAGCATGGCCATAAGTCTTGCCTAGTTCCACTTTAAACAGACAGTGGCCTTATCGGGGACCTGCATTCCACAATGTTAACCCAACCTGAACTATTCTATATCTGCAGATGATTTTTCTGCCAAGCCTTCTAGTCTCTTGGCAAAGAGAGCTATTTATCATTCAACCTCACCAAGTACGGCATTCAAGCAACACGAGCAAACAGACAAATGGATGAAAAGATACCAGACTTGGGAGACGATCTAAGGATGTGTACCTACAGATATGCAAATCGAGATTAGAGGGAAATGGGAATGAAGAAGGGAGGGACTGACAGGCAGATAAAAAGAAGAGACAAAGTGAGAGAAAGCAAGAGCATGCCACAAGACACTGCGAGATTACGCAGGTTTCTTGGCAAAGGACACACACACTAACACAGAAACAGTAATGTGTTGTAAAGCTGAACAGCCTTACTGGCTGGCTTCTCTCTTGTCTGTCACACAGATCATGCAGCTCTGGCCAGATGTGGATTCTGTACTAAAGTGGTTTTGGATTCTGTATGTTTGGTGACAGTGTGTGGTGCCAAAAGTGATACAGCATGAAACACAGGCCGATAACTTGGTTTTACCTCCTCTTACACCCTCCAAACGGCACAATACACTCTCATTGCATTCACTACACAGGAAAACTAAAACATTTACAGTTCACTATTCCATGCGGTTGAACCATGATCTTCAACCTCTGACGTGCAAATATAGTAACTTGACTTTATATTTTTTACGAGATGTTTATTATCACAGAAAGTTTTTCTCATATATGTAGCAGTAATATATTACCCATAGTGGCATCAGTGTCCTGGATTTTAGAGGAGTTTCAGGTGGTCATGGTCTAAATCCTTTTTCAGAGGGTTTTCCACTGAAAATATTGAAGAATGGATGGGACATACCAAATGTGCATCACAACTCTTTTTGTATTTTTGGGATTTTCAGCATCAAAATCATACTGAAGATATTCATATCAGAAGAATGTATAATTTTTTGTAGCTTCCATTTACAAAATATCAGTGCTGACCTTCAATAATAACTGCACATTGTCAAGAAGGGTAATGGAGACACAGCATTGAATACTTTTGTCCTCATTCCGCTGACATAGTTGCCAGCTTATCTCTGGTGGTGAAACTGGAGCTTCTGGAGTCAGTACTCAGAATCAGATACATGGACCATTACTACACAGATGTTGCAGTGTTGTAGTGCATAACTCTCTCATGATTTGATTGGCAGGCAAAGCCAGACACCAACATGGTGCTATAATTACTGATGGTGAGGCTGTATGTGCAAAACAAACACAAGTCGACACAGAAATCTATGTCGAGCCGAGCTGCGCCATTCATCTCAACAGAGCCAACATCCTCAGAGTTGTGCTTACATCATTCAATCATGGAGGTAATTGATGTATTTTTTTTTGCAGCTACAAGCAAGCTCGGGGGAAGGAGCTTTTGTCAGTGTTCTTTTTTCCCTCCTCACTCTTGCTTTTTTCCTCTCACCACCTGCCACATGTTGCTCTGGCAGACAATTGACTGCACAGACGAGGGGGGGAAAAAGGGATGTGAGGAAAGTAAGAGAAATGCAGAGATGCGATGAGAAAGGTAAGGCACTGGGAGAAAACCAGGAAAAAAAACCCAGAGACACAGAAACACAAGGACAGTGAGATGATTGAAGGCAGAGAAACTGCGAGTCAGTTTGGAGGAGGAGGAGGAGGAGGAGGAGGAGTGAAGGAATAAACAATATACATCCAAACAGAGCAAAACACACAAGGCTAAATAGCAGCAAAGTCGTGAGTCGTACTGGCAACCATCCATCCACCACAGTGAAGCTGACACTAACACTCATGTCAAGCAATTAAGACCCAGCCATGGTGAAAAAGCCATAAATCATCAGCAGACGTATGAAACACTCTTCTACTTCATTACATGTAAATATTGATGTGGATTTACAATGCAGTCCACAGAAAGGTCAGTGGTGGGAAAAAAATACATGTATACAATAAAAATGTCTGAATTTATACGGGCCTAAAAAAAAACCTGAACAAGGGATACAAGGGAATAATAACTAACTCACTGAATGTCTAAACTGATGCTTAACCTTACTGTATGGATGGAAATCCCTTTTATGGCATGTCTGCTCCACTGTGGCAGTCTTTTTTAAACAGCTGTAACAAAAAATTGGAATATAGTATTTTGACTGTCTAGCCTAGGATTCTTCTGTTGGATCTGTTCCACAATCAGCTTTTCATACAAATGTGGCTCTGTTCAATGCATGTGCAACATCTGTTGACACGGTTGCAGTTCCATGTTTCTCAAAAGTTTCCTTTAAAGGAATAGTTTGACATTTTATTCTTATTCACTTTATTCTTCTAGCTCAAGCTAAGTGGCAATAAGGTGCAAGAAAAAACCCATCTCATCAGTAATTAACACCTTATATCTCATTTGACAGACTAGCTGTTTCCCTTAGTATGTAGCTAAAGCTAGGAGGCAATTAACTTAGCATAAAGACTAAAAGCAAGGAGGAAACAGTAACATTAACATGTTAATTATTGAGAGATTCTGCTACATGGTTTATTTGAACTGACTGAGCCAGGCTAGCTTTTTTACTAACTGTGGAATGTTCTGGGTGTATAGCCTACATGTATCTATATATTTATATAAATAACTGTGTATATTGTTTTATTTTATTTATTGGGGCCAGAGCACAAAACTTGCGAGGACCCTATTGAAACTGAAGGAATTATTTTTTTCTTCTTTCTTTTTTCTGCAATTGAAGCGCATATTTGGTGGCCTAAATGCTTGAAAACCCACAAAACCTCAAAATTCTAACGAAAAATGTACGTGTCATATGGTTGTCATACATGGGTGTGGCAAAATGGCTCACTAGCTGTCCTATAAAAGCAGCCTCCGGGCTTCTAGAGAATAAATCCAACGGAACGGACTTCAAATTTTCGCTGTGCAATCTAAAGGCATTAAAAGCTGTGCTTTTCTGTGAGTTTTCGTCATTGGGGTGTGTCTGTGGCTTCCAAGATTGATGATCTGCATTGAAACAGAAAGTTGTTAAAACTTCACAGTACATGCAATTGGCCCCAAATTTGACACCTTGGATAACAGTCCCGCCCTGAACACATCCATGTTCCATGTATCAAGTTTTATGCTTTGATGTACTACTCCTAGCAGGTTAGCCACATCCACCTCCATCCAGTCTCAGAAGACCCTTAAAAAGTTGATGATGCTATGTTGTGAAGCTTGTGTGTTTTTGTTTTACGGCGTGTGCGTAGTGTGACGAGGAAGTTTTATTTTTCGCCATAACACAGGAAGGGGCATAAGTATTATTACTGGGTGTTCCACATAGGGGATACAGGAAGTGGTGTTTCACTCCTTTGTGAGGCGTCCAAAACACGTGATAATTCAAAACCACATTTCCCGACCACCTGCCACTGCGCTGATACTCGTGCGTCACAGTGCGAGTGTCCGTCCAACACTGCTTGCAGCTTTAATTTTATATGTTACCATATGTTAATAAATGATTTGTTAAACTCTGTGTGTATGTGCATGAATGGACTACAAACTTTGTTATACATCCTTGTTGTATAATGATAAATAAACTTGTACCTTGTTTCCAGTCTTAATGTTAAGCTAAGTAAATCGCCTCCTAGCTCTAGCTTTCTACCACACGCACAGACATGAGACTGTTATATCTTCTCATTTCACTTTTGGCAAGAAAGTCTCAAAATGTCAAATTATTCCTTTAACAGAAGAACTTTATTGGCTGCCACACTGTAGTTAGTAATTCTTTCGAGTAGTTGTGGGTTATGTTTATTGGTATTGTTTGGCTATGACACTCCCCTTGACACAAGTGGACTGGACACAAGCTGCCAATGTTTGTATTTCAAGTATTTATCAACTGATTAGTTATCCAACTCAAGATCTGAGGAAAATATGTTTGAAGAGACCCCGTTTCCCTTGTTGCACAACCCCACTATACAAGAGCCATGGCTTCATGATATTATGTGACTAGTGATGAGAGCTGACCCATTTGTATGTTGCTGAGCGTGCCACAGTAGGAGGAAGGGCCATTCTTCTGCCATCTGCTCCACACAGAGCCACAGTTGCCCACTGCCCCCATTGATTTCAACTGGCTGGAGGTGCAACTGCTGAGCCAGACAAGACACAAGGAGGAGCATTCAGGTCCTGCCAGCCCCCGACTCTCAGCTCAGTTACACAAGCTCACTTGTACAAATTGGAGAGCCAAAAACCAGATAGATGACGGTGAAAACAAATGAAGGAATAATGAGCTGTTCAGAATGCATGATAATTGGCAATACATCTGTTTGTCATTTTGCTGAACTTTCTGCCATCATAAAAAAAAAACAACCCAACTGACTAATTAGAAATAGGTTACATGGTTAAATGTAAATGTGTCATTATTTTGTGAAGTGCATTTGCCAGCGAGGGCAAGCAATTCAGTGGTGGGGCCTAATTAAATCTGGGTTTGTCTGCACACAGCCAATGAACCTTGATGTGCGATGCCATCTCATTAAATAATAGTGATGGATAGGTGGATGGATAGATAGATGACTGCTTGGATGGATGGATGGATGGATGGAGACATAAACAGACATGCAAGGGCTCGATGTCGCTGTCAAAACAACCCTGAGATGAACACGAATGAAAATACACAGACACAGCCAGTCTAGCAAACAGCTGGCTACTGACAGGAGTGCCAACCTGCCCGGCGTCGTTTCTCTTTATTGGACACTTCATGCGTGACCGTCGTGATGCTGCTAAGTTTGGAGCGCCCACAGACAAACAACAGGGGAAAGAAAGTTGTTTCTGTCAGTGAGTCAGAGGCTGACAGAATGAGACAGGGCTGAGACGGCCACTGCGCTCTCTTACGAAGAGATAGTTGCCAGTTTGGTGAATAAACCCAACCAAATCCACATACCCAGTCATTAGTGGGACTTAGGTGTCACGACATGTTAATTGTTGTGCAGTAAACGCACAAATAATTCAATGCATTGCTGAGAAAGTAATAAAACCATTTAACTTAGCGCCTATTGTCGATCTTATTATCCATTTATTTAAGAGTATGGCAGCATAAAGTGTGGCTGCCAGTGCCTGCCAGCACTCATACAATGTTGGCACAGGTAGGCTTTCACAGGATATTTTCAGACAGTCTTTAAGGCTAAATATGCAACTAAGAGTAGGCGCTTGGCAGTCATTCAGATGTGACTCAAGAAATAAGAAGTAATTGGCCGACCATGACTAAAAACAATTTTTAAAATCGCTTCTTGGAGCGACACCTTGTTCCAAATCTGTTGAGTTGAGTCTCACCCAAAGATAAGCGGGCCATCCCACAGTTCTCTCTTCTCCCCCATTGTTAGCTTTCTTCCTGGCAGGCTTCTTCCTTTCTAATATGTTTTTATAGCCTCTTGCCTGAAGCTACTCAACATATGTGTGTATGTGTTGTGTGGTGTCCGGTAGTCTACACAGAATATGAGTTTATCCGTGTGCATGTGTGTGCATTAACCTGTCAAATATACTTTTACTGCTGTGCGCATGCATGTATAAAACAGTATATGTTAGTGCGTGCCTAATATGCTTTTATTGTCTCTCTCAGGTTATCCTGCTGCTGAGACATGAGCATAGCAGTGGGATCCTCACCAATATGCGACCCGTAATACAAACAGGAGCATGTTGTTTAATGCCTTCTCTATCATCAACTCTGTGTGCTTGTGTGTAAAAGCATGCATACATGTGTGTATGATTTTGTATGCGTGTGTATGTCTGTGTGAAAAAGAGAAGAATTTCCTCCGGGGGCCCTCTGGAACACAACAAACACTTCAAAGGATCCCTCCGTGATACTGAGCATGATATCTGCCGGAAGACACGAGGTTTAAGCGCTGATCCGCCACTGTTTTCTTTACGATTAGCCAGGCGGCAGAGCAAAATGTCATTTAGTCTAACACTGTTCTGGTGGATTTGCAGCGCTGTTTGTCTTCTTAAATCTACAACAGAGGACTTGGCAAATGAACCCTGAGCCCTATGAATAAAACAACAGGGGAGGAGGGAGGTGGCGAGAGAAAAGCCTCGCCTGGTTTGAGCGTTTGAGGAACAGCGTGGTACAGAAGGCAACGTGATTGGAGCCGACAGCGGCAGCCGGCAGTCACCTGTGCAGGAGAAAAAAACCTGGCTTTGCTCAGAAGGGCTTTTAGCGTTCCATCAGCGAGGGAGCATTTTGTCAGGTATATTAACACGTAAGGCCTGTGTGGCTTTTACATCGCTACAGTAATGTCGGCAAGGACAAGTTGTTGCCATGTTGCATTCTGTTCCACCGTGACCGCTTTTAACTGCTGTGACCCAGAACACACACTTGATCATTAGAGTTATTCATCACGACTCCTGACACTTAATAACCTGGACTATTTGCAAAAGCTGTTTCCATGGCACAGTCAGGCTCCTGGAACACAACCTAAGACAGCAGAACTCACACTCAAAATACGCTACTTTGCATTAAACATCAAAGCTCAAATTATATCATATTATAATATACATTTTTATGCAGTTAACAAACAGACAAATGCATTCCAGGAGTGTAATTTATGTTGAATATTGTTATTTCCTATAAATACCAGCTGCTACCTGGGAAAACATTCAAGTCAACTTTCATGAGGTAATTACAAATGGGACATGTGGGAATCTTTTGTAGGGCTCTGATATCTCCCACCCAATAAATTGTCAGAACATAGGCAGCAGATTCCTCAATGTTATTTAGATAAGGCTGCAAATAATGATAATTTTCATCATCAATTCATCTAGCGAAATCTTTTTCTTTGATTATTTGATTAAGTGCAGCAAATGCTCAATGCTCATGCTTTAGAAGCTCGAACAGCACGGTGGTCCATTGGATAGCACACAAAGAAGGTCGTGGGTTCAAACCCCGGTTGTCCCGCCTTTCTGTGTGGAGTTTGCATGTTCTCCCCGTGTTTGTGTGGGTTTCCTCCGGGTGCTCCGGTTTCCCCCACCATCAAAAACATGTTGGGTACTCCAGTCAGTGCCACTGACTAGACACTGATATATACATCTGGAGTTGGTCCCCGGGTGCTGCACAGTGGCTGCCCACTGCTCCCTTGAGGGATGGGTTAAATGCAGAGAATGAATTTCACAACATGTACAATAGGACAATAAAGGTATCTTCTATTCAACTGATGTTTGGCATTTTTATCCAAGCTAGCAGCAAGGCTGTAGGCTTTAGGGACATGGGTGTCAGTTAATCCAAATCTCAAATCTCTCATCTACATGATTGATTGGCACAAAAACAACAGTCTTTGCTGGACAATGAATCCTAATGACTCTGGTGATCCCCTGAATTTTCCTCTAGCGCCACCATGAGGTTTCACACAATGATTGGATGGTTTGCTATGGTTTATACACCAATGGCATACTTTTGTTTAGCACTAATTATCTAATGTCCGCATACTAATAGACTGAGCATGCTGACATTAACATTTAGCTCAAAGCACCGTCATGGCTGAGTATAGTCTCACAGAGCTGCTAACATGCAACTTCTCTGATAGTTGAAATTTTCAGTTCATGCTGATTAGCCAATCCGGTACCAGCACTTGATACCTACTGGTCATTTGGTCAGGGGGGAGCCAACATCTCCAGGATAGTATGACTCCATCTAACATAGACATGGAGGTCATTAGTCCAGGGAGGCCCGGTGACATTTCAGCCAGCCCAGTCAGTCATTCCTCACTAATGAATATGTTAGTGTCTGGCCAAAGAGAGCCTGTGTAATTTTTCCCTCCTTTTATCACAAGGATGCAGACCGACACAGCCATGGCATACGCTCAACACTCTGCGGGGATAGACAAACAGGCTCTGCCAACAAGATGGAGTGTTTATGTATTTCCCACCTCTCAGTTAATATTCAAATACCTCTGCCCACTGGCACTGTGTGTACACAAATCACTGCTTTTTGCATGATATCCTATCTGACAGTATTGATGACAATGCAATGGGTCCTCCTGACCCACTGGTTCTAATCACCATCATAATCCACCCACTCACTACTGCTCGCCTCCTTCATAACAGACCGCTGGGCTCATTAACTCGTTGTGTCAAAGGAAGTCTATTTTATCGTGGAGGTAGGGTGGTGGACATTAATTAGTCCAACACTTGTCCATATGCATTATTCAATTGTGTTGGAGGTATTTTGGCCAAGGGAAGCCAGAAAGAAAAATGTGATTGCTTCACTCATCGCCTCCATATAAAGTGATTTGCAGGTAACCATACCATTTACATATTAACATCTGAAAGCCCCTTTCTTTTGTGTGAAAATCATGAACTTGATGTTATGACTACAGTTACTGTACAATTTGGTTTCTGTTTATTATGGGGTCATTTAGGTGATACAAGTTGTTTTGCCAGTGAGTCAGGTGATGATCAACGCTAAAAGAAAGGCGAGAGCTGGTGAAGAAACACATCCAGAATTAAATGGTTCATTAGAGGCAACTTTTGGCTGATAAAACATCTTGGATGACATCTCGATGTAATAAACTGCCCCAGCGTGGTTTTAGATGAAGCTCTGAGGCCGACTGCCAGCAGTGATAGAACGCTGGCACATTCAGGCTAAGCAAGAATATTTAAAAGACCAGTTCAAAATACACAAAAAGGCATGTGGCAGTGATTCAAATGCTCAACAAGTCAGTGAGTAAGATAGGAATGCTAACAGTTTTAGAAAACATTAGTGGCCATAGTCAGCTGAGATTTGAGGCTTTGAAATGAATGTCTCTTATCACCTTCAAATGTTGATATGAACATTTACAAGACTTTTTTGTAGTTGTTTTGCATCTCTTTGAAGTCATTTTGTGTCTCTTTATAGTTCTTTTGTGTGTCTTTGTAGTGATTTTGTGTCTCTTTGTAGCTGTTTTGTGTTTCTTTGTAGTTGGTTTGCAACTCTTTGTTGTTGTTTTGTGTCTCTTTGTAGTCATTATGTGTCTCTTTGTAGTAGTTTTACATCTCTTTGTAATTGTTTTGTGTCTCTTTGTAGTCATCTCTTTAAGTGACAATCTACAAGTAAAACAAACTTCTCTGGTGCCGTTGTTTGTTTAAAAACTAGGCCTGTTTAGTAATCCATCGATGCCCGCCCACACAGATATTACCAATCAAATGACCAGTACCAACATTGTCAGACTGAACCAAAAATGACCCCTGTAGATGAGCAACATATGAATAATTATGGCAAAAAAGAAGAAATTTCTTCTTTTCTGTAATTATAATTTTTACCAAACAAGTACTTACATTCAAAGCAAACTACAAAATATATGTATACAGTATACTCATTTAGCAAAAATACATTTTAATTTCAATTTGTCTTTAACATTTAAGTGCAGTTTGATGGTTAGCCCAAATCCTACATTAGTCCTGTGACAACCATCTGCCAAACCAGAGATGAGGGGGAAGTGGAAGGCAATCATCGCTACATTTTATTAACAACTCCATTTAAATGGCTTAGTGGCAGCAGCAATCTGCAGAGGGCACCTTCAGCAATCAACAGCGTTTGAGCACAGCTGCCATGTGAGTTGCACTATGGGTAGCGGAAAAAACTGAACAATGCGATTAATCCCACAGGATAAGAGAAAAAGAAGAAATTCTACAGACAATCACAGTGGCAAGACCTATTTGCTATATACAGGTCCGTTTGAATAAGTGCTTCATTTAATAATAATTGATTGAGGAGAATTCTGAACAGTGGAGTGAGGTAGTGCACTGGTGACACACTCTCTCACTTTCTCTCTCTTCTGCCCGCTTTTCCTCCTCTCTCCAGAAATGTATTTTGTGCTTGAGTGAATTAGGTGATCATTTTTTATCTTACATGCCGCGCTGGCTTCTGGAGTTTCTAGCTCCAAGGAAATTGGAAGGGAAGAAGAAGTCGAACATTTATCGCATGCCGAGGTTAATCTCCTGAAATGGTGGGATTTGGTCAGAGAGGAAGTAGAAAATCCACACATGCCTCTGTTATTTTTTTCTCTCGCTCTCTCCATCCTGCCTTCCTCACGGTGGAAGTAAAATCCTTCGAGCTGAACAGCGGTGACAAGACGGAGTAGCAATGCATAAATTAAGGCAGTGACTGTACTCATCACTCACTGTCTGATGTGCTGATAATACTGTGTGCTGTGTGATCATCTTTCATCGCTGTTGTTAATGCCTCAAATACGAGCACCTGCGCTAGTGTGTTTTGTCTAGCAACAGTGCACGTTAAATGTTTACTAAGACGTGACCCCAGACAGCTAATGATTTCAACAGGAGTGCTGCTAATTGCTACAGGCGAGAAAAAAGAAAAATGCATCCTTCTTAATTTAACTGATACATAAACACTACAAAAGCTAAAAGTATTCACTTCTGAGGGAAAATTTCTCTACCCATTTAACAAAACTGTTTTAAGCTATTTTTTGCATGTTCAAGTTCAATCTCTTGTCAATGTCAAGTCTCATGTCTTTCAAAGTACAGGTCAAGTCACAAGTCTTGATAAGCAAATTGCAGGTAAAGATGCAAGTCTGTTAAGTTACGTTTGTCTTCCAAAGCTGTGTTATTAGTTGAGAAATTTCTTTACCCAAAGGTCCATTTAGTAGCTATTCTACAGCTATTGATCATATCACATGATCCTCGTCAGCAGATGGGGTTTTCTATAGAATACTTGACGTTCAAATGTTTTATGATTTTAATACCTTTTTTCCATGTTGGCTTAAAACTTTCAGTTTATTCTTGACCTTTGAAATAGCAGTGGACAAATTAAAACTGAAAAAAAGTAAACTGATCAACAGCCAGGGAACAGCAGCAAATGGGACCTTGAAGTAAGTTTTATTTCCAAGATCAAGAATGAACTTTTCTAAAACTTTCTCCAAAATATAATTAGAGATCACTGAGTTTTTAGAATTTTGCCAGATGTACTGATGGCAGCCATGGACTGAGTAAAAGCATGTCAAACATACTTTTTTCTTGTAATAGTTGTAGTTGGAGCTGTAAGCCTGCCTACTGTCGTGTGAACAGGCTTTGCCATGATTGCAGGACATCTGTCAAAATCATCTTGAGGCCTCCAAAGCTTTTACCTGTTTTTTGGCATCAACAGAAAGCATCAGTCACCACTGTGTACCAGCCACTTCCATCACTGTACAATACAATTTTTTTTTTTGGAGAGGCCTTTCACTGTAAACACATGCTTGACAAGACGGCTGCTGCTGAAGAGCCCAGACGCCTCAGATTAAGTGAATGTGGGTAGGAGATTTATACCTGCACTTCATGGCATTTGCAAATGACTGCCTCAGTAGTGGTAGAGTAATTCCATCCTGTCATATTTGTCTTTAGAAACCGTAACAAATTACAGTGAGTTTGGAGCAGAAGAAACTCTTCTACCATTTTCTATATTCTTTCTCTTCTATTTGCTCGCCCTCTTTTCCACTTTTGGGCAGCAGAGATAAGTCGCTGATGGAAAGATTGTGGGGGCCATCCATTTACAGTGTGTGGCAGATGACAAGGAGACATGTTTCATTCTGCCTCTTGCCGCGTGATGTGGTACCCCTTTCCCCTCTCTGTCTACTCTCCCTCCTCTGTTCTCCTCCCCTCTCTGAACTCCCCCAGCTTTCACCCTTCCATCACTTTTCTCCTTCCGCTCTCCTTCTTTCCCTTTTGACTTTCTCCACTTTCTAGAGGGGTGCCTGTCAGCATAACTCAACCGTCAGCTCAGGGGACAGCATAGGGGTAATTGGGGTAGAAGTGTGTGTATCAATGTCTGTGTGTGTATGTGTGTGTTTGTGTGTGAGGCGGTGCCTTCACGGAGACATAACTGCCGTTCTCTTTTCCACTACCTACTAATGAGGTGTGACTTGTGTCTTGTAGAGAGTTGGACAAACGATCATACCCTCCCTCCCCCAAACACACCTCCCAGTGACCCTCTCTTTTCTTTTCTCCCCTCTTCTTTTCCAGTCAATAGATGCCGGAGACCCATCAGTCACCCAGACAATGACTGAGGCCTGACCAGAGAAACACCAAGCAGGTTGTCAACACATCGCACATGGCTGCATCAACTAGAGCTAACACTCTCTCCCCAGTGTCATTCCTAAATGTATCATTACTTTCTGTAAAGACTGGGTTTATTGGAAGAGTAGAAGAGTGGAATTGGTTAAAATGTAACAGTTTATAACTTTATTTTTTTATTTTAATTTTTTTTACATTTTAGCCTGTTTTCTTGTGAAATATTGTTTAAATTGAAACACTGAAAGAAGTTAAGGTGCCAGATGATGTTTTAGAGCTGAAAGCAGTTGCCTCGGAGTTGAGTTGTAGTAGTTGAATTAACAGATGAACTCAGCTGAAAGCTGATCAGTCCACATCCAAGCCAGAAGTGGAAAGAGATCATTGTTAGATAAAGAGAGGAAATGTAAACAATCAATCAATTCTAATATGAGGTGAATCGCTAGAGAAGTGTAAGAAGTGAGTGGGTTTGAATTTCAGTTAAAGTGTAAGCAAACTGGGGGTTCTGACATCACAGACTTTAGTTGTTGTCTCATTATGTCTGTGAATGAAAAGTGATGTTGATCAATTGTAATCTGTTACCAGATTGCAGCAAGGCTACCCACTGTTTATATGTAGACCAGAGATTATGCCTTTAACTTCTGTTTTGTCACTTTTTCAAGGTAGAAAAGTGCCCATACTTGACAACATGCAGTTCATCAAGATTAAAGGGGCAAATCTACAGTACTGTAGTAGTGAGCATGTACATTATTGTCAATGGTGTCACAATTGTGGGGTGCTTTTTCTGTTGGAACCGAGCTCCAGCCTCCGGGCCTGAAAAGTGAAGCCAATGTACAAGTGCCTTAAACGTACATTCTTTCTAAAGGCCATCAGGGGGCGACTCCACTGGTTGCGAAAAGAAGTCAGATTGTATAGAAGTTTGGCAAAATGACCCTACTTCTTCTCAATTGTTTTATTACCTCAGCAAACACTATACTAATGAGTTTTTTGTCTCAATCGCTAATTTCAAGTCTACTTCAATACAGCATGATGTTTATTTTGTAAATTATGTCATTTCAAGTTGCTAAGTTGAGAAGTCCCTATATGGCAACCTAACAATCAGGACAGAGGGGAATCATATTAACGATGCTGCATTTACCTAGACGTGAACTTGTTTTTGAGTGCCGTCTGTGTTTTCGTCTAAGAGCCTTGACGCTATCACAGTGCGTTTTCAGTTCATGAAAGGAAAGGTAACATTTGGTCGCCTAAAAATGTCTTGTACGGTATTCGGTTGTACTGAAAGACACTCTAAGGAGTTATCCAACGAAGGTTAAAATCAAGGGCAACTGGACTTGGTTGAAGATACTGGAAGACGTTTCGTCCCTCATCCAAAGGACTTCTTCAGTTCTGACTGACTGGCAGGGAAACTCAGCTATTTAACCTCAGTGGGGTCGTTGGCCCGGGTCATCGATGCCGCTGGTTCGTTAGTGTTCCTTGTTGCTGTGACGACAGTCGTTACAGTCGTTAAGACTACCTGTGGCCAAGACTGAACGACCATCATTGGTATCTTCACCTGAGGCTAATAGGTTACGTTTGTTGAGTTTCCTGGGAAGTGATGAAAGGACAGCATTGTAAGTGGGGGATAAGTGGTGGCGTAGACCCCCTCCCCTGTTCAATGACGGCTTCTCAACCCTGGTGTAGATGGCTTCCTTGACACCTCTTTCAAACCATCCATCTTCTCTGTCTAAAATGTGCACCTGGTGGTCCTCAAACGAGTGTCCTCTGTCCTTCAGATGTAAGTAGACTGCAGAGTCTTGACCTGAGGAGTTGGCCCTTCTGTGTTGAGCCATGCGTTTGTGTAGTGGTTGTTTAGTCTCCCCAATATACAGATCTGTGCATTCCTCACTGCATTAGACCGCATACACTAGATTGCTTTTCTTGTGTTTGGGTGTGCGGTCCAGTTGCCCTTGATTTTAACCTTCATTGGATAACTATGACCTGATGACTGAGAATCTTCATAGACACTCTAAGGAGTTAGCTGTTAATTTTTTCCACTAAGTACATTTTGTATTAAGCCTGTTACTCACTGGCCAAAATTGGCATCTCAGTTAATCTCAGAATTAACGTGAATTACAGATGCACCTTACTAACCATCCTTGCTAGGTCCACCCTCTTGTCCAAATATGGTCGGCCTGGTACTAAAAAAACAATATGGCGACGATACAGTGGCTACGTCCACTTCTTTATAGTCTCTGGTTTAAACTCATATTGGTCATTGCCCATTTAGACTGAAAAGACTAAGGGTGTACTGCTGTAAGATGTTTGAGTAAAGTTAGATGTTTGTTGTGCATTCAAGCCTATTGTCTAATTTAACTACAGTGATCCATGAAAGACACAAATTCCCAGCCACAGTGGAGGGTGTGAAATATTGCGTACATGTTCTATATCATTGCTGAGTAATTATTCACAAAACATAGTACATGACCTTTACAACCACATATGAATTATTTTAGTGCTTAAAGAAAGCAGTTATAATGTCTTGGTACCACTGATATCACAGAAATTGTTAACCTTAATTCCTCTCCAGACTGACACACTAGGTTTCTATTTTGAAGACCAGAACAAAAAAAAACCTGACCTGTTCTCACCTTCAATCACAGCAATAAGCATTTAGCCTATGCACTCCCTGTTGCTCACCCTGTCAGCCACTTTAACAAACCACCTCCTTGCTGTGGTGGCTTGTACCTCAGCAGCAAGGCCGGCGGTCTCATCGCTCAACTACAAAAGTGCATGTGTACAATATCTCCTCTCATTAAGTCAGCTGTAATGTGTCCCTCAGGCAGGAGTCACACGTAATGTGAAGCCGTCTCATTAGCGCTGTCACGTCACTTTCATTTAGGAGCTATCCGACAGCATTACGCGCCTCTTTGAGCGTTCTGGCCCTCCCGGCCTAGTTCAGCATGTCCAATGACTTATTCCTGCTTAGCACTTCACATTTCCTTAACTTTCACTCATTACGGGTGTATATTCACCACAGAGTTCTGCCAATTTAATCTTTTGTTAAACGTGTGTGGTAGAGTTGTAATCTAATAAACCTCATTAGTAGGAAATAAGGCTTGATGGAGACAAGGGGATTTACAAGAGGCCTGCTAACTGCCCTGCTTTAGCCCTGAAAAAAAAAAATCACTAATTAACGACCAACCCACAACTAATTGCTAAAATAGCTTTGACAGACATTCAAAGGAAGGATTATGGGAATATTGCTGTCACATTGTTCCTTTTTAACCCGAAACTGCGGTTTGATTAAATACGTTGTGGACTGAAAACATGTCACTGTCATGTCTGACATCAGACTTGAAAAATCACGGCAGTTTAAAATGCATGGATATAGATTTTCAGCAATTCAGTAAAATAAGGCAGTCCTTAATTAATTTACAGTTTCAGTCTTTGCTAAAGAGGTTTACTGTAATAGAATACAACAGTAGTTTAAGCAAATTAGTTTCAACTGAAACTGTAAAATGAATTAAAACAATATAACTACTGAGCTGATTAGTGAGAGGAATATTGTACCCTCAAAAGCCAAAACAACCCCCTTGGCATGAATGGTAATATGAGCATTTGCTGCAGTGTTTTCTATTCATTCCAACATTTAGCTGCTCATTCAGACAGCTGCTAGTGTCTTCACATATTTCAAATATAACGCCTGAACAACTTCAAGGAAACTGCTGTTTGCTCACACGTTATATCGGAGAGAAAGGCTGGAGCAGGACAGACAAGCCAGATGAGAGGAAAAGTAGCCCTGAGCGGCGGGTTGGAGGCGTTCAGCCAAATCAAAGAGGAAATTTCAGATGAAAATGGTCACCTGGGTGGCAATGGTGGGCTGGTTATTGATTTGGCCTCGGGGGCATCCGTCATTGAGATAAACTAAGGGGAAATCCCTGAAGGTGATCATTACTGTTGAACTCATGTCAGTGGGCCCATTAGGGAGCAGGGCTGCCCCTGGACTAAAGGAAAGCAAAGGGGTAAAATGCTGTCCTCATGGAAACAGTGCAGAACAGGAAACATCCACAAATAAATCACTGACCACTTACATTAGCCAAGCAACTTTATAGATCAGAGACAGTACATTCCACTAAGGGACTTTATACAAGTTTTAAGGGAGAGGGGAGACAAGAAAAGGGAGAGGGTTATGTAGTTAGTACTTTTAAAGAAGGGAGTTTTTAGCAGTTTTTTTCCGGAAAGAAGGGGATTGTATTTTCATTTTTACTCAGCCCAAATTAATTTTCCAGCCTTTGCTTAAAACAAAAGGGTAATTGCAAATGATGACATTAATGTAAGCAGTTGGTAAAGATGGGCTTGTTTGCACAGGTCAAAACTTCTGACCTTTTCAGGGCTTAACTTTGCCAACCACTGTCAAATAGCTACTAGGAGTGATCACAGAATGCACAAGGATCATAAATGTTATCTTCAGTCGTTTCCTCCTTCACTTCGTCTTTATCGGTGGAGAAAGTAAAAAAAGTGAATATATATCTATAAAGTTGTCAATGATTATAATTCAAGGGCACCCTATTATTAAAAAATCTCTAAAATAGAGAATGACTGAAATAATCATAATTTTGTTAGAGAATGTTTGCCATGTATCTGCAAATTTCTAATATAGGATAGATATAGGATAGATGGCTATTGTGAAAATGATTATTCCATTACTATTACAAGGGGATGGTACACATAAAATATTAAAAATGTTGGGGAAGGTCTTTCCTTTTTTTAAAAAACCTAAGCATTTTTATACAGTCCCTAATTCTAACCAGAAGCATAAAGTTATCATCTCAGAATATTTGTGTGTGCATCTATGTGTGTCTGTAGTGATCATCTTTCTTCCAAAATATAAACACCAAGGGACCATTTGTAATATTTGGAGTACAAGTCTCTTGGGCTCTTTCGAAACACATTTGGTGCAGTTCACTTAACACCATTTTTGATTGACAGCAAGCCAGCCAAACATTCATAGGGAACAGCAGGCTGTGTGTGATACTGCTGACTACACAAACCCGCCGTTTAAGTCGTGCTCTCGCTAACCAAACTGGGCACTTTTTCAGCTACTCTTGTCCTTTCAGCTCTCCTTCACTCTCCTTTGCTCCCCTTGTTCCGTCTTCTCTTTCCCCTCAGTCCCTGTTGTCCTACATTTATCTGCCCCCCCCTTCCTTCCATCCCCTCTCTCTGTCCAAAAGCTGAGACAAATTAAACAAGTTCCCCCGTAATGGTGGAAACATAAGCCTCTGGCAGTGCTCTATTAGCCAGGCTGCTTATTTGTTAACAGACTGGATTAATGTGCTGTACTTGGTATGGGAGGCCACCTGCTCCGCCACTGACGGGTTTTCACAGGCTCACCGGTCCGCTCACTAATCTGCCTCCAAGGATGATTGCAGGTTTCTGTGGCATGATAAGACAGCTAACCCCAGTTCTTCCCTCTTTATTTGCCTCTCTCAGGAACATCAGGAAATGGTTAATTTCATCACTTGAGGGACTCTTTACCCCCGAGGTGCCTTGACTCCTCTGGTCTAGCAGGCCAACCAGCATTCTAATGGAACAGATGTGCCAGCTGAGACTGAACTATGCACATCAAGTATTAAACATCCAAATGAGATATGGATACGTACAAAGGGGGTTGCTTACTTTGAAGTACACTTTCAATGCTTCAAAGTAGGGGTCTTCATAGGTCCACTTGGTTCCTTATAACCAAGATCCGACTTGGGTTCGGAGGCAGTGATTTGGACGAAATATTAATTCAACTGGGGTCATGTAGGGTCCTGTTGAATAGCTGCAGGTGGGTGTGTATGTCAATGTATACTCTAGTCCTAATCATCACAGGGGATTTCTTTTTTTACACAAGACCAACAGTGTGAATTGTGAAATGTAGGTTTATTTCTGGTCTCATCTTGCCAGTAATCGTGTTCTCTCTCTATTTTGGTCTGTTTAGGTGGTCTGCATTTTGTATCCGGTCTAATTATCCTTGGTTCTATTCTGGATTATACTGTCACTTTTCACTTTTTTTATCAATTCAGGCACATTGAGTTTGGCCACCGCCGTGATATTTTATAAGTTTCCATATTGTAGATGCATGGCTGGATAGGAGGCCCCTGGGGGCAAAAATGTGCACTGACCCGCCACCTACTTCCTTCTGTGCATTGTGTATATACCCTGTTGCCTCAACATTCTCATTTAGACCAGTGTAACCTGTTCTCCTATGCTGGAATAATGCTTATGTGTAATGCTAATATGCATCATAATCATAATAAGATCTTCAAATCAGATTTGGACAAAAGGTTTCTCTACAAGACAAGGCTAAATTTTTTCAGCAGGCAACTGAGATTTTCAGCAGACAACCGCAATAGTGAGCTGAATGGAACTGCAGAGAAAACAAAAAATGATTTCCAGCAATGTGTCAATAGACTGCTTACTTTTAAATTAATTTAAATGAATAACACACAGTTTTCTGCAAGTCTGACTTTCAACGTGATGAATTACCGGTGATTCAAAAAACTCACACCTCCCAGGAACAATAAAACACATTCAGTTGCCTGGCTAAACAAAGACCAGTGAGCCAACGCGATATTATATTGACCTTACAATCTACACAGCTGCAGGATAATAAGATAAAATTAAGTCTTAGGGCAGAGTTGATAGCAGAGATACATTCAATGGTGTTCGACGGCAGCCTTGTGAAAATGTAGTTTGGGTTTATCTACAGGATCATACCGCGCGTTAACAAAGTGAGGCTGCTAACTTGAATGGCAGGGGGCCCTGAGGGTTTGCAGTCTGCAGGAGGTGCTGATGGGTTGAGGTTTGGCCCCTTTGCAACACACACAAACGTGTACACAAACAGAGGCGTTGTCATGCTCTGTCAGGCACCCCGGGGCAGTGCTGCTTGTACCATGTCAGGGAAGAGAAATGATCTGTGAATCCTGGGGGAGCTGTCAACTAATGTGCACTGAGCTCTGTGTCCCTGTACAACCTGGATAAGTGACATAAAAGGTTTCCTCCTCTGCCCACGTATCTCTTTTTCATACTAGACAGTCTCATTGTGCAATGAAGTCGGCGCATTGATGTTTTTTTCAAGAAATTGGTGGAGTGTTTCATGTATGAATGTATATTCTGAATTTATCATGATGGCAACCATAACCAGTCACAGCAGACCTGTCAAGCTTTGTATTTCTTCACATGTCATGAGGCTCTCATAAGAGCAATACTTGCTTGCTCTTGGTGGGAATTGTTGGGCTTCTGTAAATAACATCACAGAGTACAGTCTAGACCTGCTCTTTTATGAAAAACGCTGTGAGATAACTGTTGTTGTGATTTGGCGCTATATAAATAAAATTGAATTGAAATGAACTTGGTATCTGAAGAGTCTGGAAGGTGGTTCCCTTACTTTCAGCATTTTCCTGAACCAAAAACACAAGACCAAAAGTGTAAGTGTGGGGTGGGGATGACAATGGCGCAATAGATAGGTCTATGCCTTTGGTGAGAGACCTGGGTTCAATCCCCCACTGTGACCCATCCACCATTCATCCACCCATCCACCTGAGCAAGACACTTAACCCCTAGTTGCTTCTGAGGTATGCGACCTCTGACATGTATAGCAATTGTAAGTCGCTTTGGATAAAAGAGTCAGCTAAATGAATAAGTGATGATTAAACATGTCGGTGACCTAACTAGTTTCCTACCTGGGAATTAATAAAGTTAACTAAACATATCATAAGCTAATTAGTTTGTGAGGATACATGTTATGTACGTTAGCAAAAGCCCCGTTCAGGACAAGGGCATCCACTGTGTGGGAGCCGGTCTATATCAGAGTTCAGAGTAATGTTAGTGTAGTGTAGTGTTAGCACACCTGAAAAACTGCTTAGGGAAACCCCAGCAGAAACAGATGACCCAGATGCGAGGAAATGCCAGCAGATCGTGCTTCATCCAGCCAGAGGGATTACCGACCGTCCGCACCATGCCCGGCTGCTCCGCGATCTCCTGTCCCTGGCATTGTACACCCCAACACCCATTCCGTCTCCGATATCTACAATGGGTTGTGTCGCTATTACGACCGGCAGTTGGTGATCGTTCCCTCTTGCTTGATGAATTTTACGTGTGATCCATGCACTACTTCAGCTGGGGGCTCTCCGCAGCGCCACACAACTTTCTAAATTCTTCCATCTCACAGAGAAAAGAAGTCAGGTCGAAATGAAATTTGCTTTATTGGCATCAATGTTAACAGTATTGCCAAAGCTTGAAGGAATATATAAAATAACAATTCAATTCATATAGTTTATCGAAGTAATAAAACAAAATAATTTTATTTTTATATATTGGATATTGAATAATATTATCTAATATTGTTAATTTCTCTACCTTTACCTTTTATTATGCCTGTGTCTCCTTCTGGCAACGATAACGGCAGTCATCTTTGCGGTTTGCACCTTCCTTTCACACGTATTAAATCCAGATGCAGATGAAATTGCTTTTAGGCTTGTTAGATCACATTGCAAATAATGTAAATAAATGAATAAATAAATGTATTTGCATGTTACCCTCTCATTACTTTGCACAATAAAACTGAAACCCCCCAAATTGCATATTCATTAAGGCAAAAGTAGTAAATGAACAACAGGTGCTATCTTGCACTTTTGGAAGACGTCATTCTCCGTGCACACCGCTAGTAGATCAGCTTACATGTTCATTTGCTGGTGATATCAAGTTTGCACACATTTTTACTCACGCAAACCTTTAGTAAATCTGGCCCATTGGATTTCCTGTGACTCCTTCAACTCGTCTTCCGCCAGTTTAATCCTTTTAATGTGAAGCTGCAGCAGTAGGCAATGTTCAGTTTGCATTAGCAGTAACTTAATATAGCTTTTTTCCTATGAATTTTGTAATACCGCAAATATATAAATATTGCAATGGTTTCATCAGTGGCCATTCTGCAGGCCGAATGGGAATCTTTGGCCGGCTGGATATGGCCCACGGGCCGCCTGTTGATGATCACTGCTGCACTGTACACTATGGCTAACTAGCACGAACCTGCAATACAAAAACAATGCTGCTCCGTTAGTTCTATATTTTCAACTGGTATTTAACAAATATTTAAGACTTTTTTATGGTTTCTCATTTCAAAACAAGTTGGAGCTAACGATAATTAGCTAGCTAGCTATACTAAAATATGTTAGCAACAGCTGGCAAAATTAATGGGTTAGGGCAACCCTGTGTGACATCAAGGACCAATTGTCTCAATAGGGACTAAGACAATTGAGTGCTCTATCTGCCAGCGTTACGGCATAAAAACAATAACTAGGGAGGCAGGGCTTAGCAAAGAGCCAATTACCATACCGAACAAAAATAATTCTGTAGAGATGCAGACATGGCTTTTCTCAATACAAGCCAAACATAATTTGTTCCCTCAAAATATGAAATGAAGTGTTTTTTCATAGCTCAATTAATTTGTGACCAAAGCGAAACAGACAGAATGAAAGCAGGAGGAGGCAGGAAGAGGTTCAGAGAAATAGAAAGCATCACAGAGAAACGAGTGAAAGAGAGATGAATATGATGAGAGAAAGCAAGAGAGACATAGATGTGCGCCACCACTCTCTGTGTAGTTGGGTGACAAAGCACCCCGCCCGAGGCTACAGCCGTCATAAAAGCAGTAATAGAGTGAACACACATTTTCATTAGCTATTGATTCATTTCCAATTCTCCATTAATTTCGGGGGGCCATCACCGCACAGTGGCCTTTCTCCTCCCCAGGCTACGTTCCTCAGCTCCGCCTGACATAACCGTGGTAATTACTGTGCTCCCGCCCCGCAAGCTGTTCACAGTCTCATACAGCAGTAAAAATTGAATGAGTATTCTAGAGGAAAAAGCAGAGGACAGGAAGAGAGGGAAGAAAAAAACACTGACTGAAAGGGAGAACTCAAAGACAGCAGGGCTATCACCTACAGGCGTGCGGTTTGACAAAACAGAATTACAATGGGTGTGAACAATTGCCATTGTGCTATTTCAGCCTTAATTGTCAAAGTGCTCGATCTATTCTGAGCTCGCGGTGTGCGCTGCAGCTGTGGCTCCTACAGTAGACATAAACTTTCCCCCCAGAAAGTGAGGGGAGGTATGTAATAACAAGCACCAGTGACTGAGCGGATGATTCAACGTTAAATAAGACCAACCTTGAGGATAATGCTTGAGTCAGAAAGCACAAGCTAACTGTGCATTATATATGTGCATCACTTCTTGCTGACAGTGATGCATCCCCCACACACTGTATCACTTACGGGAATATAATTCTTAGCAGCTGACAAACACACCAGGATGCGTATGATGCATGACTTAGCCGACCTGTGGTTCAGACTGTGCACACAGGTCCCTTGGCCTGTTAGTGAGAGGTCAGTGACTGAGTCAAGTATCAGACATAATGAAACACGTAATGAAACGGGTACAGCAGACACACATCAACCACACCAAACTGAGGGAAAGATAATTCTTACCTGATGGAGATACCATCAAGAAACACGTGAAAAAGGAAAAACAGAGAGTAATTATTATTTTTGAAATCGACCTAATTAGTAAAAAGTACACCATGTAATTATACATAATGTCATAATACAAAACATCACAAAGCATTTAAGTCATTTAAAAGGTCATCCCTGCTGGAGAAAAGGGACTTTCTATTTTTCCTGTTCATGCGGTCTTCTTCAGTCTTTAGAAAAAAAATCTAAATATACCATGCAGACTGGAAATCCACATATAGTGGGAGACACACGTTCAGTAAGTGAGGAACATTATTATTCTGCCATAACCTGCACAGGAAAACACCACTGTTCATTGCACTGGAGGCTACCCAACAGTGTGGAGGGAAAAATGAACTCCACCAGGTTCATCTATCACACTAGCTGCCTCATATGCTCCGCAAAAGATGAAAAAAGGGGGAAACAAATGGCAAAGCAAATCAATTACACGAAAAAGAATCATGTCACCTGTCAAATATACACTCTGTTCTATGTCGCTCTGTTTTTTTTCTTCCAACGGCGCACATTTTCGAAATTGAATTTTGAAAACCTTATACATTATTAACACCCTTCACGCTTCATCAGTTTACTGAGGTAGATTCTTTTTCCCCCCGCTCTCTTTCTCTTCTGTTTCGATGAGACGAAATCTAATAAACCCGTTGTTTGTTTGTGTCATCTCTGCGCTTTTTAATCCGACATAGTAAGAGCCAATGCCACATATGAAATTCAACAGGGAGCCCCTTCAAACTCACAGTGGGTGTGGGGACAGAATCAGAAAAAAGAGGAAGAGGGAGCGAGAAAAAAAGACCAGCAGCAGCCACACTTCTCATTTAAGTCACTCAAAAAAGAACAACATGATGTGGGCTTAAGAGGTTGGACAGACAGCACTATGGCTAACTGGGGAAAAAAATACACATGAAGAGTTTTCATATCCGCTCAGATTAAGGGTACTTGGAAGAAGGGTGAAATAATGACGGCGTTGTCAAGGAAACAAGTGCCACGGCGACACCTTAATCTGGAGAAATATAATTGGAAAAGGAGTGATAAACATCTTCCTATCTGAGTGTGTGATGTACTGAACAGTATTCGAAAGGAAGCTGCCTGAGCACTCATTACTGGAGTTTTTGTAAGAATAACACTAATGAATACATAAGGAGAGATGTCCTCAGGGGCTAAAGAAGGAACTCTGATGTACAAACAGCCTTCTAGGGCTTTCTTACAGGATAAAAGCCTTGTTGCATATATCATGTGTGGCATACAAATGTGATGAGCAGTGGTGGAAATACCACTTGTATAGTAAATGACTCTGAATTACTCCACGAAACAAATATTGGATCTTGCGAGTGTACAGGTGCATGCCACACATGCTGCTTCACTTCTCTCGTCGGCTGCACGCTCTCAGTTTGAATCCACAACACAAGCAAGTCACACCATAGGACACAGTATCATTAGCGACTCAACCTTCACTGATGAAAAAAGAAGTCATAAAGAACTCTGTGCAAAATGACATGCAAATAAGGAAGAACTCAAGAAATCTTTGCCATCTCTCACCAATTATCTTGTTAATTACAAGCCATTGTGAAGGGCTCCCACTGTCGACGGGCTCTCTGATTATACAGTGCATTTGTCCCCACTTTCCACAGCCTAATCAGTAATTACTACCTGCAGCTGCAGCTCAGTGCAGAATAGGCTCGGCCATCTTGGGACAACAGAGAACACTGGGCAATTTGAGAGATTCTGGGCCTGTCAGACCCGTACATATTTAGTTCGCTCAGCAGGAGTGTGTTGCTGGAGAAGTCAGGTCTTTTGGGAGTTCACTGAGTTGCCCGTGAGTCACATAACTGTCAACAGTTCTCATTTTTACACCTCCCAGCTTTGTAACTGTGTAACATTTTAATCACTACATTTCTTGATTTGTGAAATTTGAAATGATACCATCTCCAAGAGAACAAGAGAACAAAAATGTGTTATTCACATAAAAATATTTTTGACAAGTTACTGACATTTATTGTAGGGTTATTTTCTATGCATTAATTTGATTAAATACCACCTCAGTTCAGTCATGTTTTACCTTGTTTGAACTGAATGAAAAGAGTTTTTACAGTTAGCTACCATGCTAAACAGCTACCATGCTAAGACAGCTCACACTGTCACTTGTTGGCAAATATTCGTATTATTATTTATTAGTATTAAAAGTTACTATCATAAGATAATATTAATTACACATAGACATAATTGTACTGGTTATTATTAAATTAAGGTTACTATTGAGCTGGTTGCTGAACATGTTAGTCATCTCATGCTGACACTGCTCCTGTGGGTTCAGTAGGTTTTTGTATCTCTTCATAGTGGTTTGGTCCACTGCCTTTCTTTATCAGACCCTCAGAGACTTTATTTCTAAAAAGCAACTAGCGACAGAAATTATAGGAATTATTCAGACCATTGGGGGAAAGTGAGAAATATATATATATATAGTGTACAATATTGTAAGCTAATGTATTCCTTTGCATGCTGCTAAGACTAATCTCAGGCCAAATCCACACTACTCCGTTTTAGTCTACAAATGGAGAATTAAAACGAATAGCTGCGTTTTAGAATTGATCTCCGTCTACATTAAAATGACAAAATGCACAGCAAGTGGCTGTTCACGTACACTAGGCATGAGCATGCCGGTGTAAACATGAAGCAGATGGTCTATTCCTTAGTTAAAAAAAATTTGGCAAAAGAATAAAGTAATGCAGACAAAGAATCCGACCAGCTTTTATTTTTTTATACCATGTCAAAAACTCTGGCAGTAGCACCATGTGTCTGCTTTGCATGACTTATAAGACCCAATCAGAAAGCCAAGCATGAGCGTCTGCGTCATCGTTTCTAAAGTCCTCCATTTTTGCCTGTCTTCACTAAAACGCCCTCCGGAGTTTCAAAACGAAAAACGAGGTTGGCAGCGTTTGCAAACGTAGCAAAAGGTCTCCGTTTTAAAACATAAATGCAGAAGTGTGGATGTGGCCTCAGTCAGCATCTCTCCCTCCCTCCTCAGCGCAGGAATGAGAGTGAGTTACTTACCGTTGGGGTATACCAATGTTGAGACCAAACCTATACCCTTATGCCGGACAAATGACAGTCCCATCCCATTCCAGATAAAATAAATCAGAAAATTGCTTTTATATTATTTTATTATTAACTGCATATTTATATGAAAATGGACCTAAGATTTCTGTCCCGTCCCTTGTCCAGTGATGTATAGTGAAATTGACTCCCATCCCTTGGGAATTCAACAAAATGTCAAAAAAAATTTAAAAAAGAAAGAAAATTCTTACTTTGGCTTATGCCTAGCATACAGAACTTTATAAACACAAGCAAAATATAGCGTTATATTTCTTAGGTGACTAGTTGAATGGTTTTATAAACGAAACAAATATTATGGTGCAACTAATTAATTAATTAAACAAGAAACAGTTCCTCCAATTCTATATGCAAGATTCTCTCCTTTGCTACTGATACTGCTACTACTACTGCTGTATGATCCCTCCAGGCTATTATGTTGGGGGAGCCCTGCCTCTAAATACTCACTGGTTAACACACTTCTTCATTCCTCATACCTACAGGGTTATGTGCAATTTCAGAAGTCACATTTTAAAATTACAATGTAACCGTATGTTCAGCCCGAAGTCTGTCAAAATAATTTTTCCTTTGTGGAAATTCAAGACGGGCAGCACGGTGGTGCAGTGGTTAGCACTGTCGTTAGCACTGTGTTAGCACAGCAAGAAGGTTGTGGGTTCAAACCCCGGCCTTTCTGTGTGGAGTTTGCATGTTCTACCCGTGTCTGTGTGGGTTCTCTCCGGGTGCTCCGGCTTCCTCCCACCAAGACGAAAGACATGCGGACTAGGTTAATTGGTGACCCTAAATTGTCCTTAGGTGTGAGTGTGAGCGTGAGTGGTTGTTCGTCTATGTGTGGCCCTGAGATGGACTGGCGACCTGTCCAGGGTGTACCCCGCCTTTCGCCCGATGCCAGCTGGGATTGGCTCCAGCCCCCCGCGACCCTGTACACAGGATAAGCGGTTGACGATGGATGGATGGATGGAAATTCAAGACAGTTGGGGCAATGGAGGATACCGCTTCAAAAAAACTAATGAGGTACAGATTCTCCAGATACTCAAAAACAAATACTAGACTTGACTAAAACCATGTACAATTATCTGAGCTTCCAGCTCATGTAGTAAACACATCTCTGAGAGCGAAACTATAAGCTTCTTTCCCATTCGGTTCCTGGCTTTGGGGGTCACGACCCGCACCACTCCACCCACCAGTACCTAGAGGTAGACCTGCTCTCCAGTGGAAAGCAATGCATATCAATAGGGCAGCTCTGTTAAGGAGGTGGTAAGGGTGAGGATCACCTTCAATATCAAAGGTGGGTGTGGGGGGCAGGATAGGGTCTATTTGACTGCCACCAAGGCCAGGGAAGGTTGAAGAGGGCATTAGTATGATGACTCAGGCCAGATAGATCCACTGGCACAACTTATGGGAAAAAGTCTGGCCTTTGTCTCATCTTCATCTCAACAGAGGAGGATGTGGAAATGCACCAATTAACGCCTGTCTATGAAATACAGTCCAAGCTTTAGTTTCAAGTACACCATGGGGGTTATTTATAATCCTGACTTGGTCACGTGTCATTTGGCAGGGGTAGTATTATGATGCCGTGAACATGCAAATGAAAGCCAAGTCGTTTCATCACACCAGTAAACCTGAGACTCACAGCTATTGAAAGCTCCTTAGTGGCCAGTAAATACACAGAATATTGTCTCGGTGGAATTGGTGCTGAGGCAGTGGTGCGTTAAGAGTGCTTGTGTGTGCGCGCTCTTCTATATGGTTATGAATAAGTGTGCTGCGTGTGTGTGCTCATGTGGCTAGTCAAACAGGAAACAACCTGGCGACCTTCAGAGGTTAGGGCTGCACCGTCAGCCTATTAATCACAGCTGTGTCTCGCTCCTCTGCTGCCATGAAGACAGACTGGCAGAGCTCACTGTTTGTTGCGCTGATGTCTCAGTGTCAGGTTAGACATCCACCCCTCAGCCTCACTGCCCGCATGTCCGCTCCATCGAAGAACAAATCCCCAAACAGGTAATGAAATGTAACATCAGCTGCTGAGCTCATTATTGGCCTAGAGTTATTGCTAATCAGTGAATATACTTAAAGTGGCAAGGCACGTGGTGCATCAAGAAAGCTACCCCATATAAAAAAAAGCCAATGCAACCAGGAAACATTAGAATTTAATTGCTGTCCAGTTGTCCAAACTGCCTCTGGAAGTGGTTTGAGTTGCATGTAACTATGTCCTTAAGCCATTTTTGGAAGTGTTCATTCACAGGGTGTTGTCCCTGTCATAATGGCAGCTAAAGTTGAAATTAGCCTTTGTTCTCCCTTTTACATTAAAGCAAGGAAGAAAGTGTTTTCAGGCCACTTTTGTCTCACTCAGTCAGTCCATTCAAGTCATTAATATGTTTGCGGTAGTTGATGGACACTTTTGTTAGCTTGCTAGCTATCTAAACTCAAAGGCAGGGTGAAAGGCTACAATCATAGAGAGGGGCGAGACGCAATAATCGTTCAATCAAATGGAGATAATGACAATGATAATAATAATGCATTGTAATGACGAAAAATGACAAAAGTAGTTGTGTGAAGACTGAAAATTGAAAGCTTCAGGGAGAAGTTCAAATCTGGAATACTTTCTCACCTGCACACACCTGGCCAATCGCTGCGTAAAGTGGCCATGATTGTCGCATTCCAATGTCAGAAAAGATGCAAGGGGGAAACGGGTTTTTGACATTTTATAACAACTTAACAAGCATTTCGTCTTAAGCATATTGACCCCTTTAAGGTGCCAGCAAATTTCATCAGAAATCCTTCCACACGTTTCAGAATCGGAATTGGAGGGGCGCTGTCAGACTATTTCTGACATTCACACCCACTTCACGCACTATTTTGGTCATTCACTGAACATTTCAAATCTGCAGTGAAATGTATAATCTCAATGCAGCGTGACATGACATCACATCTCAGGCCACATCCCTGTTGTTGGTTTACCTGTGCAAAGCTGTGTGAGCTGGGTGGAGAACAGCAGCAAAACAGTATTACACTGCAATGAAATGACAAGTTGAAATTAAGGACTAAGTTATGTCTGAAGCGTGTAGTGTAGTACGGGATGCACCTGGTGCTTTGTAATTACTCTGACCAACATGATCACCGACTGAAATGAGGAAAACTACCCATGTTTCTCCCAAAAATAGCACATCATGCAAAAGGGCACAGCAAACTTTGAGTAAACATACCCCTGCATTTACTACATTTCTTTTATGACCTCAAGACATTTATGGCCTAATCATGTGTAAATAAATCATGAGTTTTGTTAAAGAGATATCACAAGTGAGTGAGTGCTTGATGACTAAGGTGCTTACTCATCTCCTGCTGCCAGCAGGGCATGGAAAAGGTTATTATAAAGGCAGAATAAGAATTTGCCTTCTGTCTACTGTAACGAACGGCTTCTACTCTTTTACACAATTTATGTCTTTATTATCACACCATACATCTAGTAGATTTTGGGAGCAAGCAGTTGAAACAGTGCTTAACATTTTCTAATTGATGAGGATAAGACAAACTATATTCTTTTAAACCTGGAATTAACGCAAACTCAGCTGGACAACATCTGTAAATGACTAGTGGGTCTTAATAAAAATGTAGAGATCCTTTCTTGTTGGGTATTGTGTGTCTGTGTGGGAAGATGGAAAGCTGAGAAGAGGGAGAAATGAAGTAACGGGAGAGGAATGGATAGACGGATGGATAAATGAAGGGGAATGACGAAGGGGAGGGAGATCACTTCTGCAGCCCTGATGCGTGTACAGGTAGAGGAAACAGGGGATGGGGAGCATGAGGGTGAGTAGACGAAGGAGGGGAAGACTGGATGGGGAGATGGAGGGATGGATGGATCGGAGTGGAGGGAGAATGCTTCAGTGGCTCCACTTGACAGCTGAGTGAGAGGGGAAGCGGAGTGGCTACTCTATGTAATTTGTTAGCGGGTCCATGATGCATGCAGGCATGATACCACACCAAGCCTGGCGAACACAGAACAGACTAAAAGGAGAGAGGCAGGCAGACAGACAGACAGACAGACAGACAGGAGGGAGGAAAGACAGGGGAGTGTTCTGACAGATCAGTTTGCATCAAGGGAAAGATCAGGTATGGTAAGAAGAGGGGATAAAGATGAAGAACCACATCCCGTCCCGCATTTCCAGCCTCTGTTGGCCAGGTGAGACCAACAGGCATCCCTATCTTCTTCATTGTACACAAGGCAGGAGATGTTTAGTCTAACAGCTTCTGCATCCTGCACACCTTCGCGGCAAGCTTTGAAATCATTGTCTCCCTGTTATCTCGACAGCTCCTTCTGCTTTGCTCCACAGCAGGTGCATCTGATCTTACATACAAGCCACTCTGGATGCATTGCAGACACAATTTGCCCGGGCTTGTCTGAGACGCTGAATAAAATGACACAAATCTGGGCATCAGCCCGCTAATAATGATGCCATGTTGATGTGGGACCTATTCTGTGTGTGTGCACCTCAAAGTGTGTGTTTGTGGCTTGTTGACGTGGGACTGATCCAGGATGCCATGGCAGCTGTCTGCTATAATTACCTGGGAGCCCGATCACACACACAAGCACACCCATCCACGCACACACACACACACACACACACACACACACACACACACACACACACACACACACCTCTCCTGATTACCTCATAAGGCGAGGTTTGTCTGATTAGCTTCCATATTTACACCAAAGACTTGTTATTAATGAACATGTGTTCAACGTTTCGCTCCACTATACTTTGTAACTCTCTTAACATTTGGTAGGCAATCTTTGACAGTGTTTGAGGAGCATCACTGATTAGATGCCACATTCAAAATACCAAGGCTTGTTTTGATTGGAAAAACAGTTTGCTGCGTGTGTATAATTTTGAGAATGAGGCTTTATGGCTGTTTGTTGTGCAGGAAATGGAAAGTGAAAAAGAGGGAGGCGAGAGGGCGCCTGGCATCCCATCGCAGACACCTTGGAACGGAGCAGGCATTACCAGACGGTATTTCTGGGGGGCATGTCTACGAGACTGAATGGTTCCATCAACCAAACACAGTCTGCTGTCTGACACACATTCACACACAGACACACTCACCAGGGCACAATCGCCACCCATGGCTCTCAGCCTACACCTTTTTATGCAAAATGTTAGCATGATGAAATGCACTGTTATTTATGTGTCATCAGACTCTACAGGACCTGAAAATGAGGTCCTTATTAGCTGTATGGATCTCTAAATAGATCATCAGGTGTCCAATATAGGGACATACAACCCAGAATGGCTACCCCATCTCACCTAAATGCCACCCTTTTAAAAAAGGACTTTTGCAGCAAGCATGCATGGGATCGTAGTGCAGGATCATTTGCATTTGCAAATATTAGAGGAGAGGAGGACAATCAAGCCGACAAAAATGGGGAAAGTGACATGAAAAGGAGTTCAACAGATGGGGGCAGAAAAGGAAGTGAGAAAGGGGAAGGTAAGGTGCAACAGGGCAGAGCAGAAAGAAGTGGCTAGAAAGGGGGAGGGAGGGAGGGAATGAGGGTAGTGGAAGCGGTGGGCTGCTCTGTTGTCTCCAGTCATGCCTGTCCATGTTACCTGAGAGAGCCGTTTTCCCATTTATCAGGGCGTCAGGTGTGGAATGCTAATGGCGTCCGCGGCTGCCTGCATGTACTCTGAAAGGCTTTGAGACCTCAGGGGCCTCCACTTCATGAGCTCACTGTAAAGCGTTAACATGGCAGTGAAAGACGCCAGTTGTGTGATTAGCCACAACCTGCTTGATGTGTGCTGGCTATCAAGCAGGTTGTGGCACACTGTTCTGGGAACAATGAAAATAAAAATGTAAGAAAAGGTCGGAATAAGAGTCAGCATGGGTGCAGGACAGAAGAAAAAAGCTGTCTTAACCAACTGAGGATTTAATACACTGAAATGGTACAGTGTATGTAGGGCTTAGTTCATGTGTAAGAAACGAAATTTTATAATCACATTTGTTTTTGTTGTTTTGGATCATATTGAGGTCAATATAACACCTTAAAAAAAATATAGGGCCCTTACCTACCCTACCATAACCATACATGTAGTGGTGCGAGAACCTCTGATAGTTCACACAACGTAAGGGAGGAACAAACATATAAAAGCTTGCACAACACCCTTCTAAACCATTTGTCTTGGTGCTCTGTGTGCTCTCTCTTTATGCTCTCTCTCAATTGAAAATTACCTCTAATCAACGGTTTTCTGTCAAGGAGGTTTTGTCACAATTCTTTGACAGTGAATCTGACGTAGAGGACAATGTGTCTGAGACAGAGGATAATGTTGAGGAGGACCCTGATTATGACTCATCCTCCTCTGATGAGAATGAGACCGAATGTGACTGAATGTGTTGACCCTCCTGTTGTTTCTCAACCACCAACACATTCCAAAAATGGAAAGTTATTGCGGTCCCTCTCCCTACTTGAACAACAGGGTAGACTTAGTGCTGCTAATGTCATCAAAATAGTTCCAAGCCCAACCAGATACACTGTGGCACAAATGTTGAGCACAGCACTGTACAGTGAGGGACCCCTCGGAGGTTCGAGGTACAAATGATCGTATTTCAAGAGCTTCTCTGGGATCTGATATATCAACATAACTACATATTTAATTTATAGTATAATTTGGACTTGTTATCAAAGCTCATGTCATGGAAAATCATTTGTAATACTGTAACTAACCAGTCTGAACTGTGACTGTTTTGGATAAAGAAATGTTGTATTGGCACTAGCACATGTTTTGAATGGCCACACTCAGACAAATTCTGTTATGATATCATATTGTTATAAACACATAATATAGATAGATATACTTTTTTAATCCCACAAGGGGTATAATAAAACACAAATACCAATACATTTTGAACAGACACCATGCCTTTTATATCCATAACATGGGCAGCTGATCCCAGCACGGTGTGTGAGAACGAATCTTGTTGGTGCCAGCTCTATCAGGCCTTCATGCTGTACGTTATATTATAAAACTGGTCAGACATTTGTAAAAACGTAGGTGCAGGGTGATCCCAAGTAGAAGATATCAATCTACACAGTCCAATCATTTCCTTGCATAAAGTCAATAGAACGGGATGGAATGAATGGTTCATGTCCTAGTCCTAATTCATATTGCAGTCGGATGATCACACAGTGGACTCGGGGCTGGAGGACTAAAAGTACAGAGAAAGAGTGTAAACACTGGGCTTTGTCTCTGTGGGCACGCCTACACAAGGAGAGGAGGATTTCTTTCCCTCTAATCCTCCCGTTTACAAGAGCAGCCACTTTCCAGGGCCATTGTGGATGGTCGTCTCCCTCCATTTACTCCCTGCATGGCACTCATTCCAGCTAGTTTAACGCTGCCTGGGTTCTAGGGGGAAGGATTAGGACGTGACGCGCGGCGGCTAGTGTGGAAACAACATTGACTATGGAGCTCTCTGACACTTCTCTCTGCTCCCTGAAGGGCACACTTGTGGACATTGAAATTCTCCACATAGATTTATGCTGATTATGGGAGCAAGCGTGCATTCTTAAACCAATCAGGAGGGTTTGAGCTGCAGCAGGAGGGGAGCAATAGAGCACTTTCCTATATTCAGAGGACTCGTTTTAGTCTATTTACTCCTATTAGTTAGGCTTTTTTTTACTTCCTGAGACTTGAATACAGATTTCTGGAATTAATCTTGCCTTGTTTGTCTGGCAAGACCCAGACTCTTCAATGAAGGAATGAAGAAATGCAAACTGCAATTACCATCTGAGTATCTGTGGTCCACGTGCCAACTTTTGAGCCTTGTAAGTTAAGACATGTCAATACACCACCTCCAGGCTTTACCTTCATTCAAGATTTTGTCTAAATTTTACCTACATTGTAGCTCCCAAAAAATTACTTTAATGTTTAATGTTAAAGGACATCAGCGAGAGCTGTGGTTTCGGTCAGTCTTTTGGTCACAAAGCCTACTGATTAAAGTGACAAATTGACCCCAACATACCATAGGAAGTGTTAAAAGAATACTACTACATTTTAGGAAATCCACTTACTTGCGTTTGCTGAGAGTTAGATGACAGAACTGATACCACACTTGTGTCTGTACGCCAAATTTGAAGCTAGCAGAAGCAGCCCGTTAGCTTAAGGCTCGTGCAGACTACACGACTTTCAGCGTCGGCCGATGGCCGTGCTGTTCAGGCTACATAACTTGTTGTCTTGTGACGGAAGTCTTGAATTCGTTGTGGCGTTCACACTACATGACTGATCGGTGACAGGGGGTCACACACTACACGAGCTGACAACGGCTGTGTCACCCAACGGCTGGTCTCCAAACCACGTTTTGTCAAGAAAACCCACGATAATTGTGAAACGGGAAGTGACGTGAACCTATACAAGAAACAGCTGTGGTTTGTTTTTATAATGATAGCAATTATAAAGACAAAGAATGGGTGAAAGAATGGATTAGCACACACAGGTAGCAGGGATTGTCTGAGCTACAGAGAGAGCAGGAGGTGAGTAAAAAGTGTTTTGCAGTGAAAAGGTAGCCACCTGCTCTGCCTGCTCTCATTGGCTTGATGTGGATGTCGAGTCGACCAACTCCTCAGGCATTTAGCCGAGCTCACTGACCGGCAAATTGGGCTTGAAATCGTGTAGAGTGAACTAGGCTTTAGGTTAGCTAAATACTAGAAGCAGCGGCAAACAGTTTGCCTATACCGTACAAAAACTAAATTGTGAAAATGACAAGTTGTGGTCTTAAGGGGGGTCATGTGCTGGTACTCCTTCTTGGCTGGAAATAGTGAAAAGTGATTCCCTGCAGTCTTGTTGTCATTATGAGGTCTCCAGACAAATCACTGCTCTCAGCCAAGATATTAAGATAGAGATATATATACCAACACATTACTCCCAGTAAAACTATGTGTTTTTGCACACCACATTTTGTATGGATTAAACAAATGAGATATAGATATTGAGCTTTAGAGATCCTGGTAGGATGATTTCTTCACTTATGGACAGAGCCAGGGTAGCAGTTTTGCAGTTTCCAATCTTTATGCTAAGCTAAGCTAAGCTATGTGTTGGCTTCACATTTGCAAGTGGCACTGATTCTCTTATCTAACTCTCGGCAAAAAGTGTATTCTCTAAAATTTCGAGTAAGTAATCCATTAAATTACAGATTCATTAGTTTTAAACCCTTATACCCGAGCACTTGATTACTGAACATGACTCTTTGTTTCTACAAGTTAACTGTTTTACAATGACTTACAATCAATTAACCATATCATTTTGGTGCATTTGTAGCAGTGATAAAAATGATAAAAGCAAAATTTAATGGGCTGACAACATAGATGAACTTGATCCTCCCCAAATTCTGCAAACTCTTCAGACATATGGTGAAAAAGAGTCATGTTGAGATAATGGTGATGAAATGAGAGTTTAACGGGGAAGTCTCCTCCCCCAGTGCTCACTGATGGGCAGCAAAGTGAGTCAGTGGATTACCCGATTTCACAGAGCTCACAGTGGAGGAAAAGGCTAATGGCACGTCACTTATTGAAATGGAGCAGCATAGGTTAACCCCACACGTGGGCCGACATCTTTTCATTTGGTTTGCACGGCTAACCAAAAAGGCGATTACCACAGGGAGCAAAGCTATTAAAATGCTGACCTTTTCCCTTTGTGAGGATTGCTGTGCGTGTATGTGTGTGTTGGCAAAATGCCATATTACCTTGCATTAACTTGGTTAGCAGTATTTGCAGTGTGTTGAGGTAAAGGGCAATTTGTCATTTTAGGGAATGAGTACAAGTGTATGCACACACCTACACTGACGCAATCCTTTTACAGTGTTTATATACAGCGTAATATGGACCACATAGAGGAAAAGGACATGTCTGAAATCTCAGCAACCTTTTCTTTGTCCCTGTTGCCAGTTCAGTAACTTGTACTTTTCCCACAAACCTTAGACTTCATTAGAATGATCCAAGTATATTGGAAAACCAGTAAGATGCAAACCAACAGGTTGTAGTTCATCTAAAGCCTGAATTCTTTTTGATAAATAACTGCCCAGCAGCTTGATTGCTTATTTTTCCCGACATGCCATTAGCAATTTCCGGAAGGCATTGTCCTCTTCAATTCAGAATGAATTGGTCAGAGGTACAGCCAGTGTCCTTTTGTGAATAAATCACTCAGAAATGTCCTAATTAAGTCTGCCCATTGGTGAGTGAGGGAAGTCAGCCGCCGACATGCGGAGAGAAACCACACACACAAAAAAATCCAATTCCTTCTCTAAAAAGCGGAACAATGGCAGAGATGGCCGGGCCCTGACTGACAAAAGGAGAATTCACAACAGCTGAGGCGCGAAGGCATTCTTTTTGACTTCCTATTATGTTTGTACCTTGGAGATGTTGGGATCTGATTTTCCAGCACGCTGTTCTGTTCCAATCTTCCTCCATTCACTCGCACATCAGTCCATTATCATTAAATACGTGTTTGATTTCCTCACAATACACTCACTCCTCACAATGAACAGAGGCGCAGAGAGTGAGAGGAGAGAGAGAGAAAACACATTAAATAAATGGCCTATGAGTGAATGACAATAATAAACATATTTGTGCTGGGAGCAATGAGAAATGTTTATAGTGATAAATGATGTGTAGAGGTGGAAAGGCCTAGATGCACTGCAGAAATCTCTAACTGCAGGAAAGAGAGATGAGGGGAAGGGGAGAGCCTTGAAAGAAGAGAGTGAGAGGTAAAAGCAGGTAATGAAAAGGACAAAACATTGAATGATACGTAAAACATAGACGTAGTCTCCATGACGTCACTCATAGGTTTCTGAAGAGCAAATATGAAGCTCAGTGTGGGTGACCAAAGAGGTAGAGCATTGGTGGAGCTGTTGTGGGCTGCATAAAGCTTGGTTGCTTGCCACCTGTGACAGCACTGACCTGTCACTCAAAGTGGTCATGCCCTTAATTATGCATAACTTGAAGACCTAACATATGGTCAATGGGAATTTACTTGCTTTTGGAGCCAGCCTTAAGTGGCCATTCGAGGAACTGCAGTTTTTGGCACTTCTGTGTTGGCTTCATCTTCCAGCCCCGTAGGCTGCAGCTTGATTTACTTAAGTGTGACAAGATAAGACAACATAAGTAAAAAAGCACCAGTTACTCATGGCATTTTATTGCTACTTCCTACCTAAGATGGCATTTGTGTTTTTAATAGTGCTGGGCAACGATAAAAATTTTAATCGCGATTAATCGCATGATTTTCTTGCGATAAATCGCAATTAATCGCATTGTAATGCGCAAAATTGAATAATGACTTCTAAAGTTTGCAAAGTAACATTAACCTGGTTCACTTTCTTAGTTTAGTGTGTTAGCATGCTAACATTTGCCCTTTCACATTAAACAAAAATTAACAACATTAATAACATGTTTTGCAAGTATTTAGTCATAAACCAGTAGAATTGGGCAAATCAAAATTCCCTTCTGACGGTCATAAAAGTAATTTATCCTCTAGGGACTTTAAATAACTGCTCCTTCACAGCAATCCAGCCAATAGTGAAAATATTTCATTCAAACCTGAAAATGGGAACCTCATGGGGGCACAGGGGATCACCAACGTCATTAGGATATATCGTCTGGAAACCGTGCCAATCCATCATGTAGTTGTTGAGATATTGCAGTCTGGACCAAAGCAGTGGTCTGACTGACACCGCCATCAATAGAGCCAAACCGATAGCATGGCCAGTGCTGTAGCGATGTATGAACTACCTTCATATCACAAGAGTGTGGCAAACTTAGATAGTAAATCGAGCAGTAATACTGTTTGTCTGTGTGTACCCTGTGGTGTTTATTATCAGCCGCTATGGTAATAAAGAGGACACACACATAGAACAAGAGCATTAACACATTAACACCCTTGCTGTGTTTATTTCTTATTTTTGGGGCTTTCTGGTGAAGTGAAAGCCATATCTACAGGAGCAGAGGCAGAAAGGCTCTCAGTATCGTCAATGGGCATTAAATAAAATCAGCTTCCATCAGTCTCTATCCCATCTTAATAAGGAGAGCCTGACATCCTTTAACCTGTTCATCCCATTAAGTGCCTTCCCAAAGGCCTGCATTCTACAGTGGCAGTAGTCTTCTTTTGGTGCATACTCCTTTGTGGATATTAAGTTAAACATAGAGAAAATGACATTGTGTTAATATACTTCCAACATAGCCACAATGGAGTCTGTTATCACAAAATATTTAAGTAATCATAAAACATCAGCAGTGGATGCCAAGTTTTGGTGTCAGTCACTTGAAATCAAAGAACAAGGGCATCTTTCTACTTTCTACTCTTTAGCACAGACAAACAATGACAGCAGGAGAAATCTATTATGGAAAAGGATGTCAGATTTTCCTGTGACAGTGGCCTCCTTAGACCAGAAATCAGTGCAGCTAGCAGAAAGGTTGTGTTTTGAGTAAGAGGGTTGACAAGTTTTTTTTTTCTTTGCAAAGAAACACATCCTATTACATTTTCCCTCTTTCTTTCAAAAACTGACATTTGTATGAAATGGAAACTGTCCACGTGAGTCCTCTGAGGTCACTGAAATGCACTAAATGTAGGAAAACACTAAATGAAGTAAGCAAAGCACATTGAGGGTAGTTATGCAATAAAAGCCCCACTCTCATTGTTTCAGTTTAGATCCCCTTCAGGTCACAAACCTCCCATCTTACTCTAACCTCCAGGCAACCAAAGGCCCATTAAACCCATCCAGAGACATGCATTGTGGGAGAGCAGATCAACATGTGCAGCAGCACTAGGCCACAGAGTAGGAAGTAATCTAGCCTGTCTGCTACTCTAAGATACTTGGAACCTCTGGGGCATACATGTGTGTTTATGTGTGTGAGAGAACACAGAGACTACAGATATGGAGGAGAAAGTACATAAAATGTGTTAATCGTAATGTCAAATAAGAACCATAAAGGCCACACACACACACACACACACACACACACATACACACATCATGCAAACATGGCTCTGGATCAAGAGGGAAGGCTCATCATCACCCCGCACCGTGAGATAACTGAAGAAAAGCCAGGGCACTATGGGTAATGCTGCTGATTAATAGCATTCAGCAGACATTAAGGCGCTATGATTATCTCTCCCGCACTGCGCCTCTCACTCCCGCTATGCTAATTATTGTGGTGTCGCTCTGAGGGGTATTTATTTTTTTCCACCCCTAACATCTCTCTTCGACACGCGTTTCTCTCTCCCTGCATCTGATATCATTTGTTATCAAATCATCAAACTCACTTTTATCAGCTAAATCACTGATGATTAAGTGAAGCAATGGCTGATGACTGACAAGATACTACTAGATGAAGATATTATTAGCCAGAATCACAAATCTTTGTTTAGATGTTTCCTGCAAACAGATCTCTGGTGATTTTTGCTTGATCTTACCGTTAGAATGATAACGATTAATTGGACTCGCTTAGACTTACATGTGTTAAATGGCCAACTGAGAGCTAATCAAACAAGTGTCAAATCTGCAGGGAAGCACGGTAGCCTGAGCGAGTCTTTTTAAATTAAAAGGATATAGATTATTTTTCCAATGTGTAACAAACCTGCACTGTCACAAGGACTTTAGAATCTAATAGCTAAGAGACAAGTTGTTATTATTCTTTTGTTGCAGCTTATGTTGTCCATATTTAATTTTGCCTCTTGACGCACAGAAATGTGCAATATTCTGTCGCCCCAACTAAAGGCAACAGAGCTGTATCAGGTCAATTATACCTGCTGCAACGGCAGGAAGGACATGCCTGTGAAGGTTGTAATAGACAGATGTATTACAGATAAACATTGCTTCAACAGTATTTACGCACAACAAATATATTTCCGTCCTAATTTCCGTACATTTCCATCCGTCCACCTCAAGCGAAAATGTGAGAGATTGACTTGAAATGTTTCCAACTAGACTTTTTTGGAATGATGTCCATTATGTTTCACCTCAAAATACTTCCCAGGTAGAGGAATAGAGTCATAGCTTTCTGTTCTTCCACATTACATGTACAGTTTACAATGGTAACTTAAAAAAAAATTAACAACAGGTGCACGGTTTCAGCCAGTGGTAGACAAAAGCAGGCATCACATTTGTAGCCATCGATTTATAAGCTAAAAAGGCAAGTGTCTTTTCTGTCTTTATCAGTTGTAGCTAGGTAGCTAGCACCATGAGATAGCTGAAAATGCTGTCTCTGACTGATATTTTTGTGTTTCAAGATGATGTGTTTTAAAACTAGAGCTAGTTCGTCCTAGTATCACAAGTATGATCAGAAAAAGAATAAGATCAGGCAGTTATTTCATTCTCACATAACCCTGTTGGGCTGCTTAGCTTACATACTGAGAAAGCAAGACCGAGTTTAGATTTTCACACCACCCTCAAAACTCTTTATTTATGGTGACGTGCTCCTGCTATAGCCCCATGCACGGCGCTTCAGCATGTGCCCAAAAAGTCTTCACTCAAGCCATAACAATATAACAAATTACTTTGTTAAGCATGTGGTATACGAAGATACCATCACCAAATCAATCACAACTCTACAAACATTTTCCACTGGGCATTGAAATGGAGTGAGTCATTCATACAAAAGTTATGGATCACTGCTCAAATAAACAGACATACCAGAAAAGTTACTGAATTGGAAAAAGTGGACAGAAATAGAGAAACGTGTGTCTGTGTGTGTGTTTGTGTGTTAGGTATAAGCGTGTGGAAATTGGATGCCAGGCTTTGTAGATCCCCATACCGTGATAATGCACACCCCATCCACACATCATAAACACATGCTCACAAGTTGTGACAGTTCAAAATGAGAAAACACTGAACTCTAACTTAGACCACAACAAACCCACCAAAATCATTTGGATTTAAAGCTGCAAAAACTCAATGCTCAAATCTGATGACTGGCAGGACCTGTGAAACACTTGACAGCCTTATTGACTTCTCCTGAGTCTGCATGTGACAACGCTGCTGTCTGTGTGAGACAAGGCAACATTTTATATTCCACCAGAGGCGAGTCTGAACTGTGTTGCTAACGCTGGATGCCAAACGTCTTGAAATGAGTTCAGGCGACAAGCGAGCACACCCCCTGGTTGTTTCAATCACAGTTCCAGGCACAGTCTCCTCTCTCCCAGGGCCTCTTCTTCCTTGGTGTTTGAAAATCAAGACGATATCACGTGAATGCTACTGCCACTGCTTTTTGAGGAAGGTGGTAAAAGCACGGTGGCGATGCTGGGAGCGTTGGCAAGGATTTCTTGCTGGCCCAGTACGGCAGTTCTGATCCAGCCCTGAGGGAATGGCAGCTCAAGGCGGGATGGCATTGGAGAGCTGACACTTAACATGGACAGGGGTAGGATGGGGCAGACAGGGAAGGTCACAGGGTCCCCCTGGAAGTGTGTGTGTATGTGTGCATGCGTATGCGACTGTTGTGAGTGAAGCAAAGCTAGGAAGAGCTAGCGCCACTGGCATATAGCCAGAGGACAGAGTCTGAGATTTCTCTGTGTGCATAAGTGAATCGCATGCTGTATCGTGCATGGTCTGGAGAGGGGAGACAGTGTGTGTGTTTGCGCATTGTGTGTGAAGAGATAATAGAAGCTGACAATAGCGAGGTGCGTCCCCTAACTCTGAGTGGACTGACAAGGACATGTGACAGCATCCAGGCCAGCTCAACTGTCAGTGCCACTCACTAGGGAGCCACGCTGATGACAGCAGACAGCGGCCAAACACCACCTCTCATGGAACCACTAAACACACATGCATACTCTTGTGTTTTTGTATTTACAGCCTCCCATCAGCCCACTTAAAGTGATAATCTGTTATCTATGAAGACAAAACATCCGTTTGCTACTGCATGTCAATTCTTTCCGTGCTTCAAACCAAAGCCAGTTTTAAAGCTTTTCAATATGCTGTCGCTCAGGTTGTACCTTCCCGAGACACATCTTCTCACACACAGGAAGTGGTGCGTTTTACAGCAATAATGGAGGACAGGGCAAATAGCATTAGCAAGTGACAGCCACTGTGGCTGAGCAGACAGAGACATCAACAGGCCATTTAACCTCAACAGAAAATACACAGTACTGCTATACAAAACAAGATAATAATAAAATATAGCCCTGAAAAAATTAGCTTACCATGTAGCTCTGGTTTTATTACCAAAAGTGAGACTCTCTAACATAGCATAACAGTAGCACAAGTAGAGAAGAGTCACAAAGTCAGCCAACTGACTAAGCAATGTCCATTTTAAGAAAGTTTGCTAACATTAACCATCATTAGCTATGGTCATACTGGACCAGGTAAGGCTGTAGCAGCATAACCCTGCAAGGTGGGAGTTATTTCTTTTGAATTCCAAGTTATTTGTAAGAGGAAGAAACAGTTATTCGCACTTTCTGTAAACTAAAAAGTATGGCTTTGAATTCTTTTCTAAACTGCAAATCTTTTCAATAAGTCACAAGTAACCCAGCTGAAAATCAGCATTAAACCACTTGGTTCACCCACAGAGCGCACTCACCTTAGAGGACAAACAATAAAACCAGTCATAGCTTTCTGACAGAAGCTATTGCATTTCTACCTTTGCTGCCGTCGGCATTCTCTCTCTCTCTCTCTCACTGGAGGCGGGAGAGCCAGGAGCCCCCACCCCCACACTGTACTGTATGCGTGTGTGTGTGTGTATGTGTGTTGTACGGGAGCCAGCCGCAGGGTCTAGCTGTGTACTGCGAGGTCAATACACATCCTGACAGTCAGTAATTGTACCAGAGGGAGGTGTAGGAGGGTGCCATAATGCAGGGTGACATCTCGAAAGACTTTTAGGCAGCCAAATGCTGGGAGGGAGAAGAGGGAGAGAACAGAGAGCGACACTTCAAAAAAAACACTGACAGATGTGAAAACCTATGATTCGAGAGCTGACCCTTATGTTTCGACTTCAGTCGTCAGTTTGGGGAGGATCTGTGAGATACTGTAGCAAACTGTTGGCACTCCCCTCCCTGGCAATCCTCCACAGAATTTGAAATGTTAATGTAGCAAGTATTTAACAGTCTCCTGTGTCTGCATGCACCACAAATCTGTTTATTTCATATACACTGCTCACCCAGTCATACCCCCCCCCCCCACACACACACACACACACTGCTTCTCTCAAGAGAGAGGAAAAAATTACAATTTAGCTGCAACTTTATTATAATTGCATTTTTCAATCTGATGGGATTCTTAACGAAAGGAAAGCCATTTGGGTTTGTTGTTTTTTTTCAGATGTTTTCAGGCGCTCAGCGGGGGATCTCCAGCTGAGGTACAGTATCTGATGACACCACGCACACACAAATGTGCAAGTCCACAGACACACACATATTCACACACATAATATGCAAGCAGATATGAGCCCACGTACACGCAACAACAATAGTAAGAGTGGTAATCAAGACTGGAATAACAGAGCGTTTTCTGGGGTCTTTCAGAGATGCAGGGTTAATTTTGCCACTGCCACTTGAAAGTCAGCAGGTTGCTGTGCTAATTAATGGAGCAAGACTGCTGTCCTCAGGCAAATCCTCACACACAGACACACACACACACACACACACACAGACACACACACACAGACACACGCAGGCACAATCACTTTACACACATAAAGCGCAGGAAAACAAATTCACTCACAAAAACAAGCACAGACAAAAATGACAACTTTTAGGGAAGTGTGTATATGGGTTCTATTTATGTGTGTGTGCAGTAATCAAGTGACATGCAGCTGCATACTCAATCAGACCAGACTCGATTGGGACTCACTCACACACAGACACGCAGACACACCCCAACAAGCACACATACATGGCAGCAAAGAAACATTTCCCATTAGCTCAAATGCACAGCAGCGGTGGCTGTAGGAGAGGTTTAGTGGAGCCCTGTACACCAACGGTTCCAAAACATTTTTGTCTCATGTACCCCCACATCCCTGTTAGATGAGCTCCAGTACGTCTTCATAGACCCCACCTATGTGGTCCTTTTCAACCACTTATCAATTACTTTTATCTATATACCGTAGTTTTTTTAAATTACTTGAACTATTATTTCACTTCCAGCTTGCCAATGAGTTTCATGCATTTTCAATGGCAACATGTGACTTTAATGTGTTGAAACTCTGCAGTTAGCCTAACATAGCTGGTAGCTTACTGATTACTGTCACATTCAATTTAATAAAGATTAGCATCATCTATGTCATTTTGAAATCCAATCTGGATGTAGATAATTCTCAAACACAAAAATGTGGAAATAATTTGTATTTGTTCAAATTTGTAACTAAGGTAACTGAAAACTAATAAATGACTGATATAACAAATATGGCTACGGTACTGATGCTAGGAGACAGAAATCAATTCTTCTGGTTGAGGCCCCCAACATGCAAAGGTGGATGAAGAGAGAATATGCACTTCAGTAAACATCATCCATAAGCCTTTGTTCATCTGAGAGACACTTGTGGCCACAGCTATAATTCCAAAGCAGTTGGGTCCATTAAAGAACACACAACATACAGGAACATCCCTGGAAGCGTAAGTGTCAATGTGTGTGTGCTGAGGAGGAGGGAGGGGGTCAATGTCAGAGGCTGGTATCCTTGTGCAGTGATGAGCGGGCGGGCTGCTGACACAACCATGATTATACAGGACCAGCTTGACCTGGAACAACACCACTAACAACCAGACACACACACACACACACACACACACACACACACACACACACACACACACACATAACAACATGCCAGCACATGGTTGTTGATGCCCAGAGGTATAAAATGGGACAAACGGCAGGCTGGGAAATATACCAAGGCCAGATGGGACAAGGCAGCACATACACCTGTTCAAAATCACACAACCTGTCGGCAGACAAAAGCCTGCGGTGCCTGACATGAATAGCACCCTTGTTTTCCATCATGAGGACTGCACACACTGTCATTATGAATCACTGGAAATGAGCATTAAACAGGGAAGGCTCTGTGATGCCTGCTAGCACAATATCAGATGTTATCCCTGCTGTGTGATGAAACTGTATGAAAAGTAGTTTACTGCCAAATGTAACATGCAATTCTTGTTTTGGGCTGACTGCACCATGTACAAAAGTTTGCTTCATATCAGGTCCACTTCATTCTGCATATGCCAAAACGAAGATGAATTTGTCTTTTAAAACAGTGGTTTCTGCCTTTCAAGAAACCTCATGAGTGGGGGCTTCCCCTCCAGCGAAGTGACTATCTGACGCCAACCCAGTTTCTAAATGACTATAATTTTGCTTTTAAACTGAATCCTGACCCAGAATCATAATTCATTCAGCGACGCAGAGAGAGAATGAATCGGGGACTCCAAAAAATTACTTATAAAAGCCATCAGTGGTCTGACAAGGGTAGTAAATCTTGGCTTGCACTCAGGTGTGACTGCATTGTGCGAATCAGGTGTTAAATTTGGAATTAGCTGCTTGCTGGCTAACAACACATACATCACACTAATGCAGTTCTGTCATTGCTGCGCTCGCCCTTAATCAGGGCGCATCTGTGTTCTGATGAGGCGCCTCGGCTCTCTATGATGATAATACACACACACACACACACAAGCACACATAGAGGAAGTCCCCAGAAACCTAATGTTTGCATTGGACTCTGCTGTATAAGCGGCCTTTAAGCATGCCAGGTAGCAGATCAGTGCAACAGACAGATTTAATTTGTTGTCATGCAGGTTTGTCCCCTAATGGAGAATCCCAGCTGGATCTGTGCGTATGCACTGGAGTTCAGATGCCACTGACATTTTGCTGCACAGCGCTGTTACTTCTAATGCTGAGAAGGCAGAGGGAGTGTAGTATTCAGTGATACACAAGAAATACAGTAGATCCTAAACAGGAGCTACAGCAGCTGGTACAGAGCAAGGATTGATTGAGACAGTTAAACTTTTGCCTCCCTTTTGTCTCAGTATAGTTGTCTTGCAATCAAATGTTATTCAGTAGAAAAGTAGTCTTTTGGTAAATAAAATATTAACTATAATAATATTGCAGGTTTGAGTAAGGATGTTCAATGTCTGTCTAAATGCCTGACTATTCAGCTGACAAATATTTTTCATGGCTTACATTTCCAGTAGATGTCATTGTTAATGTGTCTGAAATGAAATGTATGGATTATTGGGGTGGGGAGGCTGAACCTTATGTTTGACTTTTAAAAAAGCAAGACCCTCCCAAGAGTTTTTAATATTTACTCAACTCAACCCTCATTTCAAGCTTTAAATGTCAATGGAACAATCATTTTTACACAGTGAAAACTGCACATTGGAAGTGGAATTGGCAATTGCCAACATTATGGTAAACATAAAAAATGATGCGCCCTGTTTACTGATCATTCCAGCTGCTGTCTCTTTCATAACCAAGGGCTACTACAGTAAATGGACAGTTTTTACCACTGTGGCTGAACAAGTGAACAGAGCTCAGGCACACAAAAATGACATGAAACCTGTAATATCGGTCCCACTAGCAACCAGAAAGATCTGTTACATGATTGTTATACTCTGCACACAGCAAAATGCAGCTATATGATCCAAGGCGTCCACGAGACACGTTTTTAACAAGGGTGTCACTTTGTGTTGAAAGGTAATGGGGGCATAAAGGCAAGATGAGAAGATTTTTAACACTATTTTGAAGAAATATGAATGCTGAAATATATAATGGGAGGTGAGGTCCTCCCCCAGAAGATTTTGAACATTAAACACTTAATTTCCTGCATTCTGAAGACATTTTCTGCTCCAATTTATGGTGGAAATGTCTTTATTTATATAAAGGGAAACAAAAAATTCAGCTGGCAGGTGACAATTCATAACTAAAAATATAAAAATATAACAGAATAAAATGCAGTAATCGGCAGCTTGTTTTTTTTGCTTAAGCTACTTTTTTTTGGACAACTCACATTTGTTTATTCTATGTTTAAATTGCATTGCATGCTTTCTTATTGCGCAAATAAACAAATAAAATATTTTCATTTGTTAGTGAACATTTCTTGGTGCAAGCTATTTTTCAGAACATTTTTAACAAATGCTTTCAAAAAGTGATGGGGACAAAATCAGCCATTTCAAAATGTAGTGGCCTCACCGTCTGCAGTGTAACTGACACCTTCCCAAATAACTTACCCTACCCTACCTATAGCAAAAAGGAAAATACATACTTCTTTGACTTTTTTGACCCCTTTCCCCGCTTATAATTTTCAAACAGTCCCTAATGTAAGTTAAAAGACCTTTTAAGGAGAGGATAAATTCACTGATAGGCAGAGACATAAGAATATTCTGGCCTTTATCGCCTCCAGAAATTCACCTCATAGTTTGGGACATCCCTCAGCAACTCAAAACAAGTCTTTTTCACTTCATCAAGGATATAGCTGTTTGAAGAGGTGTTGAAACGGTTTTTATCACAAGTACCTCTCCCAAACGACATTTTCTATTGATGTTTAGTACTTGACTTTTCTCTGAAGTACAGCTTTGTGATTCATGTCTGGCAAAAAAACACCAATGAACACATCTTTTATTTTGTTGCTGCAGGCGGTCTGACACAGAATTTATTCTGACTAAAGCTTGTTGCTTCTTTCGTAAATTATGTTTGTACACTGCTGGTGCAATAATGCTGGGTCCCATTTCTGTTCAAAGGTAATAGAAAGGCCAAAAAGAAATGTGTTTTCCGCTAATGGAAACATGGAGTTTTGTGTTAGTCCATCCCGAAGTGTCTCCTGCCCATGGACACAAGCAGGCCTCAACAAGACGAGCTGCCTCTTCGCTCTCCCTGCATTTCCTGGGTGGAAGACGGTTAGAGATGACCTGGATATCCTTCATTTTCACTGACAGAAGGTGGTAGGTAGCATAGTACAATACCAGTGATGAAAACTCGGGTCAAAGTTTGAATAAGTTTTGCTTTCCCCTGCAATGATTTATGCAGTTTACCTTCTGTTGTGACTGGGGCACAAAATGAGAATTTCCAACGACATTCATTTCACAGAAATTATCCTATGACCTCAAAAGATTTGCACCTGGCAAATAAAAAGAGGCATATGATGCAAATGAGGACATGGATGGTTGTTGAGTCATCATTTTCGGTGTCACAGTATTCTATGACAAACAGCAAACTTTTAAATAGGGATGCATCAATCCAATATGCCGGATTTAAAGGTACCCTTTGGAGTTAGCATTAATATAACTACCCACTCAATATGCAAGTTGTACTTTTTCAACTTTTGGGAGCATTTGATAATCCATGATCATTTTACCAATATGCAATTTTCTTTGAAATAACATAGAACTGTTAAAGTTAAATAATTCAACAGAATGTCATTGATCCCCCAACAGTTTACTTTTCATCCTTAACAGTGATGAACTATCTTGGTCAAGTATACTTCAGCATGGTGGGTGTTGGCTGATTTCCTACTCACTGCTCAACTCAACAGCCATATCACACAATAACCCACTTCCCTTCACCTTCAACTTCATCCCACAAAAACCTTCCCCTACTTAACTTCATTTGCCGCATTTCCATGCTGCACCTCCTATGCAGCTCTGCCAGCAGTTGGCGTCACACCTGACCATGGGACGGCTCCATCTGTGACCGGTTTGTCCTGGTTCATCCCGGGGATTATCAGCTATCAGCGTCTGACTTTTCCGCCGGGGCCGGCTCTCAACTCATCTGCTCCTGAGCAGCGCTCCACTGCCCGTCATAATTGAGGCCGATACCGTTCCCCCATGGCTGCCATCTCACATTGCTTCTACCCCCACCCCCTCGCCTCCTTCTTTCCCTACTCCCATGCCTCTGCCTTCCTCTGTGTGTGCCTTATCTCTCCCCAAAAACCTTCTCCCCGGGCGAGGCTAGGAGAAAAGCACCAGACCTGGGTTTGGTGGACATTTTGTAGTTTCTTTTTTGACCTACAGCCCTATCATGGGTTTAATGAACACTGAAGATTTTGAAGGTCAATACCAATGTTAAAAATAGTTTGACTTAAGTCACTAATATTTTGCCTTTGAAAATGTATAGACCACCTAAAGCTTTCCAGTGAAACCACAAAGTAACTAAATGGGTTAGCAACTGCTTGTTATACCTGCAAAACTGCAGGGAAATTAATGTTAAGGTGTGAAGAAAATTCCTTTTCAGCTTACATAGACTTTCATGTAGCTGTGGCCAGGGATGAGCGATGATGATTGGCCTAATTCTTTTACACACCCATTTAATGTGTTTGACAATGTTATTAAATTGGTGAGACTTTTTTGTCGAGACATTGCACCAAATGTTTGCACCCCTTTACCAGAAATCAAAGTCATCTTCCTCTGTCAGAGAAAGGAAGGAACTGAGTTGAACTTTCAAAGGCTCAGACTGCAGATTGACAGTGTTTTTTTCCCCCTTTGATCGGCGGCGATGTCAGACAGAAGGCTCGCTCTTTGAGGTACCGGTGAAGGTGAGAACAGCTGACGAGCTGGAACAACGTCCTTGCTCTCGTCTATTAGCGAAAACCTATCTGCTAACGATAAATCCTTCACATTTATGAACATGGGCGACACACGATGGAAAATGCTTTGGGCTGTGGCACTGGCTACCTGCTTGGAGTCAACAAACAGAAGAGAAGATGTGAGGTAAAAAATATTATAATATAACCGATAAGGACAGTTAAGTAAAAGCATTCATGTTCTTTCATTCAAATGGGCTGATAAAACACACCAGCCCATAACCATAGCATTTTACTTTTATGCCCTAACTGCATATTATGTCCATGCGTCACTGCGACCTTCAGATTCCAAACTGTGTGCTTTCAGGAGTAAAAAGGTAACTAGGTCATCTGTGCAGAACAGACCTCTATTCAAATGTTAAATCACCTTGCAAAAGGAATGAGCCATTTCTGCATGTATTGCTGAAATGATGGCAGCAATAATACCTGGCGGTTAAAATGAACCATCTCAACAAGACTCTCTGACCCAGAATCTGCAGCCAAGAGACAGCAAAAAATCGGAGAAAGAAAGACAAAACTAGAACCATCACAGCGTTGCACAACAGCAACAGTGACTTTCATCTTTTATATATAACATATCTGCATGCAAAGACTGACAAATTGTCTTGTACATTTTATAAGTTAAACCAATACACATCCAGACAGACTGACTCACAACACACAAGCGCACTGTTGGCACTGGCGCTCATTATTGACCCAATTCTTCAACAAGTAATTCAATGTCATCTTCCTGGCAGGGGAATACAGCTTAGTGTGCTCGTAACAATACCCAGACTAAGTAATGATGTTCGCCCCGCAAACTAACAAAGCCATTCAGCTCAACAAACTTCTTAGACGAGACAGCATCATTATGTACAAATCAGCCATGAAATGTGATCTAAAAGCACTTGATCCATACGGCTACATGACAAAGACATGAGGGAATGCAGTTCAGGATCAGTGATTAAGTTCACAGTAAGACGAAAAAGGCATAATAGCAGAATTCTATAGCATAGTCACAGTATTTTAAAGGGATACTATGTATTTAGATTTGAGATTTTCATCACGGTGCCAACTTTGGCATTATGTGGCTATGTGGCTATTGCTGCTTATATCAAATACCCAGTTCTTGTTCTGATGCTTCACAATCAGGAGTGTAAAAGGTCATACACACCATTTACTCAAAAGTTGAACAAAAAAAGGCACTGATACAGTTAAATGGCTAGCTAGCCAAACCCAAACCTTCCTTATCCTCACCCAGTTTTCTCCAGTGCTCTGGTCGCTCTGTGACAGAGACAGCGCGACCGGTGGCGAGTCCGACTATCTTTTGAACGATTAGCGGCGGGTCAGGGAGGGGGGTTACGGTAGGTTGTTGTCTTAAAAGTTGCTTCTAGGCCTATCTGTTTTTAGAGGCACATGTGAGAGCCCAGTGTGAGCGTGGATAATGAGTGGACAGCAGTGCACACACACACCTTTTCTGTTTTATTAAATTGCACCTGTTTTGTGGTTAAGTAATCGCACATGACGACATGGCAATTGCGATTGATTAATAATGCAGCCCTAAATTCTACCACCTCGTTTTGCGCTCTGCTTGACCACTGTATGACCACAGGGAGTGACCACCACCCAATTGTGCTACGCAAAATAAGAAAACCCTCTGCAGAGAGGCAAGCAGGCGTAAACAAGGAGGCCCATTTGATGGTGCAGAAACATTACATATTTTATACATTAAACATAAGAGATAGAATGTGTCAAATACCGGTGCTTACTTAGCCAGGCTAGCTGTTTCCCCCTGCTTCCAGCCTTTATGCTAAGCTAAGTTAACCATTTCCTGGATGTAGCTACAAATCTAACTCTTAACGCACAAGAAAGCAATTAATCATATTCCCCAAAATGTTGCATTTGTTGTTGCAGTTTCAACAAGCTAATTAAACATCAGGTAGTTCTACTATTCTGTGATATTATACTGTAAACACTGATCCACAACAAATACTATACAGATAGTGTTTAATTCAAGATTGTTTTTTGAGATGGGTCCTTCTGCCATCCATCCCTTGGGGGCCCATGATAGAGTAGCTGAGATAAGGTAGGGTTTACCCACCCACTTTTATCAGAACAGCCCTGTTCACAATCAACCACCGTTGCCATTGCTGGAAATCAGGATTTGTTTTCCTGGTAGTAGGAGTCCCATCTGATAGTGTTGTCACTAACAGCAAATTTGAAAGGTGTTCTGTAACTGCAATAGTTGGGATCATTGTTGTGTTGCGTTAGCTGGCCATAGATAGGAGCAAAATGTTTGTTCATTTACATGGAACTGTTGGGGATTATTATGCAACAGATAGCAATAATTACATTTAAGCCTTACGTGGACTCTCCAAGGCTAAGTCAAAGAGGATTTTAACTCCATTCACATAAGATATGATCAGAGTGTTAACTTGCTTTTAGGATCTATCTGGCTTGGCTTCAGTAAGGTCAGGGATCACATAGCATAACAGCTTGTGTCATTTCACGTTGCACGACAGAGGTAGCGGAAGTATTAGAAGTGAGGAAGGGTGGGCGTTTTGGGTGGGAGGCAGGAGGCTGATCCACCACCAGAATGCTTCGCCGCTTCTCGGCAGCATCAGCGCGCCAGTCAGTGGGCGCGGGGGAAGACAAATTACCAGAGGAATGACTGGAGAGTAAGGCGAGTTCCCCTTCCCAGCCTCCTCCAGATGGACATAATTAAACCATTAGCCGGCAAGTGGGGGCTGATGACTCCATCAGGACCCATTTTGGGCTTAAATAAATGGTGGAAAATAAAGCTGCGTTCAAAATTGCAGCTCGCTTGTTCACGCACTGTTTACCAGCAGTGTGCTACAAACCAAAGGGAAAAAAGAAGGGGTGGGCTGTTGTTCCATATTCATCTGTTGTTGTTTAGCTGTTTCTGCCTACTTTTTGTTTTTTATTCGATGACAGAAGGACTTTTATCTTTGAGGAACTTAAGCAGCACACTCAGGCTCAGCTGTGAGAGCTTTCTGCGGGCTATCCTACTGTAGGGTCCTAAACGAGGGTGATAATGTAAGATGAAACATCCAAGGATGAGATCTGAAGAGGCTTTCTCTCTTCCTCCTGGGTCTAGTTTATCCGTCTTCACCTCAACTGTCCCATATATCCACGCACAGAGAGGCTTGGTGGTGTGAATCAGGCCATCATTCACTCTGTCCGAGTCTCTCAGAGCCTCTGCAGCTACCGCCACAAGTGCTGCGGCAAGCAATCACAGCCACAATGGTGCAGCTTTCACTCGCTCTATCTGCTGCTTTTAGTGGGCAGTTTGGTTGATAAGACGTTGATCTGTTGCGGGTGTCTTCTTTCCAATGGACGAACATGATTTCACAGAGACAGCAAAGAGGAGATTTTCCTACTATTGCTGCAAGGAGAGGCGGTTTTGTTGAAAGCGGTGACCTGAGTTGTTGCACTCTCCCTTGCTATCCTTACCACCTGACTCCAGCGGCATTACTCAGACACTTCACCTTGACAGATAGCTGTGTGGAAAGTAAACATAAAATAGGTAACATGAAAAGAACTTGACCCCACAGTGACTTCAGCCACAGGAATTTATCACCCTATTTATCACCCTTAAGGATTAAATAATGGCTGATAGTAAATTCTTATGGACCACAGCGAATGTTACATAACTCAAAAGGGCTATTTATTGTGAGGCAGCAAGCAAAGCTGATCTTGTAGATTTCAGCAGTGCTTTACACGCAGTAGGAGCTGAATCATGGGAAATGCTGTTTTCCAACCAGTCTAAATGACAGGGCACACTCACCATGTCACCCTCCAATGGAACAGGTTCACCTGTGTGAAGAGTGAGGTGCCTTTGTTTATCTGCCCCCGATTGCCCACACAAGGTCCTTTTTTCATCCCTCTCTTCTACACCATCAGGTAATATGGGAACAGCTGCTCCAGGGTCTGTCTCTCTTTTTACTTAATTTTCTTCCCGCCTCACCCCAGTCCTGCCACTCTCTCTCTCTGTACATCACAACGTCTCTAGTGTTTCTCTCCCTTTCTTCTCCCTGACAATGAAATACAGTGACACCAATCTCGGGGGTCCCTCGACGCCAAAACACAGCTGTGTGGCTGTCCCACTTTCCTGCCATCGAACAACCCGCCTGCCAACACTTCTTCCACAGTTCTACCAACGGCGGCACTTTTCCTGTTCCTCCTCAATGTTTCCTTTCACTCTCCTCCTCCTCTTTATTCTCTCCTCTTCCGTCACTCACTTTACCGGAGGATGGCAGCGTCAAAGATAAGGGCCAAACAAAAAGTCAACATTCCTGTGAACATCTGTTCTGTATCGGCGCTCCCTCGCTCGCTTGCTTGCTTGCTCTGGTGCTCCATTTTACGTTTGATTTCTCTGTCAGTGTCAGGGGAACACCACTTCGAGCTGCTAGCGTATGGCATGCTACAAATCTTCCAAAACCCCCTTGTTGAATTAAAAATACAGCATATGCCGCTTTGTGATGTTACAAAGAGCAGACATACCCTCTTTTTAGGAAGTGGAGCACATACCTGACATGAACAGCACGGTGTTTACTGATATAACAGCTCACTTAGACAGGTGGTGAAGGGCAAGGCAGTGTCAAGTCTGTACATGGGGACATGACTGTATGCTTTAACTTATAATGAAGACAGTGATTCCTTATTGGTGGCCTGTGGGGAAGTTTCACTTGGGAGGTTGGCATCAACCACAGAACAGCATCCTTGGAGCAGGGATTAAGCATAATATTTTACATGAAGCCAGGATCAGACTACACAATATCATGTCTATAATTGCTTCGATACAACAGTCAGTTACAAATGAATATGAACTTCTGTGTCCCGGATGCCTGCAGAGGTCCTGATGGAAAGACATGTCAAACCTCCTCTTCTCTTGCTTAGTTTGATAATGTTTACAATGTTCTGTGATTCTTCGAACAAACATTTGACATTCCTAATTCAGGAGGTCTGTCTCTGGCCCCTTCTGCCTGATTACACATGCTATGCAGGTGGTTAAAGACTGCAAAGTTTGACTCATCAGAGCTCAACATGTGGTATCACATGTTTCCTGGCCAGGAAAAAGGGGTGGTGATAGAGCAGTGGATAAGACACATGCCTTTGATATGAGAGACCCGGGTTCAAATCCACTGTGAGGAAACCAATGTGTCCCTGAGCAAGACACTTAACCCCCAGTTCCAGAGGCGTGCAACCTCTGACATATATAGCAATTGTAAGTTGCTTTGGAAAGAAGCATCAGTTAAAGAACAAATGTAATGAATATAAGACCATTATCAACTAATTTGACATAGTGACCATGGCAAAAGACATAGCTGAATCTCTGCATAAGGACACTTAATCTTATACCACATCTAACCTATTAGGCTGGGTTTAAACAAACTGGTGCATGTACTCATTTGGTATGTTTAGGCTGTGAAAACTGTCAATCAAACAACCTGGACAAAGACTGCCTAAAAAGCAGTTTATGCTGTGAAAGCAAAACTGACCAACTACAGGATTTTATGGTAGGAGATTTGTGATTTTAGTATGAATTCGAAGGCTAAACTATTGTTAAAGTCTTCTGCTGATCGTAAACTGTCGAGCAGACGATCTATATAAGCAGCGTACTGTATGTCTTCTTGTTTACAGCTCTTGGTTTATTTGTAAAAACCCAATGTGAACATGCACTTTTTTCTTGGTCCAGAACATATGAACCCAACTCCAGTTGTAAAAGCATCATTAAGAAGAATGGATACCTGACAACATGACAATAACTTGGAAATACTAGCAACTGTTCTTAATCTTGATTTTGTTCTTCTGACAATATTAGAATGTACTCTAAACCATTGGGTCCCATCCGCATGAAGGGGTAACATAATGAATCTGAGGGGTCACGAGGTGAAGACACAACTGAAGTTTTCTGACTTCTGATTTCTGAAATACTGGATAGTTTTAGCTCTTGGAGCCTCTAAACTTTAAATAAATGTAATAATTTGACAGAAGGACTGGTGGAATAGCTCACAGCTCATTTAAATTATGCAACATGTGATGGGGATCCCTTGTAGACAATACCTTGTTTTAAGGAGTCATAAGGTGACAAATGTTGGAAACCACTGCTCTAAAGTAAAAGAGACTGCGCTTAACGAGCAAAACAGTTTTCTGAGACTGTATATTTCTGAAAAGTCTTCCTTTATTTTGTTTATTTTTAAATGTTTAACCTACACACGTTGGACACCCTAACACACTATATCACCCAGAAATACAACATGTAACAAAGCAAGACACGGGCAAAGCGTTTTGTTTTCAACATGTTCAGCAGTTATAGTTGTGGCTGAGTGTTAATTTTGATACACTGTCACAACAGCAAACACAGCAGACTTTCGCAAGCGGACCACAGGCATCGCTAAAAAGTCCCAGAACACCTGCTGTGAAGCCCAACCGCCAGCCAGGCAGCGCGCTTGTGGGGGAGATTGTGTCTGTCATGTTCAAGCTGAGACGCAGCAAGGAGAAGCTTCAGTCTTCTCCCTCCCAACCCTCTAATAATCACTGACACTCACATCTCTTTGACATCCACTCCTCCTCTTCCATCTGATGCACCGGCAAAACCAGCAATTGGCCTCAAATCAGCCAAACATAATCCCGCCATCCTCCTCGTTTCCTTGCCGCCACGGCGACTTGTATGGGAGAGACAACACAGAAGTATAAAGAGGCTGGTAGAGGCCTCGTGTCTTGATCTGGCTCAGCCACTCTGCCTTCTCTTATGTCAGAGAGGAGCAGTGTTTAGCACAGTCAGCTAGCACCATGCTGTCTCAATTGTTCTGTGTAATTGCACTCAATGGACCTTGAGAAGTACATGGACTGCAGACACTCTTCCTCTCCCTTTTGGCTGCTGTCTTCATGGACACTGAAAAGAGTAAAGCAAGCTACATACAGGCTGCCTTAAAAAGTAAACACACAAACAAAAACTATCCGTTGGCCTTTCAGCGCTCAATCAACGCAATGTAGCCCGACTCTTTTTCCTCCCCTTCAGTTCCTCTTCATCCATCAAACTGTCGCTCTCAAAACTGGGAGAGCTCGTCACCCTGGTGCTTAACCCCTCTTTCCTTCCTCTGCTCAGTCATCCACCCTCCAGCCCTCTTTCCCTCACACCTGCCCTAGATCGTTTGCATGCGTTTGCCACATTTACCCTCAGGTTGCTCAAGTGCGATACCTGCCGCTGACCTCGGAGTTGGGGGACACCAGCCCTGGCAGCTGTCCCGGCTGTCAGACACTCGTAGACACACACACAAACTGCTATTTGCTCATTTCCTCTCCTCTGTCTTGCTGTCTTCTACGGTTCCCGGGGAATCACCCTCATTTTCTATCTATCATCCAAACCCCAGCACCCCTCGCCATTGCCATGTACTCCACTTTCCTCCTGCTTCCCAGTAGACCCTCTCTGGACTCTTTTTGTGCAGGAGCCTTCGACACAGAGGCAGCACACCCAGGTACCCAGCGGTGGTGCAGGGTACATGCTCACAGACATGGATGGCTAACCACTTGAAAGGTAGGAGGGATTATCAAGACAACGGCTTGGCTTTATGGGACATTTGTGGGCTTTCTGGCTAGTGTAGTAGAGAGTACAGAAATCCAGGCTCCCCTCTGTGTTGGCAAGTGTCCTTGAACAAGACACTGAATTGCTACCAGGTCTGGAGCTGTTGTTCTGTAGCAGCCGCTAACCTCCGACATCCCTCTGGAGGAGGAAGAATAGGAGAGTTTCCTTATACGATTGCAGTGTTATTATAACTTAAAGCAGTGTTGTTTAGCAGGTGCAGCTTTGACAAAGCCTCAAGTTCGTTCTCCCTCCATGGACCTTCCTTTAAAAGTCCGTACAGATGCTATACTGAGCACCTTATTTAAATGATAGCACAATTATTACAATGCCTTAAAATAACATGTAGAGGAAGGTCAAAAATTACAATGCTAATTAGGGGCCCAACAATCTAACCTATCCACCCTTAAGAGTGATTCTAAAACCCAGACCCAGGGAAGACATGATCCAATACCAGTAATCATTTATTCCCCCTAATTTAACAAGACTAAGAGTCCACAGCCGAGTTAGAGTTAGTTGCTCGGTGACAGGTGGTAACTAGGCACAATGTTGTTTTAAACTAAATGCTAACATTGGCGAGCACATATGCTCACAAGCACGCTAACGTGATGATGTTAAACTGGTCTAATGTTAACTATTTTCCCCAAGTGTCTCTGTGCTAATAAGCACTAAATATAAAGACAGCTAAGTTTAGCACTTTTTGTGGACAAATAAAAATTTGATGATGTCGCTAGATGAGACTTCAGTTGATCACCAAAGTTTTTACAGTCCAGTTCTTCCTGAGGGGGTGATGAATGTATGTGCACCTTTGTGGTGGACTGACCACTGGCTGAAGGACTAGGATAATTCTTCTATGTGTAAGATGAAGCTGTAAATACACATAACTTATTAACTATTAGTGAAGGTGTACATAAGCCAACGTCCTTGTTGGGCTTGGGCAAATATGAATTTTGTTGCAAAACAGCAAGAGACTAAAGTGTAAATCCTTTATATGCCCTGAAAACCTATTTTCTCAATCAACTTTTTACTACGAGCAATGCGGTCCTATGTGAACACAGTATTTTCTGCCTAACAAAAAAGAACAGTTTTGGTTATTTCACATAAGAGATTTCTGCACTGGTTTAAAGTGGGTGGTGTTCACTTGGAAAAAGGTGATGTCACATATTGCATTAATCAGAGTTAAGTGTCATTTGAATCAAAATCTGATGACAGTCGTTTGCTTAAGTTGCCGGGCCACTGTCAGTCAAATTTGATTTAGCATTTAGCACTTCAGCTGAGATTTTGAGTGTTAGTAAAGCTCTTATATAACTAAAGGTCTTTTTGCCCCTTTACGTACTCACTTTGTTGCTTATTAGTAGTAAATATTTAATGTTATAGAGAAACACCTACCGTTTGAAACCAAATTTTCAGGTTAAAGTTTGCTTGACAGTTGCTAACATCAAAACAGTGCCACTTGTTAACCTTCTATGAGCATCAATTAATACACCTGTGTTTTCCTTCGCCACATAACAGTGAATATAGCTCGAGTAACCTGAACAGGGAACATAGAGGAGATAATATCAGATCATCACTATGTGAAAACTATCATGATCACTGAGATGATGGCAATAAAGACGGCATATTAGTGTGTAACGACTTCCAAGGGGAGAGAAGGTCTGTGTGTGTGTGTGTGGTGAGAAAGTGTGTGTGTGTGTGTGTGTGTGTGTGTGTGAGTGGGGGGGGTTAGAGCAAAACAACGCCGGCTCCCATTTTCTCAAGTTCAATTAAATGGCTTGTGACAGCGCGCATGTGAGGGCATATCTGCCGCGCGCCACTTGACTCCCGTCATTAGGGTGTGATGGTGCCAGGCTACACCAGTTTTATAAGCTTATTTTTAGCAATAATAACCAGCTGGTGAACATAGATGGCTGTGAAAACGCTGGGGGGCCCTGTGATCATGTCAAGTTGAGAGTGAGGCTCCAGGGTGTGATGAGTGACAATGAAGTTTTTGCTGTGCTGTTGTTAGTGTGATTAAGGCATCCAGTGGAAGAAAAGTAATGTCTGTATTCTAATGTTATATAATTGATAATATATACCAAATCACTGGGATATAATTTGGAAGAGTGTTTGTATGCAGATACATATTTGTGTAAGTAATTATGAGATAGCTCTTACAGCTCTGCCTTCTAACTGCAACACCTCGTCTTTCACAAAGCAATCTGTTGATTAGCTTAAGAAAGAGGTAAGAAAAGTAAAACATGTCACAGTAACTGCCTACTAAGTCTCCTGCCAATTGTCAGTCTTATTAAAAAAACGCTAATTATAACGTGCGTTCGTCTCAAACAGCCACTCAGGTATAACGCCCTGGCTGTCAGGTGTAAACAAGGCTCACAGTTGCACAGGAAGGAAAATCAATCGACATCTGTTAATTTATCTGAGGCAGGAGACCAAATTGAAAAATGGATTGCTCGACGTGTGCTCGGCGCAAATCTGCATTGTGATCAAGGAGCGATACGTCTCAGCACCTGCTTAGAGCACGATAATGGGCATCGCTGGAGTTTGGCCAAGTGAGCAGCCAATAAGGATGAGATTACCATCTTGGCAAGAAAGCCGACGGACAACAAGCAGGTGTGTGGAGGACTTCAACCTGGAAGCTGGAGCTGTTTTGATGAGGAGCGGACAACAGAAAAGTCCGATTATTTCAGTTCATTTACTGGGACTACTTTCACGCACAAAAACTGAAAATCCAGCTGCGATGATTTCTTAATTAGTGCATGTATCCTGACAAATGCATGACACCATACTATGTGCCCCAGAATGTTTGATGTTTGTCATATACTGTTGTATCAATTTTGTTGCTTAAAACTGTTTATAGATCTTCTATAAAAATTAAAACTATTCATCAAAGCATACTCACTTACAAATATGTTTAATTTTAATGTAACGTATTTGTTAACCATTAATAATCCCGAAAAAGGGACCTAAAGTAAAGTGTATTTTCAAAATCAATTTATGAATAGCACATTGTAAGATATTTATGTATAGTCATGAACTATACAAATGTACACATCACTCGCAGACAGGTTTAAAACCGTTTTAAAAACAAACATAAGTGATTTCATATAGCTCTAATATGTTATACTGTTATGTTTACACACCCGTTATGAATGCTACATAGGGACATTTTAATACCAAACCCAATTTTTTGCAATTCTTGCTGTTTTATGGTCTTACCATGATAATGCAATAATTAACAATTTTTTGTAACTTCATTTATCAATGCCTATTTAACTTTTCATGTTGAAACTGCTGGTCTGGGCTCATTTAATACTCCACACTCTGTGATATTCATATGATAATCCTATTTTTCTTCACTATATCCATTTATACAAGCTGCAGCTGCAGCACTCCAATTTCCCCCAGGGATCATTAAAGTTTCATGTTATTTTATCTTATCTGAACAGGTGATGTAAGTGGCTGAGTAAAGTGTCTCCTGTTAAAAAGGTAAATTCTTGCTAGGAGCAAACCAGTCTTCATTATAGGAGTCTAATGAGTGAAAATGAAAGACAATGAATCTATTCACGATTCAGGGTTGGCTGGCTCTTTACTGTACCCAGACTAATGATAATGCATTCTCTAGTTTGAACAAAAAGCCAATCCATACACCCTCCGATTCATTACATAACACTGCTCCAACTCACAGCCAGGAGGTCTGTGGGAGATGGTAAAAGCTAATCTGTTTATGTGTACATGTTTTGATCATTATTGTTGGGAGTTCATATTTTCATTACTGCGTTCAGCTTATAATTGTAAAGCCCTTTGTAACAACGGTGTTTGAATGAAAATCGCACTATTGTTCTCCTTGTTACACATTAAAGCTCTGCACTCTGATGTTTTCACAGAAGAATAAAAACAAATTTGCTACTGATAGTTAAAAAGTGGTGCAGAAACCATGATTATCAATGCAGCTCTCTGTGAATGATGACAGTGTGATAATATTTAACTTGTACTGAAAAAGATGACTGTCATGTATCCCTCAGCTGATTTACAGTACATCTGCTTGTTTCTGCTTCCTCCTCTTCTGTAATGTAAGTGTGCAACCGCAACAACAACAACAATAATGTACAACAGAGCTGAACAGCCTTTTGATGAAGAAGGTTGCAGGCTACTGTCCTTATGCTCTAGGTGTGCCCTAGACGTGAAGGATTTTTGCCTTAAATTCCAATATTATAGTAATCTCATATGTTTGAAATGACACATACTACTAATTTCTTTGTTGATACAGGATTGTTCATATGACACCTTGACACCTGCATATATTATTGATAATGCACAACAAAGAACAAGGGCGCTTAATCACTGAATTGATTTGATTAATTGTTGCTAATGGCACATCCAGCAGATTTAGAATGAGTTTAACATTTTGGGAAATAAGAGTTAGATGAAAAGATTGACCCTACTCTCATATCTGTGCAGCAAATATACAGTTAAAGCCAGCCAGTAGGCTAAGCCTAGCAAGAAGGCGTGAAACTGGCGGAAACTGTCCAATGTCCAGTTACAAAATCCACCCACCAGCACCCATAAAGCTCACTAATTACCATGTTACTGTATATCTCGCCTGTTTAATCTGTTTATGGGGGAGTAAGTGCCAGGTTATATTCTGAGGAGCAGTAACTTCCTGAAATCTTGTCTAGCTGTTTCCTCCTAATTTTACTATTTATGCTAAGCTAAGCTAACTGGCTGCTGGTGGTAGCCGCAAAGTTGGACAGATAAGAGAGTGGTATTAATTAAAGTGACCATATATGTGCAGTGAAAACTGGGGACATTTTTGGTTTAGTGGTAATTATGTCAGTAAAAAATGTATTATGTGTTATTATATATGAAATTTCAAAAAGGGGGACAATTTCGGTTTTCTAATCTGTCAAATATAATTCTTCTGAATGAAATCAAGTCATTTTGAGGCACAAATAACCTTTTAGTCAATAAGTACAGGCTGCAATCACTTTCTGGCAAGTAGAATACTTGGGTTGTATTGGCCATTTAAAGGTATTTCAACAGGAAAAAAGGACTGGACTGGTTGGTACACAGCAAGTTAAATAATGTAGAGTCATAACGATAACTGCAAAAGAGATCATGTTTATTTTACATATAACTCAGCAGTAAATCATGTTAATTATAGGCTACATTCCGTTTTCCAAATATAAACAAGGATATTAGAGATAGGCCTAACAAACACATAGTCCATCGGCAACAACAGGCTTCAATTATTGCCAATAATCAAATGTAAATGTCATGCCTGGTTACTCTATAAACTGCAAACAATTATCTGGCCACAATTGTGATTATTCACCAAGACCTACCTTTGCTATTACCACGGACATAAAGTCATGTTTATTTGCACGTTATGTCTGTTTGATCCAGATAAAAACAGCTGTAGTCGTAAAGAGACTGGACGATGCTCTGCTGTCCAGTCTTTCTGGCCATGTAAAATCTGATTTCAGGTCTGTAAACAACTTATACAGTCTATGATTAACACACAGTTCAAAATGGGGACAGCTCCAGACGGAGACAGGCCACTCAAACCAGGGACTGTCCACGGAAGTATTAGTACTAGTATTGATCAGTGTAAAATCTAAGACTCAAAATTGTATTAATTAGCAAGTTATATCTAGTTTAATTCTGACAGAAATATAAAATGCACATTTTACAGGGCGCTGTTACTATTTTTTGGTGGGCCAGTGACTTCATATACAATTTGGTAAAATTTAGCGAGGCTGGTTTGTGGCGTTATTCACTTGAACTGGGTTGAACCAGCTACGTGTAAGTTCTCTCCTAAGTTAGGGTGTCAAGTCGACACTAGAGGCTTAGTAATTAATAGTTAGCTTGTAACTAAATCAGCTGCTAAAATTGGTGGCACCACGATTGCTTGGGTCAGAACCTAACTAGTTTTGACGTAAAGTCATAACTAGCACAAGCGGCCAAGCAACGATCAAATATAGTTCCATCGGCATGGTTACCATGAACATTAGCTTTCTGGCAGCCACTAACCACTTGGCATCGTAGTACATCGTAATAAGCTAGATTGATATTGAAATATCATTAGGACTCTAATAGGGTACATAGTATAATTCTGTGACATTTTATGATTTACTCCTACCCAGGGGCATGTGCAACTATTTATGTCATAATTTTATCTCAGTGTGGCAACTGCTTTTATGTAAGTAATGCATAAATCACAACTTGGGCTATGTTTGAATTTACACACAGTTGGTGCAACAGGCTGCTGCTCCTCTTGTGTGTGATTAGCGTGTGAACTTGGTATAACATGGCAATATGAAAAATAAAGTAAAATAATAAATACATGCAGGAATTGGAGTCCCCAGGTAAATGACTGTGGCTATGAGTGGGAGCATGAGTGTGTGTGTGTGTGTGTGTGTGCGCACAGCAGAGGGCTCAAACAGACAGGCATACTTGCCTTAAGACAAATAGTCCTTTGACCTTTGAATGAACCAGCAGCCCCTGGTGGGTGATAACTCATGACCTGGTGGACTGGTAGGGCATCCATCTCTCACCCTGGTAAGGATGAATGTGATGATGAACGCACCCGCTTGCTGCTATTTAGATAGCCCTGAAGTCACAGCTATGACAAACTACCCACACAGAGAGAGCCAAGGCTGAGCCTTGTTTATACTATCTGCCCATTCAAGACCAGGCTGAGACTGTACAAACTCTTAAGTGTGCCACGGGGAACTAGTATAAATTCAGGGTCAGCTAAAGCAGATATCTCTCTCAGTGAGGATGTTTTCTTACAGAGTTTTACAGAACATACTACATACAGTAAAGTACATTTTTCCTACAGTAGCTGACACATTAATGTAGAATGTGGCTATTATTATAAAGTTATGATCAGAAACAAAATTTCAATAAATATAATGGTTACGTTAGAGAGCAACATGGTTCTCTGTTCCTGTGTCCAATGGCTGCCTGTGTTATTTGAAGAATTCTTTGTCTGCCATCTTGGTGTTTCAAGCCTCAGCTGTGGCTGACAGTTAGGAGAATCTCTCCTGGAACAGGTGCCAGGAAGATAATAGCACCTGAAGCCCAGATAGGTCACCAGACTGACCAGCGGGCACTTTTCTATTGTTGTGTCTTTGTTTGAGAGCATAGACATTGTGTGTGTGTATGTGAGTGTGTGTGTGTGTGTCTGTGTGTGTCTGTACATGCATGTGCCGGCACCCTTCCATGCGCCCATTTTTCTCTCCATGCTCGATTTCACTTCCACACAAGTCTGCGCACGTACACGAGCGGGTGAGCACTTCTCTCCTTATCCAACTGATGGTCCATTCAAATTAAAATGAACCTCCATCACACTAATAGGGGGAGAGGAGAACAAAGCTCGGGCTCTCTGCAGTCAGCAGGAATAGCAGGGGGATTATCATTGCTATCGTCAGGGCTATTATCATTAAACCCAGTTGCCACTCTCCCCTTCCGCTGCAAGCCGACGGGCCACACTGACTTTACTGCAGCACAAGTTTGAATTCAGCTCAGAGCCCGACTGTTGTTTTAGTGAGAGAACCCTGGTGTTCTGCGAACAATACAACCAATATTTAGTTTGATTTCACTTATTGTTTCAGGACATTTAGGAAATTATCTGTATTTTGGAAAGCGCTAACCCTATCTTAAATGTAATGATTCGTCAGACTACTGGCTACTCACACATGCAGCAGTTCAAAAACAAAACCCTGTAGTTATCATTTTGTTACAATCCATTTCAGCATCTTCATCATCTGTAATGGCAGGTATGGAAAGACAACACCTGTACTGTACAGTATACAACGGGTGTAACACAAGCTACTATTCATATATGTATCTGTTTATGTCACACAAATTTTTGCATTAAAATCTGTTTTTGAATTTAAAGCAGAAATGGGCTGTACGTTGTCAGGCATTGCCTAGATTGCACCTTTTTGCATGTTAAATTGTTCTCTACTGCTGTTTATACTCCTTATGCAAATATAAATAAGTTTAGCTGCCAACAAAATATACAAAGCAACATTTTAGCCATGTACCTAATACATATAAATACTAAAACACAATGGTTTCTTTAAACCACACCATTAAAAAAACAAACAAAAAAACAAGTTGTGAATACAACATGGACATATTATCACCTTATAAGTAGACATGATGAACTTGTTGGCAAACACTTGCTTATTTACACATCCAGCATTTACAGAGCAACACTCATTCATCAACATTCATTTATGTCTCCCCGGTGAGTCCAATATTCACTCTCTTTTAGCTCTGTTTTTGGTCTCTACCAACTCCTGAGGGAAATATCTGACTCTTTAGTTGCTAAATGCTCTGTTGTGTTCACTGTGTCTGTCTGCCGTGTGATGCTGAGCAGGTAGTACAGTTGTACAGTGGGGCCAACAGCTAAACAATAAGCTGAAACTCGCTATAAAGCTCTGTAAAGCTGAGAGGAGCTGCAGATTCGGCCAATAATTCTCTGTAGGTTCATCACTACGAGCGACCCCTTTCACATTGTCACATTGTTTTCAGATTGTCATTTGATTTTGTTAATATACAAATAGATTATAGACACTTTAATGGTCTGGATTGAAATAGAGGTAATACAGGAGGTAACAATGGGAGAAAACAAGTCAGGGTTGCACTGGCCCATTTTATATGGTTTAGTTTTTTCCATTAAACTGACAGTTGTGTATGTAATGGAAGGAGGTCCAGATGACAATAAAGATGGTTTGGAGTATCTCCAAAAATTAAAAAAGCTGTTAAATATCTGAAAGACTCACCTGGCCGTGTTGCTTCAGGCTCTACTGTTACGTGATCAAAGATGCCAGGCTTCAATAGTTGAACATGGGTAAAAGTAACACCTGTATAACATTAGTTAAACTGAATCCAAACAAATGTGCCCAACTAATCTGGTGAAAACTGATGGAAAAACTCACTTAATGTTTAAATACGTAACTTTCCACACCTCCTTGCTTTTTAGCGACGGTTACTACAAAAATTTGGAAGCTCTTTGTACAGTCTGTTCCTGTCTGAATAATGTATTCATATTTGTATACATCGCTAGCAGATATAGGACATTTGAAGCTGTTTGTGTTGTTGTATTTCCCATCCTTATTCAGAGACATGGAAGACAGGTGCAAGATGAACTGAGGCAAAGCTGTTTGAGTAGCTGATAAGACTGATTCTCTTCAGATGTACAGCAGAGTTTTTCCACACCAAACACTGAAATTGGGATGTTTTTACTGGAGGCACAGCTCTTGTGGGGACTTACGCAATGTACCTTGTATCTAAATTTGGAATGGTGGCTGTGTAGGTTCAACTGTGCCAGCATTTCAGGGACTCTTTCAACCCAGAGACATCCTCTCTCTTTGTCCTTTACGCAAGGCAACATTCGTAGCCTCAGGTCCTATGCACCCTTCACCCTTAACCGACAGCTCCAGCCCCAAAGCACCACTGTGGGATTGTCAGTGAGGTAGAGGAGGGGGAGGAGGGCAATGGGGATGAAATTCTCCATCATGCCAAAGCCCATCCAAGCAGACCAATGCCAAAGCACCGTGTGTGTACAAACAATTCAACTGAATCAGACTCTATGTATACTCAGGCCTTATCTGGGCGAAGCCAAATACACCCTGAGCTATCAAAGGCAATGGATGAGTGATTGGAACTCTCAGTTTTTCGGCAAATGCAAACACATCTATTACGGTCCACCACTTCAAGCTGTACAAATCAAAATCAGAGCGGCAAGGAGGAAAAATAAACACCACGCTGTGTGACTGTTAAGCAACTTGGAAAACAGGACTTCACATATCGCATGGATCGGCCCAGAGGTATATAAAACTCCAACTCGCCCATCGCCGGTTGACTCTGTGGTGATACGCGGAACATCAGACAGAGTTAATGCAGGCAAAGATTTAAAAAAAATACCTTTTAAAGGATTTGCAAGATAAGCCTGTCGGTCTCTCCTACAAGTAGCCCCTAAAGGATGCTAGAATCGATGGATGAGAGAGGATTTACTGTAGGGCGAAGAGGGGGGAAAACTGTTATTTAATGCTCGCGTGTGAGCAGAATAATCAAGCAGCACGGAAGCTCACGTGTGCACTCATCATTATCAATGCACTAATCTGCCATTAAGCAGTTCCATCAGCCACAAGGATCTAATGTGCACTGGATAAAACATTTATTTACCATTTACTACAAATCAACCACAATCAGATATATTTACATACTGGCGAAGAAGTGGAAAATTGCTCTTGACCCCTTGAGTTGGGTAAAAGTATCATAGTGCCAGAAAACATTAAGTACACAGGCATTGTAACAGAGTTCATGACGCAGACCTCTTTACTACAAAGAGATAATGTAGTGTTGCCCATAATGCTACCACTGATCATATGATGCTATAATCTGTTGTGGTTATATAGCATCATCATGGTGTTATTATAAATCATGTAAAAGGCACAAGTGATTTGCTAAACCTCTCCTCAGTGATTAGGCTATCATAGCTTTGCAACTGTAACAAGGCACGCCTATACGTAAAGAGGACTGTCTTTATTTTCAGCCTTTCAAAAACCAAAAACACAAGAGCAAAATGATTTCAAGCTTTAGCATGCCTGGCTAATGAGCGTACTACCTGCAGAAGTAACCTAACGAAGCAAGCGTCACGTCCAAGGCTTGTACACCCACTGTGTAACGTTAGTATTTCTCCATGAGAAACTTTATTAGAGTGTAGGCGTTGTGTTTATTGGTTTTAGGGATGTTTAAACTTCAGCACCCCATAGCCAAAGTCATTATTCGCTTTACAAAATTATATATTATAGATATCCTAAAAGCCTTTTCTATTATAAAAGTCAAAAATACTGTTTCAACTATAAAGCTTAAATATAACCTCAGTTTTGCGTAGGACTAACTACCTCTTCACTGCGATACAAGAACATTTCTGCCTCTTTATTTCCATATCTTCTACATGGTTCATCAACTAATGAGGATGCTAACTGTTTCTTGTAGTTCAGTCTTTTAGCATGGTATCATCTATACTGCCGTTAAGTGCATATTTAACACCCTTGTAGCCTACAGTGTCCCTATGAAAAAACGAGCTGGAAACATTAAAAAGTCCACTGGAGGTGGCACTTTGAACCAACTCATGAGTTAGCTTAATTGGCTAGCTAGCTACAGTTAATAAAATATGCTGACAACAGTTGTCATTTTAGCTAGCGAAATGGATAATTTCTGTTGAGCTACGAGAAACCTGTTTTTGTCTCCTGCTGTCTGAAAGCATAGACACCCCCCACACACAATTAAGTAGAAAATCTGCCACTGTTATAATTATAACCTGTAGGCTAATGTTCAATTACACTGAAGAATTTGAAAATAACTCATACATGCCATGCTATCTGTCAACTAGTCCTCTAGCTGCTCCGATTCATATTAATGACCTAAAAAAGTTCTATCAAGGATGGACAGCAGTGATTATGGTGATTGAGTGTCCACTTCAGTCCAAGTTGTGTGGAGCCACGTCAAGGTTAAGACAAGTTTCTTTGAGAGAAGACATGCTGCAGTGTCTCCACGCGCCCGCCTGGCGATATGAACTCGTTTGGAGGTTGTGAAGGTCTAGGATTCACTCCGACCGCCGGAGAGAGCCCTCGGGAGAGGCCCTCTTGTAAAATGCTCCATCTTATTAATGGAAATAAATGCTGTTAGCGCCCCCCTCCCCCTCCAGCAATAAGACGTGTCTATTCTTGGCTAAAGTCCCTTCATTAACGTTATCTCAAATAGGCACCCAGTCCGATGGTGAGAGGAGGGACGGTGTGCGGTTAAGCTGCTTCATCCAATTTCATTATTCCATTTGAGGCGGGGTATCAGTGTTAACTTTGCTATGTCAGCACAGCAGACGAGGTAGTTGTGCTGTCATGAGGCTGAAGCATGACATCAGTGCAGAACTTTAAGTCACTGAGAATCACCAGTGCAGAGACTGCCAGCTGATCAGGTGCTGTCTAAAGGCATTCATGTCTTTGTGACTTTTAAGTTTCAAACGCACTCTAAAAGCAACACACATTTTATGGCCGACTCAGTTTGTGAAACGGCAAAAAAGCTTTTTTTGGTGCACAAATTACAACACCTTCTTTAGCTATTTTCTGCTTATGAAATATGTCCCTTTTCACAGGAGCTGCTACCGTGCTGTGAATACGCACAAGGAAGCCGGAGGACAACAATAACAGAGTGTGTGCTGCTGAAATGAGAGACGGGTTGGGAGGGAGGGAGACCGAAAATGAGAGAGAGGAGAAGAGAGGAAGAGAGAGAGGAGAGGGATAAGGAAAGTGTGAAACTGCGGACCGTCAAATGATCTGGCCTCTCTCCAGGCATGATGACTCAGGGAATGATGGCACAGTTAGAGCTAATTAGGATCATAAACTGGAGAAATGTTTTGCCACCATGATGTGTGGGGCGCTTCCACGCTATTGGCGGGACTTCAGATTAGATGTGAGAGCTTGTCCAGATAGCATGCTAAAATAGTAAAAAGTAAACAAACAAACAAACAAAAAACCTAATCAAATCAGCTGCCTTAAATCCACAGCAAAAATGATGGGGAGAATTCACAAAATGATTGTGCAGCTTTTGCAGCAGCTAAATCTGCACAAATAAGACAACAAGAAACCGTGTAATTCTCAAAGCAATATGTTTAAATTCAAATTAAATTTTACATTTGGAGCAAATCAAGGGTGACATTTTATGTATTTTATAGTTTCAGCTCAAATGTCATAATAAAATCTTTCTAAACAAAGTCCTCACACTAGTCCAGCTCTCAAAATCCAAATGCACTACAAGCAGTTAGCTTCATAAAGCAGCTGTGAGGAGTCCTGTGGCGGATATTTTTGCCCCGGGTTTCGACTGTCAGGCTACATACGGGTTGCCCTGCCTTCTTGGTGGAGGTCACTGGGACTGTATGCAGCCTGAGAGGAAGACTGCAGACACTCTGCATGTTTTTCTGATAATTTTTTTTTACATCTACAGTTGTTATTTCCCTAAAAGGATTCTGGAACTGAACACCGAAAGTAAGGAAGTAGTAAAGATGCAAATTCAATATTATCTATCATCAGGTCTCCATCTAGGAAGCTGAACATAATTTTAAGTGGGATTAACAATACAAAGATTTACATACCTTTCTATTTTAAGTAGCATTCATATCTTTTCTGTTGAATAGCTCCTGAAACCATTGTACACGATGAACTGAAGGGGAAACAAAAGAATACACTACACTAAATTCTTTCCAATCTTTATTTTCTCTGACTTTTCTCAAATTCTTCCTTTTTTTCTTGATATATACGCCCCTTAAAGCGATGCAACAGTCTGAGAAGGGAGAATCACTTTTTGATTAAACCCCCGACAACTCAGACATGCACCATGAGTCAAGGGAATGGAAGACTTTGCTTCAAATGATCATTAAATAATCTTCATTAAAACATCATTAATTTTTGTCGATTGACAGAAAATTAATTAGCAACTTTTTGATTAACGGATTAATCATGAAAACAATCATCAGATTGATCAATAAATCAAATAACAAACAAAGCCCTGTTTCAAAATAAGTGCTCACAAGCAAAAAGAGGTTGGGAAGTGCTGCTGGAGACTGTAAATGAACAAAGAAGGTATACCTGGATAAAGCAATCACTTAATAGTTCAACTTGTTGCCCCAAAAACATCAAAGACGTTTTCATGTTGACACTGTTGTTCGCGGGACGCCTGACATGACACGCAAGTCATACAAAGTCACATATTATTGCAGCTGTGATTCAAACAGCACTGAAAGGGCTACGCTTTCATTTGACTTTATCCCTTACATGCAAAGCCACCTCAAATTCTCTTGAGAGACGCTACTCGGCAGCTTCCCTCGCGCTTTTACGCCATCAACTCTCTCATGTTGCGTTGTCTAGTGGACTGCAGAAACACAAACACTGACAGGAAGCGATTATGCTGCTGACTTGCTGTGCCGCGTTTCTGTTTATGGGGACTGACAGTTTGCTGGGAACGTCAGCACACCAGCTCGTGCTGTACACATACCCACACAGGGAAAACACACACCCGGACAAATCAGACGCATCATCTGATGTACTCTGGAGCTTAATTCCCACCGCACCAACACATACATTAGTTACTGTGAAACTACACTGCAATAAAACACTTCTCGAATGTCTCCCCTAAAGTATTATTGTATTTCAGTTATTGTTTTGAAAGCTGTTGTGGACAGACTGATGGAGCGCAGCACACGAGTAACTATTACATTTCTGTGTTTTGTCGTCATAGCAACAAGTGCAACAAGTTATTTGTGATGTGAGTAATACCCTTATCTCTCCAACTGTGGGAGTCACCAAACAACAGACTAATTAACTTAAGTGTCACCTTCTGAATTTTTCAAATCTGCATCTGTGCTTTTGATGTTTGTGAGTCATTTTCTGCACAACCTGACTGAGGCTCTACACAGCTCGTGTGTGTGTTTGTGCGTGTGTTATTGAGACATTTTGGCGTGGAATTTGTTTTCTGTGCCTGAACTTTAAGCACAATTTCTCACTGCCAAGCTCCAAAAAGCCATGAGGGACTATTACGAGGTAATTACTAATTATGCTAATGTGCTAAAGTTGCGCTATTTCTTTTCCATGGTCATTTTATCAGCCGTACTCAAGAGACCACAGTCAGTAGAATAACCTTTTTTCCCCCCCTCAGCTAAACGTTCAGTCAGTTAGAGGACGCTGTGTCCTAAACCGCCGACTCCTCCGCTGCTACCCTTAATCAGGAAGTGTCTGTAAATTCAGAAAGCCATGCATGCGCACACAGAGGAGCGCCGCGCCGTTTCCATTGGCACTGACCTTCATTAACCTCATAAATGCCAGCGGTGTTTCCGTCGCAGCTCTTAATGCGGTTATCAGCACAAACACAAACAAATGTGACAGAAATGTTTCAGGGCTAAAACTAGAGCTTTACATCTGTGAAATAAATCTCTTTCCCTCCCACAACACATAGGCTGTGTGACATTGGGCTGTCCCAACAAACCAGCACCAGTCACTACCCTCCTGCTGTGACTAAACCTACATTGGGAAATTGGTGGCATGGGTAATTTGCAAGACCGAGCAAGATGTGCATTTATTTAGGTCCTCTTCCTGTCTGTGTCTTGCTGCACTAGGATTTTATTTATGAATGAATACTGATTGTAAATCTAGGCCATTGCAGAGAATATACTTCCGTTACGGTGCATACGTGCAGGTTTACAGGTGATGTTACGCTGGTTGTGCACCAAGCATAAGAAAAACCGGCATTACTAAACACTTTAGATTAAAAATAATCCTAAAAATGAATGAAATAACAGCCAGACACAGATCAGGCTCTTCCACTTCACAGCTCTCATTTTCATCTGAACTGCACCACACAGTGCACCACAGTGAACAACAGCACTCCACTACAGACTCCACATAAAGTATTTGGACTGTGAACTATTTTTCACTCAGATCTCAGTGCGGGTTTCCCTGACTATTTTTTACTGTGTCTTTTATTACACACATCTAGCTTTTTATTGATGCTATCGTTAGGCTAAAAGACACCATGTGGGAATTGTCCTGCATGTACATTTGTATCCATTTTTTTCTTTGTAACTCTCTTGTTGCTTAAAAAAACTTTGCAACTGCAATTAAACTTGGACTTTTAGGAGGTTGATAAAATGATATGAACCCCCCCATAAAAAAAGGACTTTAGCGTAACTTCATCACAATTACAAACTCAAAGCTACAAAGACGAGTCTCATAAGATGTATCTCGTGAGGCCAATTTTAGCAGCATAACAGGTTTTACATGACAAAGAAACCAAATTATCCGTCAAAAACAAGCAATTATTTTGCAGGGGTGTGGGTGGGGGGGGGCGGCTGTCCTGGTAGCATGTCACCACAATTCAGTTCAACACAGTTCCATTCTGGCTGAGAACCTTTTTTTGCATTTAATTTCCATGCTTTACCCACTAGCTTATAAATGCATTGCAATGCAACTGTTTTGAAAAGATTTTTTTTTTGACTGTGCGGAATTAAAAATGTATTGGAAATCAAGACGTTTGCAAAGCCTGACCAGCAAAGACAAACTATCCTGATAGACGGCAAGGTAGAGAGGTGACAAGAGGAAACTAACTGGATATTTTCCACAGTCTATTAGTTTTCAAATACTACTAACACTGCTGTCACAAGCTCGATTTAGCCACTTTACATTTCATGCTCCTCTACAGGATGAAAAAATACTTAAAAATGCAGGTCATCAAACTAAAACAAAGATACTATTGTTGTACTTAAATACATTACAAGACATACCATTTTGGAAATACAAGGCTTTCCGTAACAATTACTGAGAGTTTAGTGTCAAGAGCAGCAACCAGTAATGACAAATTCTTGAATGCAGAAACATTCCGGGCTGGTTTAACCAACGCAGGGTTTAGATTTGTTAAAAACAGAAAGATCCTTATGGAGGTTCTGTCTTTCTCAGCCTCTGCTCCCCGACCTGAGCTTTTGCCCTCACCTCGACGCAGCCTGTATCACTGTCACCAGCTTTAACAGGGAAGCGGATGATACTGTATACCGTATTCACACTTCCCTCCTCTGTGCAGCTGCATGCCAGACAGTCCGAGCAGCCCTCAGAGAGCATTGAGGGGCTCAACGCCAATCGACTTTAATGTCTCCGCCGGTGGCCCCCTTGCCTCACTAGAACGGGAGGCTCAGATGCGATGACCCTCATCCTCTATCCTGTCCCGCATTTCCACACCCCCAACACTCACCCCGCACCTCCGCCTCAACTTTTATCACCACCCCGACAACCCACACTCGACCCCTCTGCCGCCACCTCACTAGGAACGTGAGCGTAAACAGTAATTGCTACATAAATTATGTTACACTCTGTGTTTTTCACATTTCCCCCCTTGGCTCTCCTGATGATATGCTGATATACTGTACTGTACGCTGAGAGTGATAAGTGTGGTTGTAAAAAATAATGTTGGTCTATAAATCTCTGCTGTGCTTATTTTTGTTCATAAAAAACACTGTGGATAAAAGACAGGGAATATGTTTAACATATGCCACAGTTAAAAGAAGAAAAAGGTCGTGTTATACTGATGACTGACACGTATGATTTTACAGACAGTTGACGCGTGCTATGTTCACCCAGATGTTCCTGTTCATCATTGGCCTGTCACACTCCTCCAAAAGAATTTTATTTGTGGCACCGACATCCATGAGGGACATAGTCTTAAATCACAAGGCTGTGATTAATTAAGAGCCAACGTGTCCGTGAATCCTTCTAGGAGTGATGACACTGGCCAAACACTGTGCTTAGGGAGGACAAACAAATGCAGAGCGAGGAACACATTCACACAATGCGGAGCTGACAGGAGAACTGTAACCTGTACAACACGAGGATGATAATCATGGTGAATTTAGCGAAGTGTGATGATATCTAGGAATCCTGAGCTGAGACGAGCCTGGGTGATCTCATTCATGTGGCTATTTGTTTTTGCACGATACAGCTATCCACAAATTAAGTCCAGTTTTAGAGAGGAAAAAAACTTAATCTGCTTAAAATCTTTTGAATACACACATAGGTTTTAGTGAGTCTATCTACAAATAATATTCAGCCTTTTCAAGAGATTAAGCCCCAAATGCCATGTAATAATCCCTCTGTGACTTCTTGCCATAAGGTCTACAATGATAATTGTGTGAAATCTCAAGATGATGATCAGTTGACATTTTAGATGAAAGTAAATGATGAAAAAAAAAAAGATCAATCCAGCTTTGCGTAATTTGTAGTGGAAAAAAATCCTTCAGTCATAAACTGTGCACTTGCTTTGACAGTTTATGAAACATTTACAAATTCTGCATTTCTGAGAGCTCCTTGGACACCCCAACCCATCCACAAAAAAACAAACAAACAAAAAAACACATAGCAAAAAACATTCAAACAGGAAGAACAGATTTGACTGAACGTTTCAGCTGCAGGAGCACAGTGAACCCACCTCCTGCAGCTTTGGAGGAGTCCATCGGCCATCAGCACTTCCCAGAGACACAGTTCATTTGCAAGCGGCCCCCGAATTGGCCCCTAATGTCCCGTGTTATCGGAATGAATCAGCAGCCCTGATAAATTAGCCGTTTGGAAACACGCTGCGAAGGCCTGTCAGCTAATGTGCGTGCGTTTGTGTGATACTCATATGCAATGCTTAATGTTGTGGAACCAATTCTGTCGTTTCCATTATGTAAATACATTTGCCTCAGCACTATATTTTATGTATTGTCTCCGTTGTCTCAATTACTTGGGCTATTAAAAATCAAGAGGTTATGGAAATGAGGTGCAGTTGTCTGTTTGTAGTTTGATGACAAGTGCAAAGTGTTCATAGGAGCTCGTTATGCATTCAATTGCAGTTGGATACATCAACACGCTCCGAGCGTTCATCCATATTCCGCAATTCAATAGGGTGGCACATCAGTATATTCAAGCATAAACAACACAAACAGTTGTGTTATCCTCTGTTATACGTATAAATACATAAAAATAAATATGCCATTACTATTTTATTTAGATATTCTCTGCTCTCTTATGATGGAGACTGAAAAAAAAGCATATTTCTGTGAGTGTTTGTGGCCTGTTCCAGAGCAAATAAGTGTTTAATGCTTCCGTTAGGTTACCTTACTGTTAATTAGACAAAATACCTCAGGAAAGAATCAAGAAAACTAAATCAGGGAGAATGTCTTTAGAGGCGGTTAGGCTTTCCTAAGTATCCAAGTTTCAAATGACATATCAAAATAACTTCTGAACGTCTGAATCTTTTTTAAAGGCCAGTTTCCCATTCTTTCACTGGGAGGAACAATAAGAAATACGGTGGTTTAAAATTACTCAGCAGTCCCAGGTTCATTTTAACAATGAGCGATAATCTGTAGAAAAGTGTGACTATTTTAAAATAAACAAAAATCACAGAATCTCAAAGTGAGAGGGGATGGGATGGAAAAGTGCCATCAGCCAAAGTGCTTTTCTTTTTTCCAGGTAAAAGCATAGACGGCATAAATGTGACGTTATCACTGGCAGATAAACTGTACATCTCCATGCGTGTTGCAGGGCATAAACCCACACAGGGGATTTGTTTACCATGAACCCCGGTCAGCATCTGTTTCAGTATGGCTCAAGAGAAAAGGTTGCATTGTTATTATGTCACTGGAAATCAGCGTCCTTTTCATTTTGATTGCGGAAATAATTGTTCTACAGTATGTCTGCATTTTAGTACACTGACTTGACAGACACTGCTTCATTAGGAACATTTCTACTCTATGCAGTAAAAAGATTTTAAAATTAATTCAAAAAAATACACAAATATAATAAAAGTGACAGGAAATTCAATATTATTCTGAAGCAGTGAAGAACTAGATTTTTCTTCTCCTTTCTCCCTCCCTTGAAGGCCCAGAACAGTCTATATCAAACTTGAGAGACTTTGAGTTAAGCACAGCAGAGCACTGGAGTTCACGCCTCTAATAAGGCAAAGATATTTTTATATAAGACAAAAGAAAAAGAAATAAGCTCTGAGAAATTATCAGAAATAACACTATTGAGTTTCAGGATTTAGTATGGTATCCGCAGTGACATTTAAGTTCTTTCTTGAAAAACCTTGCAGTATTGTTACAGTGCAAGTGCGGCATTGGTTAGGCTTTAACATATCAGTTTAAATAGATGAAGTCCCTGAAGGAAACTGACTTAGTAATCGTACTTAAATTGTGGGAGAAACCTGTATTTTTTTCAGTGAGGAAGTTGTGTTAGGGAGGACAAACAAATGCAGAGCGAGGTGACAGCATCGCGTCCTTTTTGGGTGTATCAAAATATGGAGTTCAATAGGAAACACAAGCCGCTTTACTTGATAAGCCCACATTCAAACTTGCATTAGCAAATGTCTCGCGTGTCCGTGTCCACTTAGATGTTTGAGACAATGGAGCTTTCTTAAGGACAATAAAAGCAGCAGCAACTAAACTTTCCGAGGACAAGACGATGCTTCATTTAAAGCCGACGGCGAATCTTAAGAGAAATAATTTCTTTACGTTCAGTGTTTCAGAATTTCAAGCAGCGCGAACTAAAGCCGCCGCAGAGCGGACTGCAGCTCCATACGCTGGAGCAGCGCAGGGTGGCCGGGCTGCCGTGCGCTCCGATGCCCCGCCAAGGTGCGCACGACCTCTGCTCACACATGGAGAGATAAGACGCGAAAACGAAAGAAGTGTTGTAACACTAAAGTTTTACCTTTTCTCTTCGATCGCCTCCTTCTTCTCCTTTTCAGCTTGCATTTGACCTGGCCGCTCTGAGCCCCCGACGCGCGGCTGCTGTTTCCAAGTACGGATGCCATCAGCGCAGCCTTTGGAGCGAAGCGCAGGAATAACTTGGACTCGGCGGCTCGACTCTCCTTTGTACTTGTCTCGCTTCAGCCTCCGTTGCTCTCCGTTAACGCAGCTTCCTCGGGTTTGACGTAGAGTCGGACTGTATTTTCGGCTCTCCCTCTTTTTTTTTATCCCACCAAACCGGGGGAGGGGGTGAGCGCCTCTTGCTGTTCCTGTATCACCTCTGAAACTCCAGCTCGCCTCAGATCACGGAGAGACCGTTTGCAGCGCAGCGTGGCAGCTCCCAGCAGCGCTGATACCGGCGCCCTGCCTGTTCTGCTCCTCTCCGACAGTTTTCCGCGCCTATGCAGAAATTTTGGCATCAGCCACTTTGAATTCAATCATGCAGGACGCCTATCTATTATTTTTTGCTGCCGAGCTTTCTAATTAGGGTCCAATCGTGGCTGTCTGGGAGGTGTGACATCACCAGCGACACCCACAAACTCACACCCCTTATTCACCCGCTGCTTTTTTTAAATCATTCGTACATTTTGAATTGTACCTTACACTTTTTCACACTGCACCCCTGGGTGCTGGGGGTGGTCAGCCTGACACAGATGCTTGCTCAAGGGCACTTCAGCAGGTTAGATGTTTAGCAGCACGAAGGATTTATGGGTACTACAGTTATCCCTGCCGGCGGAATGTTTCCATACTTACTACATGCCACCCTGCTGCAAACTCACCACCAACATGAAGATGAAGTAGCAGAGCAATGTGACACAAAGGAGGAAAACCACAAATTCTTCACTCCACACAGAGTCCTCTGTTGAATGAATCCTTCTCCTCTCTCTCCTTGTTTGTCTGCTGAGATTTGGGATTTATAATTTTCTTGCAGGATTATAGATCTGAAATAAATTCCCTCTCATCCTCACTCTGTTCTAAAGTCACTGACGAGTCCACATAGGGAGATTACTCTGTTCAATTAGCACATACTCAGTAACAACCCACACCAAATACATCACTGACATACTGTTTGAGTCAAATTTCGTTCAGTTTTGCAGCTTTATAATTACACCAGCCTCATACTGACAAAATATGTGACTATGTGGTCTCTTGTTTTGAAAATCCTTTTTGGAGGTTGCAGGTAACCTTCAGCTCAGAAGGCAAAAACTCTACTGACAAGAGTGTTGCGGCCACAAAGTTTGAAGATTGTGACATTTTGGCATTTGTGTGTGAAAATGCAGTGTCAAGCCTTTCAGAAAGCATTTGTGGCTTTCCTAGCTGGAGGTTATTGTTTTATTCCCTCGGCCTCTACTGTGGAAGGTCAGGTGTGTGTTGGCAGGAGGCGCCATGGTAGTGCCTGACATATTTCAAGGCCTGAGAAAACAAAATGCAGATGTGTTAGGGCCTAATCAAAAACACTATTTGAGTTTGGTTTCTGAGGCTGCTTAGCTCTTTCTCCTTAAGCTTGTGTCTTTGCATGTGCAGTTACTGAATAAAAGAGTGGATGAAATCTAAAAAAAAACTACAAAAGATTGGTCTATTGCTGTAAATCCTGTTATTTTCCCTATAAACCAAAAAGGCAAAAAACAATGCATTTGCATCTGCTTGCTGATGTCAGATTGAAAAGTCACTTTGAGGCTCGTTTTTCTTTTTTTTGGGGGGGAGGTAGAAACATTTCCTCCAGGCCGGGGGGCAGAGACAGGAGAGAGAGGAGAGATAGGGCGCCGGGGCTGTCCGCCAGGCTGCAGCCTGCCCTCAGGACGCCCACAAATATCCATGTAAATTGCAGTTTAAGAGAAATCAATACAAGTGACAAGTTGCCAATGCCACTATCTGGGGCAGTAATGAAGGTGTGCTAGCGGGGGGGCTGAAGCATACATAGATAACAGCAAACAGGCAGGGTGGGGCCGAGGTAAAGGTTAGAGGGACGTGTATATGTGTGCAGATACACAGCAAGGTCAGTAGTGCTAACCTAGATTATCTATTACCACTCATATGTCTCCATGGTACGTGTGCCATTGTTCTTTTACATATGGGTCATTTGTTCACGCCTCAAAATATGAGGGATCTAAACCCAAATGCTGCACATTTTGCTTTAAGGAAAAACACTCTCCACTCAGCCTTGTAATATGTATATGTAATATGTAATATGGCATTTCTGACAAGTTTGTTGCAGCTAAACAGAAACACAACAAACTGTATTGTATGTGGCAAATTAGGGAGCAATTAATCAGGTTAATAAAATGATTACATTTGTATATTTAAGCAGTAGTTCCTAAAAAAGATATTAAACTTGTTGTATGATCATGGTAAATATCAGTCAAAAGGGATTTGGTTAAATAAATTCTTGAATGAGGGTTATTATGGTATAGATGGTTTAGATGCTGCAAGTAACTGCTGTTTTAATTATTATTTTTGACAAAAACAGACACCACTTTATCAGAAAATAGTGAAAGATGTTTTTATCAGTTTCCCAGAGCCCAATAGCTCGTTTTTGCCAGACAAACAGTCCAAAACCCAAAGATATATTTCATTTACAATGATATTAAACTAACAAACAAAAAAAGAAACAGTGAATCCTCATTTTATTTCAGAAGGTGATACAAGCAAAGGTTTGACATGACTGCAAAAGTGAACCAAACGGTTTTGACAGTCTTTCAAAATAGCTGCAGATTTTCTGTTGATCAATAAATCAATTAATCAGCTAATCATTTCAGCTCTAGTGGAAACATCAATCCGGAGCACTTTCAATTTGAGGTTAACCTGGAGTGTAAATTTAGGTGTGGTAGTCATAACATGTCAATGTCAAAGAAAAGATACTGTAACGATCATTATGATAGATTAGTTTGTCCCAGCTTCTATGATGACAGAAAGAATCAATCCAAGCATCTTTAACATTGTTGATAAAATAATAATGGTTACTTTTGCTGATTGAATGTTTGCTCATTTCATGTAGGCCTCTATGACTTTATTCACTGACTTATCATTTTCATCTTTGTTGTATTGTATTTGCCCATTACTGGGCAGCAAGTGTCACTATCCACTTAACTCTTTCTTTAGTTTTTCATGTCTCCAGATAACTACAAAGACCCTCTTTCCTTGCTATCATTATGAAAAACACCACTGTTGAACATGCAAACCCTGGTGATAATTATTTTCCATGTTTAAACATTTTCCATGCTTGCTCACATGCTGTGGGGCAAAGGGGAAAAAAGGGAGTAATGCCATTGAATATATGTTTTATTTCATGAGCTAATACTGCCTGTGTGTTATAGGATGCTTCTCTGTTTCTGTGTTTACTTACAAGAATTATTTAGCCAAACATGTTAGTTTGATGCCATATCTATGGATTAAAGAGTTAGATTTAAATTGAGATTACTGCAAACACATAGCAACAACTCTTTTTTCATCATCAAATCAGACACCTGCAATCTAAGATAAGGAGGCCAATCAGTACGCTGTTCAGACACATTCATTTTCTGCACTTTTGATTTTGTATTTTTTATTTTTTTTTTTACATTGGATGGAATATGGCTGTCTAGAAATCAAAACTGTTGGGTCTATATGCCTCTCAGATTGCATTCCAGTTGCCAACTTTCATATATATTTTTTGCTGTTTTTATTATTAGAATAATTAGTACAACACTCTCAGTGTTCAGGTAGGACTGTCTCCATGGTAATACATCTGTTGCGCTCTAATCCAAATACTCTAATTAATGGTGATTTTTCTTTACTCACAGTTGAGAAAGAGCATGTGGCAACATTTAGCAGAGGTTTAGTCTTGAAAAGAAACCTATCTTGCCTCTTGAGCAGTCTGCAGGCCATGTTACAAATGTGAGTAAGGCAATATTAGACATATTTTTATTTTTGTCAATGACACCTTTTATATTTAAGACCTCTTTTTGAACCATAGTTTGGCACTTTGAGTTTTTGCCTACAAGATGTCTCATTTTGTTTCCAGTTCTGTCATCTTCTTTTTTGAAAAAAGGAAACAAAAATTGCCAGTTACTCAAATTTGTTTTTAGCTAAAAATTAAATGAACTGCTATTTTAAAATAAATAACTATCTTAAAATAACATTACTACAGCACGCACCAGCAACTAAGGTTATTCAGCTAGCTATAATATGAAGCTAGCTTGGTATTCTCAGTAAGGACAACACGAGAGAGTCACTTGCTTCCGCTTCCGGCCCATGGGACCTTATTTCGGAAAAAACATGTAGAGTAGTGAATGGCGAGAGACAACTTTTTTTTTTATCCTGTTTAACTGTGCCCTGAATTACAACTATGATCTTTGTCAATTTAAAAGATAATTTTGCCTGTTAAGAAAGTTGCAAGTTTTAGTTTTGTTGTAGTTCAGTGAACTACATCTCTCATCTCGCACAATATACGTCATCAACATGTTACGTTTATTGCATGGTTGCTGCTAATTAGATAACTTAGCTATGTTCCACGCAGAAATATATCTCACCTGATGTGTTTAATCCAACGACTCTCGGTCCTTTTATCACATCATCCTGTCATGTAAGTTTTTTTGATGTTAGCTTCCGTAAAGTTATCTAAAGTCTTTGAGAGAAACAGTTACTTTTGGGTTTATGGTCTTTGTAATTATGTATTTTTACAGTCTTATACCTCAACAGTTTTACATCAAACTTTCTTGCCTTTGAAATGTATATTTTAAATTGACCATCATCATATGTTTAATTCAGAGCACAATTCAAACTATACTAAAAATTAGTTGTCTCTCACCATTGACTACCGTACTTTTTTTTTTCCGAAGTCCCATGGTGGTTCACCGGAAAGGGAGGGACTTAGGCTCTCTATTCTAACATTATAGGGCTTTAAAGGAATTAATCATTTCAATTGGTTAGTCCATCCATTTATGTATTGACCATATTTGGACAAAAGGGTGGAGCTAGCTAGCTTTGTGTGTAAGGTACAGCCTTATGTGTTAAAGGGGAAATATGTAGTTTTCAGCAGCCCCTTGCGGTGCAGTTTTAAGACTGCAACCATGTGTGCTTGTACGCGTGCTCGCCTCAAACTCATTAGCGAGCATAATCCGAAACAAAACCGCTTTTATACAGAGATCCTGCAATAAACGAGGAAACACCAGCTTTTCACGCAGACACAGGCTCTGTTACTACCAGTTCCTGACTCAGAGGCAGATCAAATCTGACCCCCCTTTCAGACAGTGCAGCAAGTCGGTATTTTGGCACAATACTCTGGAAAAATGGCAGTGTGAAAGCGGCTATAGTCAAACAGGGAGACAGCTTGACACAACATGCTGGTTACTCAGGTAATCTCCCACTGCAACATTGCAGTAATATTTTTATCAGCTTGAGGTTGAAGTAATCCATGCTCGCTACATAATGTAACATAATGATAATGTTACACTGACTGCATTTAGCCGATGTGATACATATGCCTGCCCCTTTTCAGTATGTGTATCTTTCACCAGGGGCTCAGCAATATCTGCATAGCTAAATGTATTGGATGATAATGACGTGAGCTAGACTGATTATTATGATTGTTGGCACACTTTATTACAGTTATACCGTATTGAGTAACATTACTGTGGTGTATGAGTCTTCCACTGTATGGTATTGTCCTGTGCCGTGATGTTGCATTCTTGTATACAGTGGAGAAGCTGTGTACCTGAGTATCGGTAAAACAACAATAAATCTAAATTGAACATTATGAAGCAAACAGCCGTAAATCTGTGCTAACTATAGCTATTGCATCACTATAGGCTAGTATAAACAAATCGCTCCACATTTGATTTGCACCATTACATAATTTCTCGCAGGCTAAAATCAACACTTTGACATAATACTGGTGGTACATAGGATAGCAGGGCTGTCAAGTTTTATCAAAAGTCTAGAGTGAGATAACGCGTGTCAAATATTTGCAGCAGCGGGCCCTCTGCCCCAGCCAATTCTCTCAAGCTTTTACTAGCGATTAGATTTTACCTATAGTTAATAACTGACCGAAACAAATAGAAAGTATAACAATAGGTAGATCTGATAAAAGACTATATATATATATTTTTTTTTTTTCAGAATTTATTACAATCGATTAATGGAAAAAATAATTAGCTGATTAAAATAAAAATAATCATTAATTGCAAAATACTTCAACCTCAACCAGCTACATTAATGCACGTGGAATAATAATCTAATGATATAATATATAATAGTAAAACTGTCATATGGGACATTTTTCTTTCTGCTTTGAGTAGGCTAATTTTACTTTTTAATTGGCTACTTCTACATTTTCCAGCTTATAGCCTACTTACACACTTTTACTTAACTTTTTCACTTGCAGAGTATTTTAACAGTTTTTTAATAATTTAGCACGCATTTGGCTACACTCCCCAACATCAGCTGCTCTCACTATCTTTGACCACAGGTGTGTGATTTTGTCCAGGAATTGTAAAATCAAAATGTGGGAGAAAAAAACTCTACATTTACTGCATTCATCGGGTCTTGCGCTTCCAACTTCCACTCCGTGTGTGCACACGCATTCATGTTGCCTGGTAACGAACGTGCTTGCGGGATCACGGAATTCACCCGGAAACAACACATTTTAATTTCTGATCGGCTTAACGGCTCTGGCATTTAGTAGGCTACAGAGAAAGCTATGAACTCGGCAGAAAAATTATCGTCCATTAATTGTATGTAGCGGGACAACTTGAAGGATGTTATATAACTTCTCAGTGTGAGAAATACAAGGCGTGGCTTGTGACCATGTGAACTGGCTGAAATGCGTGTGTCTCAAAATGAAAGTAAAAAAGTGATTTATTAATAAGTGATTTCAATGAAAAACTACATATAGCTCCTTTAACTGTGATATTAACTGGGATGCTAATTTTGGCTAGAGAAAAACCAGCTTAAAACAAATTGTACTTACCGAAAAAACTGAACACTCCATAGAGTGTCTATTAGTACAACCAAACACTGAACAAGACCAGAATGTTACAATTAACTTTAATGAACTCAGTGAGAGCGCAGTGTGTACTCCATTTACAATAAATAAAGTTATTTGGTGCATTAATGCATAGTGATTGTATCTGTGGATCTCACCTCAGTGCCCAGCCAGCCACTAACTGCAGCTTTATGGTCTGAGCAAGCTAGCTGCTGGGTGCTATTCTACGTTACACAGTGTTGCCAAGCACATTCATTTCTGTAGTTTGACCATGTCTTTTTCACATGTAGCTATATAGTTATCTTCAGGGCATATCTATCAAGTAAATTTACATACAGCAGTACCAGCAACACACACAAGCACACACACACAAACCAATGCGGAGCACAATGGGCTCCTTATAATATTAACAACTAAAACTGTGCTGTAAGTAAGTATAGCAAAAGTTCCACAAAAAGCAACATGAAAGAAAGAGTTACTGCATCCAATCTACTACGCTCGTTCTTTAGTGGCCTTCAAATGAGGTTTAACAGTTTCTCTTGACTGTCAGTCAGTATTACGATATTAGTCCAACATCGCCAGCCTGCTAGCTACATTAGCCATGCAATATGCTAATGCAAAGTTAGCTAACCTACAAATAAACAGTACATAAAACAACATAAAACACTGCAAAACTTTCAGCTTCCAAGTTTGAAGTTGGGTTGCAAACATATTTGCTCCTGAACCGTTCAGCCCCTGCATTGCATGTAATTTTTGAATCATTGATTTATTCATTTAACACAGTCTGAAGTGTAAAACAAGAAGGTATGAACATAGCGGTTGTAGCGATTGCTTGCCATCCCCTGCGGTTGGCTTGTCAATAGCACAGTACTTCAATATTGCCGTTATCGTGACAGCCCTATCGGTAGCAAGGCCAATACAATTGCAATTCTCTCCATCTGTTGAACTACTGAACAAGGTTGACTCGTTTTTGACTCGTTTTTTGTTCTTCATCAATTCTTTTCTTTTTTTCTTTGCTGACCATTTGCTCTTCTAGTCTGCGTGGTGCATTCTGTAAAATGTTTTTACATAAATTTTGCGGGGGGAATCAGACTAGCATTTTTAATACCTATAGAAAAATTTCCTATCTTCTCGCTGATGGTCTCTCTTGTGTGCTTATGTAGGTCATATAGAGGCATCAGTACAGTTTCAAAACCAGGTAAAAGCTCCCTGTAGTTGCTTAAACATGCAACTTAACTGACTCGATAACAAAAACACTAATTCAGGTGTAAGAATCCGGCATCTTCAAAGATCCAGTTGCAATTGATGACATATTTGAACATGACAACATCCTTATCTCCACAATCCAAATATAAAATCTACGTAAACAAAAATAAGCTTTTGCATGCAGATTCCACCAAGAAACAGATGCATCAAACAGGTGGCAGGCATTTTAACAAGCAACATACTTCAAAAATTGGATTGTCAGGATATTGCAGGAATGAAAAAAATCAAAACACGTTTTAAGTGGTGTCAACACGAAGAGAGGAAGTGACATTTGTGACAAGCTGTTTTTACAAATTTATCAGAAATCTGGGTCCAGCTGTGGATGTAATCTGACTACATCTAGAACAAGATAAACAGATGTTTAATAGAGGGTGTAAAGCTGGCTTTTGTCTCTCTTCCACCTTGTATCTAAACTTTATACTTTAAGCTTCCACAGGCTGCTAATGCAAAGACAGCAGGCATAATGACATAGAGGGACTAGTAAGGACACATGTTACTGGGAACTGACTCCACAGCTTTTCAAAATACTGACACGGCCTTCCCACCAGTGGCAATGAGCAAGTAGAAGCAACACTGCAAAGTTGGAATTACACCAGAGTATACATATTCTTTGTGATTAATGTCAGGAATTTGTGCAAACTACGCCTTAATGTACCTTGTGCAAATGTGCAAACATTACTGACACAAAGCACTGTAATTGCTAGTTGCAAACTCTTGCCCACAACTCATTCCAAGGCTGCATTCCCTGGCCATATTTAAACTTTGAAAGTGACATTGAATATTTAATTTTACAGCACGTAGCTACAGCCAGGGGGGTTAAATTCTTGCCGCAACTGATTAAGTGCCAGCAATGTACCTTTTCTTCAGCAACATTCTCCTTTGGATGACTTTTTCTTTTCTTTTTCAACCTCACCCCACCCCTCTTAAGTGACACCCATTAATCATATTAGGTCTTTGAGAGAATTGTCTGCTGAGAGTCAAGTCTTGGCTGACCCCAACATTTGGAGAGTGAAGATAAAGACGTTGCACTGACAGCTCTGAAACAGCCCCTTTTTTTGCAGGTCAGCGTTCAGGGAAATATGAATATTATTATACATATAAAAGAGGAAAAACAATTGAGTTCTTACTTCAGAGGAGCTGAATGACATTGGCAAATCTGTTTCTGCTGCTGTGGATAAATTGCCTGGGTAGGTTTCCAATTAACGTATTGGTAGCAAAAAGCTTCACATGGCGACATGATGTGTGCAACTGCAAATGCATGTATAAAGAAGATCATCAGTAGTTTATCTCCCTTATATTATGGCTATATTAGTTAGTCCTTACTTGTGCCTGTATGGAAAGCAAGCATCTCCTGGCATACCAGCTGATAAAATATTCCACGATTGTGCAGATCAATGGTGATTATGTTTAATATTGGATTCCTTAATTTCTAAAAGCACTGAATATTATAGCGCTCTTTGTGAGTCTACATTCCAATCAAAATGTCTCTCTGAATAGGAACTAACATCATTGCCCTTAATGTCACGTAACATTATCAGCTCTGTGGTTTAGTACAATGAAGCCATTGTGAGGGGGGCTTATCAGTAAAAGACAGGAAAGGAGAAAGGAAAGGAGAGAATGAATAGAATAAAAGTCATTTTGATCTCTGTTTAGCGAACAAGAGATTTCACAAAATAGTTCTGCTTCACAATGCTGAATTCAGACACCTTCAGCTGACATTAAAAATTGTTTTTGCTAAGAAATCTGTGTGTCTCCATAGTATTAGTTTTAACTCTTTGGTCAGAATTGTACTTACCAAACAGGTGTGGAAAGATTATTAGAATATTTTACTCTAGCAAACTAACCAACCCGGTCTCACTCCCAAGTCGTCACATATGGACGCTTGGTCAAGAGCCATAATCGTCAGTTTGTGACGCACTAGGGATCCCTTTGACGTCATAGTTCGACGTATTGAGGGAAGCCCTGTTGTGTCAGTTTTTGATGGTAAAGGCAAGTATGATATTTAAGAGAAAAGATGAAGTAAGGAGGTGATTGGGGTGGATAGAGGGCCAGAACCCGGACCTTGAAGCAGGAGAACAGGGTTTGTGTCCCGTGCGAAACAAAACATTAAATGTTTTTATTTAGGCGAGTGAGGTAAATTGACATTAATGTTAGTTAACTTAAGTCTTAATTGACATACATAGCTATTTTAACCCAAACCATGATCTTTTCCTAACCTTAACCAAGTATTTTTGTTGCCTAAACCCAACCAAGTACTTTCTGTGCCTAAACGTAACGAAACTGCAACGTTTCACGACTTTAATTATGCGCGTTACAACATGGCAATGTATCAAAACGTTACGTTTTATCTTGAAAGTGGAACCGGATATTGCATATTTATTGTTGCTAAGCGTTGCTAACTTGACTGTGGATCCCTAAACGTCAATAATTGATGCAAAAGGGCTACCCAAGTCTTTAAAAAGCGACGACAAAGGGCCTTGACCATGCGTCAGACATTTGACAAGTAGGGAGTGAGACTGTGTTGAACTAACTGCAACTTACTCTTTCTACTGTAGCTAAATCTGCGGGATGATAAAGGCGAAGGTGGGTAAACAGGTTTGTTCTACTGCCTCTGTCACTGGTTACTGTTATTCGGCACTTCCTGCAGACTGTGGTGTCTAGCAACACCCTGTCTTTTTTATGGAATCTGAAAAACTCCCAATGGCAAGCTAACTTTTTTTGGTTGCAGGTAGTGCCTCGCTCTCGTCTGCCATGACGTCCAACTCCAACATGATGTAATTTGCACGTCAGTAGTTGCCACTGTGTGGTACTCGCTTTCTAGCTATTCACTATGTTCTATTCTTCTTTTTCTTTTTACAGTTTTATGGCGAGTGGCAACCAGCGTTAAGGTGCTTTAGCGCCACCTACTATGCTGAAAGGAAAGACAAGGAAATGATTTAAGAGGTGCTAGATTATTTACATGATATTACCATATGTATATCATTAACACAATTTCAGTATTTAATTTTTTAAATAACACGTTTATTGCCAATTCCCTTATATTACAACAAACCCTAGTGGACACAAAAATTGTTTGTAGTATTACTTCAGTTCCAACGAACATACGGGCAGTTAGACAGCTAGGGAAAGCAACTACGTGACTTTGTATGTTAGTTACACCACCATGATGGGCTTATGTGCATATTAGCTGGTCAGCCCAAATCACATCATATTGCATATATTTTTTATAAATTCAAGATGAGTCATTTAAGAATAAGAAAAGAGGTAAATTTAAAAAAAAAACAACTTAAAAGACTAAATTCTAAAAGTTATTTTTCAAATATTTGATATAAATGAAAAATTAACAGGACTTTTATTTTTTACCCCTTTTTTGAAAGAAAAAAAGAGTCCTTACATAAAAAATGAGACAAATTCAAAAATCAGTTCAAATTTAAGTGAAATGTGAATAACATAAGTACATGAAATAATGTGTTTGATGGTTCCTTGTCTTATCTTTAATGATACAACAGACCAACAAGTTGAACAGGAGCTCATGCTACATATTTTCATGTTCGTTCCTCTTGTAGTTTGTGTTTTCAGGCGGATGGAGAGTTATATCGGCACAGACAGATGGAGAAAACCATTGTGGAACTCCTGAAGGTAAAGATGCCAGTTCTGATCAGGCTGAATTCTGCAACCAGGGGGAAAATGATGTACAGCTACATTCGCGTTTTGTTTTGCTCTGCTCATTGGTGTTAGGCAGGTACAGTGCTGGAAACTCCCCCGACCTGACCTCCCTGGCGGCAGATTTCCTATATTTCAGGAAAGTTAAAAATACCTCTCTGAAGCTCTGTTGTGGATCTTTCCTGGCACTACATTTGTTGTACACCTCACGTAGACATTATGAGCTGTTCTGGTTTTGACCTGACAACAGAGCGCACAAGGACGCATGTAAAAAAACAAAAAACAAAAATTCAAATGTCAGCAGAGCTTAGTTCTGATCAAACATCCTGTTCCAACTGATAGCAACACGGACGCTCGGGAAAAGGCTGTAATTGAAAATGAGCAAAACAAAATCAAACAAACTCTTGTGCTCTCATGCATGTCTGACTAAAAAAAATGAATAGGTTTCATACACCTGCTTTAAAAAAAAACATAATTGCACACTCACACATACCAGATATTTACACACACACCACTGTCAATATGACCACATGGGAAAATTAGTAAACAGAAGCTTATCATTTTCCAAAAGATCCTAAAGGCCTTGAAGCTCAGCTGTATCCCATTTGGAAGACAGAGATTAATTGCCTCTTTTCCGCCACGACAGTAATCCTTGAAACTGCCTCTGCTTGGTGCAACAGCATCTCAGACATCCTCCACTCCTCTCACACAGACCAAGGATACCACCACATAATGTCAAAGAGGCCCTCCCCTACCACAACACATGCACGCACACACACACACACACACACACACACACACACACACACACACACACACACACACACACACACACACATATTCACTTTACTAAATCACTAATATCCAGCCCATTAGCACTTTAAAGCCAGCATCCAGAATTACTTTAAGTCTCGCAGGTGTTTGAAGTATTACAGAGTCACGGCAAGTAACAATGATGCTTTTCTCGTGTTGCTCGGCAAGAAGTTGAGTTTGTTAATCTCACAATGCAGGGAGGATTGGTTGCTTGAGTATGGCAAGGCACTTATGGATTGCTGCGCCATCTCTATACTCCAACTCTAATACCTCCTGGGATAAAACATTGTTTCCCTGTGATATTTGCAGGTTTTAAAAATCAAAACAGCAAACCGTGGCTTTAATTAATTTCTCTGTCTTTGTTCATAAGACCATGCATGTGCCGAATGGCAGCATATGGCGTGCTCTGTTTTGCAAATCCTCAAGAATCCAGAACAGGGTGGGATTTATGAACATGACAGATGAGGTTTTGATGATTATGAGGTTGCTGATGGTCGTCAACACTGGAAAAGTTGTGCCTTTGACTCTGCAGCGCAGCATATGCTGCCCGTGGATAGTGAGGGGTCATCCAGATCTTCTGCCAATGCCATTTCATTACAGCAACAGATGGCTGCAGGGATTTTATCATTAAAATATCCTTCTGCTGAGTCTTTTTCATATTATAAAAGGTTTCAATTGGATGCAGTCTTGTCATGGGTGACATGACAACCATGTTGTCACTTTTAAATTTCTACTTTCATGGAAATAAGACTAAGTATAGTCAAATGATATTATTGAGTTGTTGACCAAATGAGCATCAAGCTTGTGGTTTGCACATAAAACATAATGTGTCTCAAGATTAATGAGGATTAGGGTTACAGGGTGTTTTTCACCACATTTGCCAGAGATGAATCAAAGGCTGACTGGAAAGCACTCAAAGCTTTTACAAACTGAATCCTCGGTTGGCAATTAACTTTGTATGCACTAAGGACATGGCAGATTTTGATTTTTGGACTGAAATTACGACACTCAGTACATGTCTGCGCTGAAATCAGCCGAACCATTTTCCTACCACCACGGCGTCCTGTCGCCGCTGCACTGGCACTGATTACAAGGCCCCATTGACCGGCAGTGCATGTGCTCCTGTCCTCCAATGATGGCGCCGCATGAATAGGGTGTAATCAATCTTTGATCCAATCAGAGGTCGGTGTCTGGATGACTGACAGAGAGGGCTCTGTGGGGCTCTTATGATGCCTGAGTTAAAAGGCTCCCAGGGGACCAGTGGCCATGACAATGAGATGCTCTAACAGCGGTGACTCACTGAAATGAATATAGTGAGCACTGCTGAGCATGTACTCTTTCTGTCATTTATTGCTGTAGGTCAATGAGGCCCATTTGGTAACCCCAAAATATGTTAAATTTTTACTTTAATGCATGAAATCAGCAATTGTCATGAATGCTTTTTAAAGGTGCTAAATGCATGTTTTCATCTCAAAGTATCAATTTAAAACTTGATTACAAATACAGGACAGATAATGCCAGCCTTTTCATCTTAAGAGAGTTACTATGTTGTTTGAAATCAGTCTTATCAGAGCAATCACAACTGTATCCCATCTTGTTCTTCAGATGAATAAACTGTTTTCTGGTTTGAAAAGTCAACTCCTCCAAGTGAACAGTAGATGGTGGTAGTAAACATTTTACATGTAGCTGGGACAGGGATAGCAGACTGTCAGACAATAAACCTCTCTTAAACTGTACAGTTTATTAATGATTAATAAATAAATCATTTTAGTAGTTGAACTATTATTTTACTGAGGTTATGTGAATTGTTCTATAATTAATTTTCCATTTCTGTAGCTACAACTTGAATACACCTGCCTAATGTTTTGTTGAACTTATATATATATATATATTATATAAGGTTACCTTTATTCACCTCTATGTTAACATTTTCCACGGATCAAAGACATGTGTCATTACTTTCCCGTTACTCAGAATAACAATCAGGCATGAGGGCTACACAGTGTTCGACAAAACGCGGGAAGGGAGAGACAGAGTTGCTAAATCCCCCAAGTTAAGCTCATCACCTCCTCTTCTCTGAAGCTCTAGTCTTTAATCAGGCAGGGTTTATCACTGCGTCAGAGAGCGGCAGTGTTTGAAGTTTCAAGCTTTTTCCCCTCACTAAACCACACATCGAGCTGAGCGGCCGAGACTAGATCCCCATCAAAATGGACGAGAGAGCTCACGAGTGCAGGAGGAAATAGGGTGAGAATTCAGCACGGCTGTCATTTGAAATGCTAGACATGCGTGAACATGGGTGGGGTTTGTTTTTCTGTTAGAAAAATGGGCTGACTAAAATGCATGGGCATACAGCGATAGAGAGAGTGTTTCTCAAGTACGGGGGATAAAAGCACTGTCGATGGAAATTAAAGCTGGCAGATCAATAACTGTGGGAACCAAAGCCCTGTCAGAGACAATACAGTACAAACACCAGACTCTCCATGTAATCTAAATGGAAAATGGAACATATTATGTTTACATCTGGTAGTAAAATGAATTAAACAGCTATTCTACTTGTGAAGAAAATGCTGTTTTACAACAACAGTATCAATGAATTATAATTATAATACAACAATGATTTTTAACAAAGTGTTTGACTAACACCTATAGCCATAGCTAGAGTTTATGTATTTAGCCAAAACCACAATATTTTGTAATCTTAAAGCTGCAACTGTATAATATTATTGTCAAGGCTTTAGTTGACTATGTGTATGTGAAAGGTTTTGACTCATAGTGATGAACCTACAGAAAATGATCACCTTACTCTACAGTTCCCCTAAGCTCTATGTAAGTTTATAGCATGGTTTTGCTTTTCCTCACTCTCACCTCTTTGACCATTGTTTTCAGACGTAGCTGTTTTCAGCAAAAAAGCTCTAAAAAACCACTGAACGATACCTGTCTGATAACGGCAGGCAGACTAAAAAGATTTCCCTCAGGAGTTGGTTTAGACCAATAACAGAGCTAAAAAAAAAAGAGTGAATATTAGACTCTTTATTGATTTACAAGGTGACCAGAAACACAATTCTCTGTCTGCTGGTTGTGAAAAACACCTTTGCAGTATCAACAGAAGGAAATCCCTGAATAAAAGAGTAGAGAAACGTATCAAATATAGATGCTTCTGCGTACCAGGGCACACTGAAAGTTTTGGTGAGTCTGATGTGAATAAAATGGAACAGCCACCAGATCTCAACGCATGCAGCTGAACACCTATGGAAGATTTTGGACCGTGTAAGACTATGCTTGCCATCACCATCACCAGAACACCAAATAACATAATAACAACATTACTTGATTAAAAGTGGTATATATAAATGAGGGAATATGTTATGGAGGAATGGTGTCCCCCCCCCCCATAGTGTACCACAGACTTGGCAAGGTGCACTAAAGCTGTTTTGGAGGCTGACTCTGTGCTGAGTCTGTTGGTTTTTCCTTTAATTTGTCACCCATCTGGATGTCAGTGTTGTGTTTACAGGTTGTTATGCTACTCTCAAATGGCTCATAAAATGTGGATTTAACCAAGTAGTTTAATTGCCTAAGCATAATCATAATTATGTTAAAATACATGAACAATGTTGATAATGTTGCTATTCTGCAGATACATTTAATATGAACATCTTGGGAGTATCTCCAAAACCGCAAAGTCCCTGATCACATCTGGCCAGTGGTGCTTATTGCATGTCATTTGCCATCTTATTTTACTCTAATTTCCTGTCATAATTCCACTGTCCACATGTAAATAATAACCTGAAATGCACCCCCAAGTCTAGCTGCATTTTTTTTCACTATTCACAAAAAAACACAAGAATTCCTCAACATTAGTACTACTCTATCAGATTACTTCCTACCCTTCCCTTTCAACTCTCATGAGAGATAATAACAAAATAGTCCTGGGGCACACCGATAGCCTGTTTGTTGCGTGTCATATCCCTCTCTCTCCGTGTTTCCTGTCTCTAGACTGTCAGTTCTCAAATAAAGCATTTAAGACTACTTCAAATTTCCTGTTTAATGCTGTACTGCATGTATGTATACAAAAGAAAGGCCGAAAGCATCTCCATTCATGTCTTTGAATTGACAGAGCTGTGGGATGGTAAACTGTCAGGGGAATTTTCTCTTTTGCCTCTTTAGTTGGAATTGATTTCTTCAAAGGCGACTGTTGTTTTTTAATTAAAACACTGAACTGGCTAATTGTGAAATTGATTCAGGTTGTGTTTTTCACTGTGTAAAGCAATATACTGTTGCCCTTAGTGCTATCTATATTTATCAGGGAAAGTAAAGCAGCTTGCACTCTCTGCCTGTCTTGCTCTTTCTAATTCCTGCAACACACACATATCCACGAACACACACAAACACACAGGGAGTTTAGATGTAATGCTCTAATCCGCAACTGTTCAAAAATGTTTTGGAAGTTTCTCCGTAAGCTATACATATAACTGACAGTATGAGAGTCTTTAACTCATAGCAAACCCTGTAAGCTCATCCTCAAAGTAGCCTGAAAGTCTGTATCAACAAGAGGATTAAACATTGGACCGAACTTCAGGAAGTGATTTGCACTTAGTTTACATGTTGCTTCTTGGGAGCATGGACAATTGAGCTATAATTGTGCATGATGTAGACATATTCATGATGAACTTATTGTACTTTTCCCCTGCCAGTAAGATTTATGTAGTTCCCGAATTGAATTTTCCCTTAGAAAATCGCATGACAAACCTCCACATCCGTCTTTCTTGAGGGCTAAAGTTACCTTCAGAGATGCAATAATTCAACAGGGCATTTTGCCATTGGATTAATCATTAGGCCTTCAATTATTCATCCCTTATCCAATCTTGAAGAACTGTCCTCAGCTCAATGTAATTCCATAATTCTGCCAAGAAAAATGGCCCCTTATGATGCTGCCTAGGGTATCCTGGCAGCGGTTCATTCACTGCTGTACCTCTGTACAGAAGTTCCTCTCAGCAGTTTACCAGGATTATTTTACTGTGAGTAAAATAATCCTGACTGTGAGTCACATATACACCACACTGACACAGACCCCAGGATACAGTTACTTTTTAGGAGCTCTTAGATTCAGAACAAATCTCATTGGCTGAATTAAAACCGAAAAGACTGATCCAAACAGCAGTCTCAGTAATTAGACTGAAACCCAGTGAAAAATGACAATAGTTGCCACAAACTGAAAAAAAGCCAACTAAATGTGTAAGGTTTGGGGTAGGTATATATATATATATATATATATATATATACACACACACACACACACACACACACACACACATATATGACATTTACATGACATTTATTCATATATGTCAGAGGTCGCACGCCTCTGGAGCAACTATGGGTTAAGTGTCTTGCTCAGGGACACATTGGTATATATATATATCAGAATCAGAAGAAAAAGGTTGTCTCCTTGCTCTTTTCATAGAGCAGGTCTAGGCCGTACTCTTAGAAGTAGCCCAATGCAATATCAACACAGAAAAACAAAACAACAGTAAGTGTAGTAGGTGGAAGTGGTACAGACATCAATAAAAATGAGTACTAATACTAAACTAATACTAATAATGATAGAAATATTAATGATAATAAAAATAGGACTAATAATAATTGTAGCAGCGGCCTTCAAGCAGGAACACAGGGGCATCAGCAAGCCCGCAACCACATACAGACCACAGCTGCAGAGCCAGAAACACCAACTGAAAGCGAGAGAAGGAGAGAGGAGAGGGACGAGAAAGCACAAAACTACAGGAGAGGGAAGAAGTCGAGTTAGTAACATGAACTAACGGGATAAGAATGCACACAGCTGGAGAGGGAGAGGAGGAGAGAGGAGTTCATTTCATCATGGGAGGTCCCCCGGCAGTATAGCCCTATAGCAGGACAACTAAGGGGTGGTTTCTGTCTCACCTGAGCTCTATCTATAAACTTTATTAAAGAGGAAAGTCTAAAGCCTACTCTGTGGAGATGGTCTCTGCCTCCCGAACCTAAACTGGGACCTGATTTCACAGAAGAGGAGAGATAGCTGAAGGCTCTGCCACCCATTCTACTTTTGGAGACAAAGTCAATTACAAATGAAATGCATCATTGCAGTGGATTTAACATACCTGCCAACACTGCTATTTGTCACGGGTTTCTCCCACATCTCAAGGCCACCTCCCATTGCTCTCCAGTTTTGTTGTTCCTCCTTCGAAATTCTGTGCTAACCTTTAATTACTCTCCTGTAAATCCTGTAATTACATCTCCTGAAACAATTCCAGTAATTTGCATGGCCTTCTAACTTTATTATGAGTAATCATAAGACAAAGAGAAAGACGGGGGGGGGGGGGGGGGGGGGGGTGTTCATGTGTATTATCGATTGATTCACTTGTGGGTCCCAGAGGCCTTAATTTACTCCATAACATACAGGCTGCCCGATTTGGATTTGGCAGTGATTGGAGCTCCAAGATGAAAGAGCAGGATCTAAACCTTCTTGATTCACAGTGCAATGCTAATCAGTGTGCCAGCGTCCCACCATGATCTTTATTTACTTTTCTTTTTATGCAGTTAAAGAGTAAAGTAAGATACCATAAGGGATTCATTTTAGTGAAGCAAACAAAGTCACACTCTTCCCGTCTGATGTTTTCACTGGTGCAAATCTCTCATCACTGACCTGTTCCTTTGAGGAGGCGCAGTGAGACACTGCAGGGTTTGGGTCTGGGGGACAGACATGACAGCGCTATGTAACCGCTCACGCTGTTAAATCTGTTGGGAAATTAATCCCTCGTTTGTTAGCTGCACACATTCCAATTAATCATGGCCCTCTCAGCGCACGGCTAAATGATTGGAGTTTAGAATAATGTAAAGGAGTCAAGCTTATTTATTCCTGCCAAACATTTTAAGACTTCAATCAGCTGTCCCCTCAGCGGCTCTCCCGTGGAGAGAAAGACACACACACACACACACACACACACACACGCACACGCACACACACAGAGATGATTTAGTCCTCCCAATGAGACATCATAAATCATGCTTCTGAGCCAATAAACAGCTCTGCTTGGCCATCTCTGAACCTTCCAGAGGCACTGTTAGCCTTCCTGTCATGTTAGCGCTAGGAAAGTAATTAACAAGATGTTTTTGCAGGGAGGAAAAAAAAGTGCCACTAATACACATTTCACTGGAGAGTGTTGTGTTAGTGAGTGTATTACCATGGCGATGTCCACATTTGAAGAGTTAGTCAACAAGGGTTAGGCACCGCCAGAAAAAACACTGTGCAGGTCTCGCTTGCTTTTTTTCATTTTGCTACATGTGTTAAGACAGCTGCATCATGCCGTGTAGAATTTAGCTCCACCGTTGTTAGCTCTGTATTTAACTTTGGGTGATTGGGCAGATTTTCAGGCGCTTTGATATATCCCAAAAAATGCCAGCTGTAAAGCATGTGAAGAATGATTGAATAAACATTGAGATGTCATCCCAAACAAAGAGCAAGCAAACCACAAACCTCACTGCTGAGAGGAAATCATTCTCACCTAAATCCCACCGAGACTAAAAAGGATTCAAGGATTACAGCAAGCGCTCACTTAGCTTTAATCAAAGTGCAAAGCTGTGCCGGCTAGTGTTGTCCTTGTTAGACATTTAAGCAAGGAAGCAGTTTGGAAGAAGTGCTGTAACAACTCGCTATTCAGACTGGTAATTACTTCCATACTTTTACTTTAGCAATGGAAACATCTCCCTCAGATATATTTTAGCTCATCCTACTTGCTGTTTGTTTCTCTGCATATTTCTCAAAATATTCACCCTTCACATCCTTTTCCCTTGTGCATCTTTTGTATTTGAAACGAGGGCAGGCAAGAATACTCTCATCTGATCATCCCCACCCTCAGTCTTCCAAGCTCATGTTTTGTGTTGATTCCTGTTGGTTGTTGAAAGTGTTTCTGACGTTGTCTCGTTATCCTGGAGCGCTGCGTATGTGTGTGATCTTCATGTAGAAGGATGTGCGTGTAGGTTGTTCTCTATGAAACGATGAAACACAGTGTGTTTATGCATATGTCTGTTCTCACTACAACAGAGAGCGCATGTGTTTTCACCTCGTATCATACTCCACTCCTCCTTACTCCCACATCATCACACTGAGCTTTAATCCCTCCCCAACTTCCTGGTTTCCCTCTTTTTACCCACAGTTCCCTCTGGGGATGAGACTTATATATTCTTTGTATACACAGCACCGGTAACAATAAGGACGGAAGGCAGTGTATGTCTTGGAAGTCTGTCATACCTGTAGCTGTCTCACAGGTATGAAAACCAGCAGAGAAAAAGGTAAATATGGATTATTACACGGCCAGAGGGTGTGAAGGCAGCAGATACAGGAATAACACTCATGAAACCTGATGTGAAAATGAATGAGTGGGGAAAGGTTCAGTTACAAATCACTTTTTTGGATTTGCTTCTGTTTCAAACTGTAAAATAGATACTGAGTATTACAGTTAGAAGTTACATTGAAATTACAGAACAAGTGATTTTATCGAGACAATGGAGAGCTGCCTTTACTTAAAGGGAAAGTAAGGGGAATTCATGTATTTTTCAACATTATCTGAGATAGTAATACACTGACATCAACATTGGTGAGTTCTCATCTAAAAGCCTCTTTCTCAAACACTTTGATGTTACATTCTTCCTATCTATACAGACTTAACTAGATTTCAGTGATGGGAAATATGGCTCTTTGAAGGGAGCCAGATCTTATGGATCCCTTCCTTTCCATGAGCCAGCTCTTTTGGCTCCCAAATTTTTGGCTCTCCATTAAGTACCACTTCTGTTACTTCCTAAGATACATTCTTATTTGTTGCAAGAAATAAATAGATAGATAGATAGATAAAGATTCTATTTTCTGTAATATTGATTGTTAAAAAGTGTGATATGTCAAGAATAGATATCCTAGTTGTATAACAAAACAACACCGTACTAATGCAAATTAAATAATATGGTTAATAATTATAAAATTCAGACAGGATTGATATATACTGTATATTTCATTTAGTAAAAGTAATTAGTTTTGGTAATTTATTGTCATGCTTTCTTTTTCCGAGGGAGGAGGTGGTGGTGGTGGAAGCAACTTTGTAACTTTGAGTTACAGTGTATCACAACAGCAACATCAAAAAATTAAGTGCTACATGATGTCTCATACTCCTGTAATACATTGAAGGTTCAGTGTTTAATATTTCTGAGGATTTAATGAAAAAAATGCAATATAAGATCCATAACTATGTTTTCAGTGGTATATAAAGATCTTGTTTCCCAGCAGCGGAAATAACATCTTTTTTGCCCTGCAATGGAGCGTTTTCCTTGGAATGTGATGTCATGTGAAAACTATGAATTGCCACTTGCCCTGATGTATCTTATGTTTGTTCCATTTGGATTAAAAATCCTCACAGCAATATTTCACAAAAAGTTCATAACCACACTTAACTTTCACTATTAACTAACAACTGGTACATTGGTTGGAAAACCTACGAAGGCCAGATTACCAAAAAGAAACGGGAGGCCACTTTCTCATATGCCTCTCCTACATTGTTGGAATTGGAATTTTCATTTTTAATACCAGGTCCGCTGACTTCCTATGACAATGGCAACATCAACAGTCAGTCAAAGTACTACAATTACTCCTACTACTGCAGCATTTTCCAAGCTCAGCAGAGTGAACTTCCTTATAGCCTCTTACTCATTAGCACAGTAACCCAGGTTGACCATGACAATGCTCCAGGCCCAAGATTAGACGCACATCTTCAAAGGGAACTCAGGTGGATAGCGGGGCTGAAAGTGATCAGGCTGCACTGGACAAGAGGATCACTTTTAATGAGTCTTTTTCTCTGTTCCCACTAACCAGGCAGCTCAACCTGAAGACTACCATCCTGTGCACTGGGATAAAGACTGATGTTCAGTCTGGTGGGAGGCAGAGGAGCAGCTGAGGTTCACTTCAACTACTTGAACTTTCTTCCAGAACTGGGTGCAGCAGGAGCTCTCAGTGGATCACTGAATATTGTACAATATGTACTCACAGCTTCACTGTACACCTGTACATGACCTACAGCATTTAGGTCATTGCACTAACTCTCTCATTGGTCATTCTCTGATGTAAATGTAATTACACACATTTATCATGAAACATGCACTCAAGCAATAAAATATGACTAAGACAGTCACCAACTGCACCATAGAGAGGCAATGTAATTTAAATTACAGTAATTAAAAAATAATGATTTACAGAATAAATAATTTAATTGCAAATTTTTTAAAAGGAAGAAAGCAATGTATTTTTAGTCAAGACATTGGAAAAGTCATAAAGGCCTGAGGCTCCAGCTTTGTATGGAGTAAAAAGCTCTGCAGTGGATGTACAATACAGAGATCAAAAATATAAAAAGGTGTACAAAGTTTTTTAACTATTGTCACTCTGATGCAGGTCAGCTATGTTGTGTGTCAGAATATATGTGTCATGAAAAAGGTTAATGCTCACAGGCTTTAGGTTACCTGAACCCAATAAAAAAATATGGATAGAATGTACATCCAACAGTATATTCCACTTACAGAATAAATATTTTTTATATTAATTTAATGTAAATTTCTTTATTTTATATATTTTATCACTTTCAGCAGTGAGGAAAACTGTGGTGCAAATGGGAGTATACATGTGCTGCATACACCAAACTGGGAAATATGGGAGTATATAGATTTACGTTAGATAGGTTAGGATAGAATACATACACATCATGTTTCCATTTATTTGTACACTACACACAGAAAATTGTCATATAAAAAAGGCCAATATGTTAGAATGTACGGTAATTAATTGAGAAGGTTGTGTCACTACAATCTTGACTATTAATAAAGTGGAAAACAGCAATTCATGTGAGACAAAAAAACATTTCATAGAAATTCAGAAAATTAAATTTTATTTACATTTCACATTTTATGAAAAGGTCATTATCAGCTAAATCAAGACCGTGACATTTACTAGGGATGTGACTAGGGGTGTCTCAGCTGCCTCACTTGAGTGACAAGCTAACGTTACTTTAGCAAAGAATAGGCGTACAACTATAACCGAATTTGCTGTAAGCTAGTCTTGCTAGCATTCTCCTCTCTCTCGCCTTTGTCTGAGCTTCAGTCTTTTGCCATCACCAGACGGATGATGGTTCCTGGGGGCTACAGCTAAAGAGGGCCCACAAAACTAAACAGGACGAATGACTGAATTCAGCATCTGCACATGTTAATTGTTGAGACGATCCAAAAATCCCTGCTTTGCCAGAAGAACAGTGATTTGATTTTAAATAAATTAAAATTAAATCTGCTCAAATGTTCTCAATGTTCTCCCCCCAGCCACTGTCACCAGGTGCTTTCTCATGGTGTGAATTGTTTGATTTCTAAATAATATTACAAAGGGCACATTCTAGACCTGCTCTATATGAAAAGTGCAATAACATAACTTCTATTATGAATTGGTGCTATATTGAATTGAATGAACACATGTTATATTTGGCTGTTCACCATTGTTAGTCCCCCTCTCTAAATCAATATAAACCTCCTATAATTCTATGTGACCTTGAAGGGATCCTTCAGGTTTAGCTTTTTCTCCATATATGTGTTACTCAACAGCTCCTCGTAGTATGGTAAATGGTTTGTGTTGTCAACTTAAGGAGATAAATCTGCCCCGCCACCAACAGTGCCCTGGTTTATTCCCATTTCCGCTCTCCCACTAAGAATCTTACTGACAGAATATGTGGCGTCAGCATGCTCCAAATCTTTGAGCCTTTTAGCCTCTTCTGTAATGCTTACACAGGGAAATGGAACAAGTGGATGGACTGTGCTACCCAACAATATTATACACTGTAGAGCAGAAATTTCATTCTCTTAAGCCGTTAACTTTAGTGACCCGCCAGAGTGCTTGTTCTCGGAAGAAGTGGAAAGCTGTTTTGTTTAAACCCGAATATTTTCATCGGTTGCATCAATCTTGTGTTGTGTTGCATTGATATTTGGTATTTCTTATCTATGGAACACCAAGCAAAATCACAGGATGTACTGTATACGTAGTTAAAAAGTGAAAACACTTTTCAGTAAATCTGCAAATTACACCATTGTGAAAATCATTACTATTTAACTGATGATTAAATGTAGTGTTTTCAGAATTGTGCCCCAAATTATAGATGTTCTAGTCACTAATTGCTCTTTACTTTCATTTTATTCATCTAGAATTAAATCATTTAAATGTGGGCCCAGAGTGGATAATAGTGACCTAAACTCAGCCATGCATACTTCATATAAATGTCCTATACATATGAATGACTGGCTTGAAACAGCAACCCTTCTACAGTTGAAATTCCTTTCAAAGCCACATAACTGTAAAAGTATGGGTTGTGTCCTCTTTACAACATGCCAGCACAAAAAGGAGATCAAAGTAACAAAAAGTGTATTCTTTAAGTTTGGAGGCAACAAAACATCGTCATCATCCACATAATATGATGCCCTCTTGTTTCATGTTGGATAATGTCCAGCAATTTGCCACCTCACTCCTCTCTTTCTTTCGAAGGAGTCTTTGATGCTGTATCAAATGTCTCCCTCTTCAAAGTGTTCAAGGATATGGACCACGATACCAAAATTGGTTGCATCCATACACTGCAGGCCTGTTATGAACCTGCCAAATAGAGAGGACATTGATGGAGGAGTATGCTGATGCAAGGCTGTATGTTTTATCAGCTCTCAAAACAATGTGCGCCTGGCTCGATTTTCAATCTGATGGGATGCTGGATGAGAGAAAAGTTTTGTCTGACTGCACTTTGTGAATCCACTTCATGCATTATACCTTCAAACAGCATCTCTCAAAGTTCAAAAACAGTGTCTGATGAGTTAGACTTTATCATACGGTTTGGGACATTTAATCTTTTCGCAGGGCTAGCTCTTCTCTTTCCTGCCATTGATTTTGACCATCATAAGCTGTACTGTAGATAATGATCAGAGTCTAATCAGCTGCATTATCAGCATGCCCTTCCCTATCGGAGCTGCCAACACCTAAGGCTGTCCAGTCAAACCTTGGGTGCACAACTCAATGGTATACAAACAACCTTGCTATGATGTGCCAAACACTTCTGAATAAATGTCCCTTCCTGTCTGGTTTGTGCTTCTTGGCAGTTTTTTATTTTTGTTTTATTCTTCTTTGTACACATTTAATTGGATGGATGTTATAAGCAGATCTACTGAAGTCAGTATCTTTGAAAAGTCGGCCGGTTGGTCAACTCATTTGATCAGGATCGAAATATTTCAGCAACTAATTTTCCTCTAGCGCCACCAGTAGATTTTAATTTGTGTTTTTTAGAGACATGTCTTGGCAAATAGAGGATGGATCAACATTTTGTACACTAATGGTCTCCCAGAGGATGCATGCGATTAACTTTGGTGAACTTTGGTGGCTTTTCATCTAGCGCCACCTGCTGCTCAAAGTTCTCACTTATCCAGTGAAACATTTACTGGATGGATTGCCATTACATTTTGTAAAGATAGTCATGGTTGTTAGACAGTGAATCCTTATAATTTTGGCGGCCCCTGTCTTTTCTTTTGTGGCACCATAAATTTAACATTTTCAGTTTTTAGTTAAATATCCCTACAGCTATTTGATGAAGTAAAATTTGATACACAAATTCAAGTTCAGCATGAAAGCTAATACTTTTAGTAATCCCCTGATTTTTCATCCAGCGCCATCATCATTTCAAAACTTTAAATTGTACAGCATCCAGCGTGGCTGTACACTAGTCTCGTTTCCTCACATACAGCCATAATTCTTTCAGTGTGGCCACTTATTGATTAGTGGCAGATCCACCACATTTTCAGGCAAGATCCCTAATGGGTGCCCTCTATCAGTAATAACTCCTTCATCCATGTCAGTGTGTGGTATGCATTATTTCTGCAGCTATTACTAAGAATCCATTATTTAAGTGAGCAGCTATCAGCAAAGAGGCAAGCAATTTACTTGTCAAAATACATTATGTGTGGGTTGAAATATGACTGGGGGGAGCTTTGGCCCGGTGGCCAGGCAGGAGCCCTCTGCTAAATTATGGATAGTAGGCCACATTTTAAATTGGGACACTGAAACAGTACATCTCCCATCTTTTCTTTTAAGGTTACTTTGAATCCTTTTGACTGGATCTCTCATCCCCGGCCCAGCTTGCCTTTCAGAGAGGTAAATTAAATAACTGCTCTTTTAATTTCTTTGATGGGTACTTAAGCTATAGGTATACCTGCCATTTACAGCAATCCGGAGGCGCTGTGATTCATGGTGAAGATTAGTGCAGAGGCCTAGAAAACTTTTTTTTTGCATCTGTCAAGTCTTTAATGCTAATCTACCTCTTCTTGTTACATCAGCTTTTCCCTCCTCAAGACTTCTCATATTTTCGCTGAAGCGGCTTTGATCCCCCACAGACTCAGGTGATCTTCACCGCACCTTTTTGGTTAAGTGCTTAGGCTGGATTAGAAGAGATGGATGAAGGAAGGAAACAGCCCTATCTATGTCCTTTTTACCCATAACCCCATAGGGAAAAGGCAAAATCCAGCTGTGCAGATTGACAGCTTGTAGGACAGCACCACAGCGATGCAGACTTATCTTGTATTCTACCTGGTTCAGTGTGGAGCTTTTCCCCCTCAACTGTTTCCTCTGTCATCTACCTCTTTAGTTCGTGCTTCCTCATCTGCAACCTCACCCTCACGAGACCCTAACTTTAGAGGATTAAAGGAGCTCTAATATGATTCATGAGATACATCTAACTCATTCTCTGCTGGTTAGAGAACAACATTACACTCCCGAGAGTGGAAATGAGAGAGACAGAGAGAAAAAAAGATTATCTAGTGGAGTTTTTTGTTTCTGTGTTGTTAAATGCCTGGCCTGCCTAGCACTGTCTAAATGAGGACTGCCATTTAGTCCCTGGTGGGGTTATCTTTTTCCTCTCTACCCACGCGCATCGCACAGGCTCTGTTGGCTGCTACCCACTTGGGAGAACGGGCTAGATGATCTGCTGCTGTGTAGCTCCCAGCAAATCTAACACAAACCAAAGAACCTTTCAAAGTTAAACAAATCACCCTTGGGCGATGTGTCCTTCCATATTTGGCTCCAGTTCTCAGAGCACGGTAATGTTTGTAGACTGCATAAACAGCTGGGCGGCACAGAAAGTGAGAAACAATATTGGACAATAAACTGGTCTTATTCAACAGCAGGAAAATCTGAAGAGGCAACATGAGAGCACTGAAGTTATTTCTCAACAGTGAACAGTACTGATTAGTTGAAATGTGCTCATTTTAATACATGGATGCTGTCACAAATGTGGACACCATAAAGGTAATATTAAACATTACATTATTCTTTTATTTTTTTATTTACATTTTTGGGTCATATTTTTGCCCTCCACACCTTCAAAAAGGAGCCATTATGCTTTTCCATATTTTCTGGCATATCTACAATCTTACAATATCAGATGTTCATGTTAAACGTGGCCAAGCTTCAAATAATGAGGTATTTAAAAGAAATACCTGTGAGCCAAAACCTCAGATTTCCCCCTGTTCTGAATGCTCTGGTTTCAACAGTTTTTTCTACTCTGGTTTTCCATATATGGTCTTTGCTGCAGGCACTAAATGCCGGCCAGGCCCAAAAGGAACACATAGCCCCATGCTATTGGCCACCTAGTAAACATGACTCATGGGTTTAGCCAATAAGAAGGCAGTGGCTCTCTGGGGTTGGGGGGTACCTGGAAATTGTTTACATTTTCCCTAATCCATATACTGTCACGGTTTGAGGTGAGTGCAAAGCAGGAGTGAGCCCAAATGCAAGACACTCAGAGCGTGTAGTAGTAGGTAGTTGAATAAACCAAAACCCAAAACAGCAGAGAAACAGGCAGGACACTTCACACATAACACAACAGAGTGTATTCACACTACAATGACCAGACACAGACTGAGGAAACAAGCAAGTATATATACACATGGGTAAACAAGCTGGGAAGTGGGATCCCAGGTGACAGGGATCAAGGTTAACGAGTGATAACTGGGGTAACAGACATAACCTAGGTTACTGGACGCTAAACACAGACATAAACTAAAGCTGATGATACACAGGGCAACTTTTAGAGCAATGGTGCAGGGCAACGTTGCCGTCAATGGTAATGAGTAAAGATCACCACCGTAATCCCCTTCCCCCACCACTCCTCCACCCGCCCCGCACCGCCACTATCCGCTCAAAACATAGTCGGACTTGCCACTAGCAAGATTGCCCAGCAACATTGCTCAAAAAGTTGCCCCGTGTATCATCATCTTAAGACACAGGGCCAAAATGCAGAACTAAACCTAAAATACATGACAGACAGGTACAAGGTGATCTAAACAGAACCTGCGAATGAACAATGAAATAAACAAGGTTAAACAGAGAACACAAGACAAAGAACAAACCTCCAACAGAACAGACCAACTGTTAAGCTGAGTGGATAGTGAACACAGAGTGGATAAGGGAGACAAGATAACAGATAATCAACTGGCCAAAACTCACAGAGTGCAAAACTAAAACATGGCTGACAGGCAGAATGTGACATATACGTTAAATATGTGAACAGTTTATCTACCTAGTATTGTTATTCTGTTTCTCCAAAGTGTAATTTTACTTTTATTATGTCTGTGTACTCTGTCCATACGGCATCTATTGCATTTCTAACCCTAACTCTAATAATTAGAATAAGCATTATGTTTTAAAATTGGGACTGGTGTAAGACAAAGGGTACATATTATCCTGACTATTGTAATTAAAGTTGCTGGGGAACTCCTTACTAACAGCTTCCTCTGAAAAACTTCCAATTGCTTGTGAGAAAGGCTGCAGATAAGCTATCATACAAGCATCATGGTCATCAGCAGAGGCCATCTGCCTCCTCATTATTTATTTCTAAATGTATCACTAGTGGGCTTTCATAGTTTGCCAGCATTAGGTAGGTGGAAGTGAGTCAACTGCACCAAACTAACAAAGTGAGTTGGCAACAAATAACAAAGCACTGTCGACTTTTAACGTTCAAGGAAGAGAATTGCTTGATAATTAGATTTTAGAGCTTCTAACAAACAATAATTAAAATGTAAAGAGGGCTGCAACTCAAAGCATTACAGAAAATTGCTCTCAGGCAATGTAGAAAAAATTATGGAAATAATACAATGCTCTGTCAATGTACTTCCTCCCTACAACTCAGAGGCATAATTGTAATCAAATAGAGAACCATCTACTGTATCCTGTGTCCAGCAATTACAGGATCAATAACACTTTCACTAGGATTTTATGTGGCATTATATCTTATGACGTAGTGAATCATTGAAATTGCTTGGTCCACACATGATATAGATTAAATGTTCGTTAGGCCGAACGAGGATACTTCACAGCACCACTGTTAAAGACTCTAACAGCTCCCAGAACTCAGTTATTTCAGATAATAATGGCTTGATAATGGTCAGGCCCTTAAATACTGCAATCGGACAGCTATTCCAGGCAAAGCATTGCATGTGACAGGTTAGGAGGGGGATAAATGCTATCTTAATCATAGACTGACGTACAGTACAGAAGAAAAGGATTACTTTATGTGGCTAATGCTTGTCATATTAAGAGTCTTGATAGCTTTAGGAAATTGTTTTTTGCAAAATGCATAAACAGTAGACATGCACTGGAGAGGGATGCCACACAGACATGCAGGCACAATATTAAACTACTGCCTCTTCAAATATGTACATGGTATATAAATGGAATAGGGAAAGCTGTAAAGCTATCTTACATATATAGTCAACACCTGTACATAAGGGTAGCACTTAGCGGGAGCATCATTATCTACTGCTGCTCCATTTTAGCCCGCTGGGAGCTCTTCATCTTCAGCAATATCGAGCCCCTACGCATAACTCGTCATAGCTGCTATGATATAGTATCACATGTTTAACAAACTGGTCATGAAACTACATTTTGACCCTTTAGACTGTACAGATTGCTGCAAATAATGAAGAATAAAGTCATGAGTGCTGTCCATGGTGCTGATCAGTGTTTAGCATTGTCTATCTTGCTGGTGGTGGCTGCAAAAATCAGTGTTCACTGTATTGTGTATATAGATGCTGTACTGTTCCACTGTCATTAACAACTTTGTGTTATTTTTTTATCCCACTGGCAGCAGGACACTCTGTTATGCTTGTAGTTTTCCGCACTTGGAACGGATTTTGTAGAAAGACTCTTTTCCCTTAATGTGCTTGAACATGTACAGAATCCAAAACATAGCTCTTGCTGTGCATTCATTAATTTTTGGTTGTTTTTGGTAAGGCTTTATAGAAAAGAATTCTTTATCATTTCCTAGAAAGGATGTAATTTGGTACTGATTACTTGGAAAATAGTGGCAAAATTTAGTTATAAGAAAATTTTGTTGTGTTCTTTGAAAGTAATGCTCCATTTAAAACAAAGTAAATATAAATTCATTATTACTAAAAATGTCTCAAACTAGTGTTTTAGGCACCAGTTTGTAATGGGTGCCGATTGTCTGATCCAATACATATACAGTATTTTCTAAAAGGTGGGGTATGCAATTCTAATCCATTACACGTCTTTTTTTCTAATTTGGTGAATATCTCTTTATGGTCCTTTAAATTCTTTGTTTGTAAACAGCTTTGAAATCTAATTAGCATTTAACAACAATTCACCACATGGTAAAACAGTGATCTGGCTGGCTTAACTGAATCTCAACTGGGAGTTTGTTCCATTCCAATGCTGCCATGTACAAAAAGGTGTTTTGATCAGACTAGCGACTTATCTCTCCGTGTTGGGACTACAAAAACTATTTGCAATTGTGCTGCACAGTGGTGTTAAAAAGTGATACTTCTTGCTAATTTTAGTTTACAACGATGACAACACTAGCAGGCAGCGGTGGACAGCACAGCAGAATACAGTAAATTATGGATCCGATTTTTTCTTTGCCCAATAGCGAGCCATTACAATATGCCCTCATCAGTCTCTAGCCGATTGGCTAGGGACATCTACTGATATGTTTACTTTTGGACTCTCCATATAAACTGTATACTTGTTATGTGTTTATGATATGTTCAATTGTATGTTTGGCCTGCATTTTCGCATGTTCAGCTTATCAGATGTGCACTGACAAAAATACTTTCTAAGACATGCTAGCAAGCAGTCAGAATGAATTAATTGGAAATGTACCAACTGAACACTGTTTCTACTGTCCCCCATGTTGATATACATTTAAAAATAATCAGCTCCTGCTTCTGTCAACACTGGTAAATAGACTGAATAGCTACATTTCCTTAAGGTTGACTTACTTCCTGTTCCTGTGCCAATATGTGGCTATTCATTAAATTGAACCTTCTGTATGTGTTGACATTATGTGGGTGTTGTTTTTTGTTACTTCAACTCATCACTCACCACCTGGATGTATACAGGTGTGCTAAGATCATCTTCCCCTATATTACTTCCTAGTTAGTGCCACATTACATATATCTTTCCAGGAATCTTCCTACACAATTACTAGGAATTTATTAGAGAACCGTAGTACGATGAAAATATTATTAAGTTTGGATTTTCAACAAATCTCTGTAGGACACCTTAAACACAAGCCCTTAGTCATTTATTGCAAACATACATTAAGTTATAAAACCATCTTGTAGTGAGTAAAGCTGTTTACCTAGGAAAAAGACCAAAGCAACTCTCCTCTCTCCCTCTCTTTCTCTCAGTATAAGAATGATTGATCTCTCCATCGGTGATAAGAAGCTCTTCTCCATCATGCGCCTGCTGCCACCTCCGTCCCACTTTCCCTGAGCTATCATAGCAGGCCTGTCTGAGAGGCCCATGATAACGACAGGCCTGGGACACAAAGGTAAATCAATCTCAGCAAGGGAAGTGAGGGGAGGGCTCACCGTGTGTACGTGTGTGTACGTGTTTGCACATCTGTGTATTTATTTTAACAGCTGTCCAGTAGATGTTACAAATACACATGTCTACATTTACATGTGATAAGACATTTTTCTAGATACTAAACCCCAAACAACACATTAGTAGGGCTTTATCGAAAGTTTTTTACATTCAAAGCTTCTATTGAGGTTTTCAAAAGAAGCTTTGAATGTCTGTCGTCATATTTTATGATTATGTCATCACCCTAAAAGAAATTTTAAATAATTTTCATTAAGGGCGTTTAGCAAAAGCTTTTGTCCAAACCAAATTACAATAAGTAGACAATAGCGGATCAGTGTCGGTAAGGTAAGGATGTCCATAGAACGTTCCAAGCACTCAAAATTGCTAGGTAAGCCGTTGCTGGTAGACAGTAAAAAGAGCTAAGCTAAGATGCTACTCCGTGGTAAGTACTATTTTAAGAGCCAGGATGTACAAACATGTAAGAGTTTTTTTCAGGTGAACTTTGAGCTAGTGAGTCCTGATTCTCTTGTGAAAGCTGGTGACCGACATTAGTCGGGAGATCATTCCACCACTGCAGTGCCAGAACAGAGAAGAGTTGTGACATTGCTTGCTCTGAGCAATGGCGGGACGATCTGGCCAGCAGAGAGAGCTGCAAGCTAGGGCATAAGGTCTGACTAATGCCTGGAGGTAGGTGGGGGGCAGTTCCATTGTCAGCCTTGTAGGTCAGTACCATTGTCTCAAATTTAAACAGACTACATACAGACAGTTTTTGTTTTAGCTAGTTTGTAACAATTCGCTATTAGCTAAGCTAGCGCACTGTGCTTGTGTAAAACATATTACAGGTGGATGAGAGACTGAGAGATTAAAATATATATATAATTATACATATATATATATGTATATCATTTTACATGTTAACAAGTTCATTCTTGTTGAATAAATGTATTGATAAAGTATTAGCTTTTTATTCGCGAAGGTTGTACATACGAGCATATTTGTCATCACCTCGATAACACCACGGCTCTCTGATCTGCTGTCCAATGACTCTGTGTATGTGGAGGAGCTTAGCCCGGACACAGAGCAGTGGTGCCCCCAGAACATTTTCCTAGGGGTGGCCTGATGGTGCCACTGAAAAAAAGCAAAAGCCATAATTGAATTTCAGGAATTATATTATGCAGTATATAGACTAGTTAAAAACTACGATAAAATATGAGTTATGGAATCACAGACTGATATATTTTGGTTTCTTATTTTACAATTAATGTTAGTAATTGTCTAATGTCCATAGACTAAAACCAGTTCAGTTAACATTTTGAGTTCCATAAAAATCCTGTTTTAATGTGTTATGTATCTGAATGTGTTAGGCAATTGTTCTTCACATACACTAGTTTTTTCCTAGCATTTTCCTTTTAAAAAACTACAGCTTTTGTAGGAGTGCACTTTTACTGAAAGTAAAAAACATTTACTGGGAACAAGCCTACTCAAGATTACAGACATCAGGGAGCATAAATATTTTTCTTTTATATTTCTTTTTTTCATACTTTAATTTAAATATACAATATGTGCCTGTACAGAGTTGTGTAATTATTTATTAACCATACTATTTTATAAAAATGGTTTCAAAACACGTGCATGCATGACAGAGGCCAGCAACAGAAAGTTTTATATTTTACAATTTTCGTACGTTATTTCATCACTAAATCCACTTCTGAGAAGTTTTGAGGTGAGAAATCAACTGTGTGGATTTTGAATATTTACAGTTTTACGAAAAATGATGGCGGAACAAATGTGCTTAAAAGTTTTTATTGTAGAGTTGTGGAGCTCTGCAAGTGGCAGCAGGGGAAGCCTGTGGCAACCCACGGGAGGAGCTTGTGAGGCCGCCCAGCAGCCCGCTCACAGAGCCCTCTAGTCCCACTGTCACACAGACCACTGCAGAAACAACGGCAGAGGAAAACACAACTGTAAGGTTTTCATACCACCTATCTGTCTTTACATTCTGAGTAATGTTGAAACGTTTTAACTTAAATAAAGAGACAGCTGTATGCGGGTCGCCGGTGTGTGTGTCGCATTCAACATTAGGTCCCTGCAGTTGTGCGTGGTGTCGCTATGACAACCAGCTACATTGTGGGGTACTATCTCTGGGTACTATCTACAATGGAAAGCGGAGGATGGCCAAACCGAGTCGAGTCGAGTCGAGTCGAGTAGGGTACGGAAAAACGGCATTTCAATTGCCACTTTCCACAGAGATCCTGGAATCAAAATGGAAAGAATGTCTGCCAATATATACCTTCCCGGTGTTCTGACGATATGCTGCCTTGTTGAAAAATGCTACTGTAGCGCAAATCGATAGCAGAGTCTATCGCGTCAGTCTGCCCTATCGAAAAATGCTACCTTATGTGTTCCCAAGGGAGTGTAAGGGAGCATGTTGAAGTACTATATTATACCATCTTTATTTAAGATATCAGCGGTAGCGTATTCTGATAATATAGATATTGATATAATGACTAATAATTTTTCACAAGTCACAATTTCAATTCAATTCAACTCATCTTTTTTGACACGAATGTAAAACAACAATATTGCCAAAGCTACAAATAAATTACAAAAGAACAATTAATTTCATACAGTTCATTAAATAAAGTAAATAAAACACTAACAGTGTGTGTTTGTGTGTGTAAAAATAAATAAATAAATGAATAAAAA